>NW_027507882.1:2406456-2940111 GCF_037356315.1 Lithobates pipiens
TATCCGATGCCAGGACACTATATGGCAGAACACCGGCCACATACGAAGACATTTTTGGACAATTTCATGTTACCAACTTTGTGGGAATAGTTTGGGGATAGCCCCTTCCTGTTCCAAAATGACTGCACACCAGTGCACAAAGCAAGATCCATAAAGACATGGATGAGCCAGTTTGGGGTGGAGGAACTTGACCTCAACCCGATAGAACACCTTTGAGATTAATTAAAGCGGAGACTACAAGCCAGGTCTTCTTCTCCAACATCAGTGCCTGACCTCACAAATGTGCTTCTGGAAGAATGGTCAAAAATTCCTATAGACACACTCCTAAACCTTGTGGATAGCCTTCCCAGAAGAGTTGAAGCTGTTATAGCTGAAAAGCAGAGGTCAAGTCCTGGGGAAAAAAGTGTGGGAACTCCCACCTAAGATCCACTCCCGCACCAAAAATAAATAAAAAATGATACGCTCGTATGCACGAACGCTTCATAAGTGGTATTTTTCATCCAATTTTCGTATTGTGTGTATGAAGCTTAACTGTTAGTACAATTCTCTGAATAATCAGCATTCATTTTATTGTGCTTCCATGCAAATGTGAACATCATGTTCTGATCTTTATTGGGGAATTTTATTTTGTATATAGAGTGTTTATGTGGTGAGTTTACACTTTTCATTGAACTGAGTTTGGATAACACAGGGTTAAACAGAAAGGTCATAAATTAACTGCACATTATCTGGACAGAATGCTTGGGGAGATAGTGATGTGTTCCTGCTTAGGAGATGTATGTTAGCTTGGGGGCTGCAAACTCTGCAGGGCTCCAACACACATTCACTGCTATTCCAACCCTTCACATATTTCCACATAAACTTCCTTCCTGGCATTAAACTTTGCCAGGTATTGTGCTCAGCTTACCACCCCAAACTGATGTTCCTCCCTCAGCTCACCCTCTCTCCCTGCATGTCCTGTGAGCAGAATAGCTTTGCTCCTCCTCTGGGTTCTCTCATCATATGGCACTGAAAATAGAGGAGGGGGGGATTCAGAGAGACACACAGAGCAAATATGAGGGAAGACTGGGGGGGGGGGGGGGGGTGCGGAGACAGAAAATTAGGAGGGGCCGGCGGGGGGGGGGGGGAGCGCATCACGAGAGGTCTGACTAAATACAGTCTCTAGCAGCAGGGACCTGATCTACCCGTCAGATAGCTGTGATTGACAGGTAGATCGAAGAGGAAGCTGTCATGGGGCCCCCTATTGGCAATGCCTGAACGGTCAGGTGTGCGGCACTTACTATTGCGAGCTGTGTCGGCAGCTGCTGGTGTAGCACAGCACCTGCCACACAGCTCACATACTTCAAAGTCTTGCAGGACACGGCTGCTAATGGGAACTGAGTTCCTGTTGTGGAAAATGTACAGGAACTCCGTTCCCATGCGTTCCCACAGGACTTGAGCTCTGCTGAAAAGTGTGAGCCAACTCAATATTGAATCCTATGGACTAAGACCAGGATGCCATTAAAGTTCATGTGCCTGTAAAGGCAGGCATCCCAATACTTTTAGTAATATAGTGTATATCCATCAGAGGAAGACGTACTCCATTCCATGTCCATCAGAGGAAGACATACTCCATTGTATATCAATCAGAGCCAAGCCTCACTGCTATTGATCCAGCACTATCCCATACACATCATACTCATAACCACAAAGGCTAGAAAGCTAGAAGAAATCACAGGGAACAAAAGCGTCTTCAATTTTTTTGTAATAAAGTGATTTGGTTCCAGGATATATTCTATAACATGTGTCTGTCTCTTTCCAGGATCGATCACCATATTACGGGAAGGGTGTGTGCCAGCTGCGAAAATAATGCAGATCTTTGAAACTGCTAAGAACATGGAACACAGTGCGTTGTAGGAATAACAAAAAGTCGAAAAAAAGGATGCATGTTGATATATAAAGGAAATGCTACAAGAAGAATGCGGGCATTCTTAGTGCTAATTTATAAACATTATATTGTATTTTATTGTATTTATTGATTATTGTGATGACACACGGTGATTCTGGCTTGTAAAATGGTTGCCTGTGCGCCCATATGGAATCGCTCCCTCTGTAGACAGATGCAGTGAGATGTTCTTCTGTCGCTGGTGGCAATGCTAGCGATGGGAGCGACATTTCACTGTCTCAACTACAGAGGGCATAATTCCATCAGGACAACCTGGTAACCTCTTTAGAGATCCTGCCACTGCTGATTTTGACAGATTGTCAGCGAGAGGATCGCTAGTGACAGACCTGTGCGCCATCAGTCTTATTTTCAAGATTAAAAATATTGGTGTAAACTGATTTATTGCAGCTGCTTCCTACAGACGAACTGTAGTATTAAATATAATGTTTTTTTCCCTCTTTGCACTAATTTTTATTGTTTTGCAATAAAGAGGTCTTGCAAACTAATGTCTCTTGGTCTTCCTAAATTATAATATTTATAAATAATAATAATAATAGTTATTAGTATAATCATCATGATTATTATTATTTTTACATAATAATAATAATAATAATAATAATAATAATCATCATCATAATAATAATAAATATCAATTTGATTTAATTTTTATCTAATAATATGTTATTATTATAATGATGATTATTGTTATTATTATTATATTATTATTTAATATTATTATAATATTTCCAATCAGTCCAAACCATTTAATGATTACAATTAAAAGCCTTTGATTTTCATCTGGTCGAACTAAAGAACTTCCAGTACCAAACTTTGGCACTGAGCTAGGTGCGTTGGCACCACTCATTTTTTTGCACAGTTTGTCCTGCGTAAACCATGCAATGAAAACACACAACTGTTACCCACATTTAAGAAATAATGGCACCACCAACATGATGCATTTTTAGCGCATTTCCAGAAACACGGGAAGAAATGGTCCCTGGAGGCCAAAAACGCACTCCTGAGCCTGGAATGACGAAAATGGTCTGGGGGGGGGGGGGGGGGGGGAGGGGGTTGAAAAGCACTCAATCAGGTGTGGATACAGCCCCGGACACCTGAAACATCTGCTGTATTGTGAAAATGGGGGCAAGACTATAGATATGGAGGCTGTTGGTACAAAGTCTATCTTCTTGGATATCTATTAAATATAATATAGTGTGAATCAGAGAGTTTGGGGAGGGGGAACTTGACTGGCCTGGCTCACAGTCTCCACTCTAATTCATCCCAAAGGTGTTCTATGGGGTTGAGGTCAGGCTTCTGTGCAGGCCAGTCAAATTCCTCCACCCCAAACTCACTCATCCATGTCTTTATGGACTTTGCTTTGTGCACTGGTGCACAGTCATATTGGAACAGGAAGGGATCATCCCCAAGCTATTCCACAAAGTTGGGAGAATGAAATTGTCCAAAATGTCTTGGTATGCTGACGCCTTAAGAGTTCCCTTCATGGGACTAAGGGGCCAAGCCCAACCCCTGAAAAACTACCCCACACCATAATCCCCCCTCCACCAAATGATTTGAACCAGTGCATAAAGCAAGGTCCATAAAAACATGGATGAGTGAGTTTGGGGTGGAAGACCTTGACTGGCCTTCACCGAGTCCTGACCTCAACTCGACAGAATACCTTTGGGATGAATTAGAGTGGAGACTGCCAGCCAACATCAGTGCTTGACCTCATAAATGCTCTTCTGGAAGAACGGTCAAACATTTCCATAGACAATCCTAAACTTTGTGGACAGCCTTTCCAAAAGAGCTGAAACTGTTATAGCTGCAAAGGGTGGCAACTCAATATTGAACCCTACAGACTAAGACTGGATGCCATTAAAAGTTCATGTGTGTGTAAAGCCAATACTTTTCGCAATATAGTGTATATGCAATGGTAGTTATTTACGAAAGGCAAATCCACTTTGCACTGCAAGTACACTTGAAAGTGCACTTGGAAATAAAGTTGCTGTAGATCCGAGGGGGACATGCAAGGAACATAGAAAAAAAGCATTTTAGCTTGCACATGATTGGATGATAAAATCAGCAGAGCTTCCCCTCATTTCAGATCTACCCCTTAGATTTAGAGCGACTGTACTTCCAAGTGCAGTTTCAGTGCAATTTGATTTGCCTTTCATAAATAACCCCCAATATCTCACAAAAGTGAGTACACCCTCACAGTTTTGAAAATATTTTATTATATCTATAGCCTTCAGAGTCCTGACCTCAACCTGATAGGACATCTTTGAGATGAATTAGAGTGCAGACTGCAAGCCAGGCCTACTCATCCAACATCAGTGCCTGACCTCACAAATACGCTTCGGGAAGAATGGTCAAACATTCCCATAGACACACTCTCAAACTGGTGGACAGCCTTCCCAGAAGACTTGAAGCTGTTATAGCTGCAAAGGATGGGCCAACGCAATACTGAACCCTATAGACTAAGGCTGGATGCCATTAAAGTTCATGTACGTGTAAAGGCAATAATGTCCCAATACTTTTGGTAATATAGTGTATATTGTAGTGAGGTTGTACAATTTCACTCTAAAGTGTATGACCAGGTTGATTCCAAAAAAGGCAGGAGAGACAGGCATGAATCAAGGGAAATAAAGAGAATAGGAAGGCACAATTTAAGTGTAGTACATTGCATATGTATGTGAAAGACAATTGGCAACACACATTTCACAGTTAAACACTGTATAATCAGTAAAATGGGACTCCCAGCTGGAACACCTTTGCATGGCAGGGTACGTCCAGAGAAAACTGTCTTAGATGGAAGTAATGGTAATAAATACCTGGAGTGTTACGCTGATACATTATCATGCTGCATTTAATATGAAAAATAAAGCTGATGGCTCCACAGCAGGGAAAACCATGCTGAACATCAAACAATTTGGATACTATGAACTGCAATAAAGGAAAATGTTTTCTTTTTTGTTATATAAAATTGATATACAAATTCAAAGGGTGTATGTGAAATTAGGAAATAAATGAAATGATGATATCTGGAATAGACCAGTTTCAGCATATTGCCTGTTATTAATCTCCCACATAATCATATCTCAGCCTTCATATAATGGACTTTATAGTTATATCAATAAATGTTGTTCATTTACATTGTGAACTCATTCTCTGCTGATAAATAACTGCCATTGAGGCGCACTTACTTTATTAGCTGAAAATAACTGGAGAAAAAAACAGATACTTTAATCTCCAGATAACATTGTATTTATTTATTTTTCGATTTATACATAAATGTATCTAATGCTGTGCTGTGTAGATAAATGTGTCTAGTATTACACCTATATGAGTTTTTTGGCCATTTCATTCAAAAACCATGGCCATAAATATGGAGTTGTCCCTCCCCTTCTAGCCATTAATATAGGAATGATCCTCCCTGCCCATTAATATGGAGTTGCCCCTCTCCCACCGTGGCCATTATTATAAACTTGTTTGTCCCCTCCTACCATGGCCATTAATATAGAGTTCCCCCTCCCCTAACCCCGATGGTCATTAATATGGAGGTTCTCCTCCCCTCCACGATAGCCATTGATATAGACCTGCATGTCTCCTCCTACCATGGCCATTAATATGGAGTTGTCCATCCCCTACCCCCATGATCATTGATATGGAGTTGTCTCTCCACCATGGCCATTAATATGAAGCTGCCCCATCCCTCATGTCCCCTCGTGTCCATTAATATAGGGGTGCCCATCCCTTACCCCCCATGGCCATTAATATAGAGTTTCTCCTCCCCCCCCCCCCTCATGGCCATCAATATAGATTTGCTTGTCCTCTGCTACCATGGCCATTAATATCAATTTGTCCCTCCCTTACCCCCCCCCCATGGTCTTTATTATGGAGTTGCTCCTCCCTTCCCCCGATGGCCATTAATATAGACCTGCTTGTCTCCCTCCTACCATAGGCATTAATATGGATTTGTCCTTTCCCTTTCCCATTAATATGGATTTGTCCTTTCCTTTCCCTTTGATATGGAGTTCACAGCCATGGCCATTAATATGGAATTACCCATCCCCTACCCCGATGACCATTGATATGGTGTTGCCCCTCCGTCATGGCCATTAATATGAAGCTACCCCTCCCTTCATGTCCATTAATATAGGGGTGCCCATCCCTTACACCCCCCCCCAGGCCATTAATATGGAGTTTCTCCTTCCCTCTACCCCCCCCCCCCCCCCCCCATGGCCATCAATATAGATTTGCTTGTCCTCTGCTACCATGGCCATTAATATCGATTTGTCCCTCCCCTACCCCCCATGGTCTTTATTATATTAATATGGATTTGTCCTTTCCCTACCCGCATTGCATTTGATATGGAGTTGTTCCACAGCCATGGCCATTAATATGGAGTTGCCCATCCCCTACCCTGATGACCATTGATATGGGGTTGCCCCTCTACCATGGCCATTAATATGAAGCTGCGCCTTGAAGTAGCAATCCGGCTGTATGCAATGCACACAGCCACATCTACTGTGCTCATATAAGCACCCATTTCCATCTTAATGATATAATACTTTAGCTTACCTTCAAACCCACTCATCCAAGTATTCAGACATCATCCACATTCCTACATCCTTATTTCAGCCTGGCTGCTCCTCAGTCAGGCCCTTCTGGTTCCCCAATAAAAAGACATCACCAGCATTCTTACATTCTCCAAATGGTCAGCATGTGTGTCCTCTCAGACCTGGACAAATCTTTTATTTACATTTCCACCGGAAGCCACGCCCTGGAGGGTTTGCCTCCGACAGCTGAACACCTCCTACAAAGCTTGTTGTGACCTCACAGCAGCAACACAGGATGTGAATGCCCATATAAGAACAATACAATGCAATACAATGCAGCAGAAAGTACCAACCACAGACATGTATACATTCAAATAGTCAAACAGGCAAACTGACTAAATGCTTTCAATGATGGAAACCATACAAAACCAATGAACGATGACTACAATTCCATTGATAGAAATCCTTAATATACATTTTTTCCTAGAGAGCTGGATTATTCTACACCTCCTTGTGGATAGAAGGTTATCCACAGATGTGCCCTGCCCATCTCCATGTGCTGATCAGACACAGCAGAGACAATGAGCGCACATCCGCCTACAAGCAATCCTTGCAGCGCAAGCATATGCCCCCAGATTATCGTCTGTACAGTGTACAGGGGCCCTTTTGCTGGCGGACATACCCCCACTCTGCAAACACCTCTTTCCAATCCCAGGAAGTTATCCACTACCTAACGGATCTCAACCAGCGTCAGTCTGCCCCAGTCAGCTCTTTTAGACACAGACAATTTTTATGAACACAGGGGGACTCTTATGACAATACATATAAAAATACAACTAAAATTTTCCACAACACCCTCCCCTCATGTCCATTAATATAGGATTACCCATCCCTTACCCCCCCCCCCCCCCCATGGCCATTAATGTGGAGTTTCTCCCCCCCCCATGGTCATCAATATAGATTTTCTTGTCCTCTGCTACCGTGGCCATTAATATCGATTTGTCCCTCCCCTACCCCCCATGGTCTTTATTATGGAGTTGCTCCTCCCTTCCCCCGATGGTCATTAATATAGACCTGCTTGTCTCCTCCTTGTCAGGGCTGGCTTAGCCCTTCCTTCTCTGGGCTGGCCGCTCAGCTGTCGGCTAATTGCCAGCTCTCTTCTCTCTCCACGGTTACCAGCTGTTCCTGATCAGGCTCATCTGACCTGCCTACTTAAAGCCTTCCAGCTCACTTCACCTCTGCCTTCGCCTTGGTCACATCACTGAAACCATCTCCCGCGGTTTGTTTAAAGACTGGCTTGCTGACATCCCTTCTGGCTCCTTATCCTGCTTGCTGTGCTCTACTTGGATCCCTGACTTCTGGCCTGGCTGACTACCCAATCTGGTTACTGGACTCTGGCTATGCTTGACTAAGCTTTTTCTTTTTATTAATAAACAAGTGTGATTTAATTGTACTTCTGTCTCAGCCTGATTCATGGTTTCTGACAGTAGGCGAACGCCATTGAATTCCATACTCTGGCAGCAGAGGTTGCTTGGAACAATGAGGCCCTCGTGGCTGCTTTTTCTCATGGTCTCTCGGATTCCATCAAGGATGAGATAGCAGCCCGAGATATACTCACTGAGCTGCAGAGCTTGATCTCGTTTGCCATCCTCATTGACTCCAGACTCAGAGAATGACTTTCTCTTAAGGAGCGCTTGCGGAAGCCTCCTGTGTGTTTGCCTCCGAGCTTTGTAGTCCCACCCATGCCTCCCTCACCTCCCATGCCTCCTGGTACCGAGTTGGTCAGTGAAGATGAACCCATGCACCTGGGCTTCACGTGTCTCTCTGCGGATGAGAGAGCCTTTAGGAGGAGGGAGAGATTGTGCCTTTATTGTGGCCAGGCAGGTCACTTTTTGAAGTCTTGTCCTTCCCGTCCAGGGAACGCCCGAACATTGAGGTCCTGTCTTGGACAGACCTTAGGTGGCGTTGTTTCGTCCCCAGTTATCCAGAAGGATAAGCCCCTGGTTTTGGTCACTCTATCTTGGGCTGAGTCATCCATCGAGATACAGGCTCTAATCGACTCTGGGGATGCAGGCCTGTTCTTTAATGCTGCATTTGTTTCACAGCACTTGATTCCGCTGCAGCTGTGTGACACTCCACTTGCCATTGAGGTTCTTCACAGGAGACCTTTACAGCCTGCCCATGTGACTCATGAGACGGTTCCATTGTCCATGGCCGTAGGGGCTCTTCACCATGAGATAATCCAATTCCAAGCTATTTCCTCACCCAGGTTTCCGCTGGTTATTGGTTATCCTTGGTTACAGAGGCACAACCCCTCTTTTGATTGGCTCCGTGTTGAGGTTCTCTCCTGGTCACCACAATGCAGTGAGACATGCTTCCTGAAGGAGGAGTACCGTGATTTTAGCGATGTCTTTGATAGGGGTCAAGCCGATAGTTTGCCTCCACACCGGTCTTATGATTGCGCAATTGACCTTCAACCTGGTGCCATACCTCCTCGTGGCCGGGTTTAGCCTTTGTCGGTCTTGGAGGATAAGGCCACGGAGGAGTATGTTGCTGATGCACTTTCTCGAGGTTTCATCCGCAAATCCTTGTCTCCTGCTGGTGCTGGTTTCTTCTTTGTGAAAAAGAAGAGCGGTGAACTGAGACCTTGTATAGATTATAGGGGTCTCAATCGTGTCACGATTAAGAATACCTACCCGATTCCATTGATTACAGAGTTATTTGACCGCCTCAAGGGAGCAACGGTTTTCACGAAGCTTGACTTGAGAGGGGCATACAATCTTGTGCGCATTAAGGAGGGTGATGAGTGGAAAACTGCGTTTAATACCAGAACAGGCCATTATGAATACCTGGTAATGCCTTTTGGTCTTTGTAACGCCTCAGCTGTTTTCCAGGAATTTATTAACTATGAGATTTGTTGCAGTTGTGTGTGGTGGTTTCTCTCGATGATATCCTCATATTTTCCAAGTCCCTGGAGAGCAACCACACAGATGTCTGTTGTGTGCTTCAGAAACTAAGAGAGAACAATCTCTATTGTAAACTGGAGAAGTGCGAGTTCCATCGTGAACAGGTTACATTCCTGGGCTATGTCATTTCTACTGCTGGTTTTTCGATGGAACCAGAGAAACTTTTGGCAGTCCTACAGTGGCCTCGACCCGTGGGTTTACATCCTCTGCAGCATTTCCTGGGCTTTGCCAACTACTAGCAGAAGGTTATTCGTAACGTCTCGTCTCTGGTCAAGCCCCCGACTGATATGACCAGAAAGGACGGTTACCCACAGACTTGGTCTCCGGAGTCCATTAAGGCCTTTGAGACTCTCAAGGCTGCCTTTGTTTCTGCTCCTGTGTTGGCACATTCTGATCCTATGTTGCCTTTTATCTTAGAAGTTGATGCTTCTGAGACTGGACTTGGCACCCTTCTGTCTCAACATCCTAACTCTGAGAGCGCTATGCATCCGTGTGGCTACTTTTCCAAGAAATTGTCATCTGCTGAGTGCAATTATGAGATTGGTGACAGAGAGCTGTTGGCGATCATTTTAGCCCTGAAAGAATGGAGACATCTCCTTGAAGGTACCACTGTGCCTGTTCTTATTCTTACTGACCATAAGAATCTTACATTCTTGTCTGTGGCTAAGCGACTCTCTCCCAGAAGGGCTGATGCCTTGTCACGACAATTTTCCTCCACTTCCAAGTCGGAGTCGGTTCTGGTTCCTATGATTTCTCCTGATCGTATCTTGGCTACGGTTCGCACCAGTCTTACTTCTCCTTTGGGTGACAAAATTCTTGCTGCTCAGGTCCATGCTCCTCCTGATAAACCTTGTGGCCACTGCTTTGTCCCTGAGAGTCTCCGTACTGCTGTGCTCCAGACTTACCATTCTCCCAAGGCAGCTGGCCATCCTGGGAAGAATCAACTAATTTGGGCCATTTCCCAACAATTCTGGTGGCCTAGTCTACAGGGCTGATATTACTGCCTTCATAGCTGCCTGTCCCGTGTGTGCTCAGAATAAGACTCCATGACACCTTCCAGTGGGCCTCCTACAACCCATACCCAATGGAGAGAGGCCCTGGACTCAACTGTCTATGGATTTCATTGTGGAGTTGCCCAACTCCCAAGGCAACACTGTTATTCTTATGGTGGTTGACTGGTTCTCAAAGATGTGTCATTGTATTCTAGTGATGGCCGAACAGTTCGCCCGGCGGTTGTTTCGCGGCGAATTTCGGCTGTTCGCGGTCCACAAGTTCGGCGGACTATTGGCGCCGTTCGCCCGGCGGACTTCCGTGTTTTTACTGTGTAAAAGAACTTTGACCTCATGACACATCCATCATGGGGTACAGGACAGCCAATTGAGACATTACAGCACAAGGTCACTTGGACATTCCCCCTAACCTATAAATACACCCGATCCGGCGGCCATTTTACATTCTTTCTTCTGTCACTATAGGGAAAGGTTGCTGTGTGGAGTAGGGAGAGATAAATCGCTAGCTATTTGGTACACAAAAGTTCTTTTCAGGACTGGTATAGGTGTTAGGTGTATATAGGTTTGCTGTGCTACTGATTGTTGCAGCAGCCTGAGTGTCTTTTGTCAGTTTAGAGAAAGGGACAGAGCGCTGTGTGCTGCTATTTTAGGGACAGCCAGATTAGTCATCATCATCATCATTAGCTGTTACTATCAGGTCCACAAAAGTGCTATTCGAGTAACCAGTTATCGTTCCAGTCTCCTCTGTTTTGCCAGTTTGTATAGGGACAGGAAGGAAGCAGTGTGTCAGGCAGTGAGGGTCAGTTTAAACAGTAGCTGTTACTATTAGTTCCACAAAGGTTCTTTTCAGGACTGGTATCAGTGGTATGGTAATAGGCTTGTACACGTATAATATTCTTTCTTCCAAATATAGAAAGAATATTATACTTGACTGCTGCCCTATACTGCAGCAGTCCTTCATCGGTATAGGGACTAAGAGTTTTGTCACTGTCACTGAGTTTTGTGCTGTGCTGATTTTCTCCTGGGGGTTCTTATTATGAGGGGATCACACCATCCCTGTGCTGATTTTCTCCTGGGGTTCTTATTATGAGGGGATCACACCATCCCTGTGCTGTGCTGATTTTCTCCTGGGGGTTCTTATTATGAGGGGATCACACCATCCCTGTGCTGATTTTCTCCTGGGGGTTCTTATTATGAGGGGATCACACCATCCCTGTGTCCTGTGCTGATTTTCTCCTGGGGGTTCTTATTATGAGGGGATCACACCATCCCTGTGCTGTGCTGATTTTCTCCTGGGGGTTCTTATTATGAGGGGATCACACCATCCCTGTGCTGATTTTCTCCTGGGGGTTCTTATTATGAGGGGATCACACCATACCTGTGTCCTGTGCTGATTTTCTCCTGGGGGTTCTTATTATGAGGGGATCACACCATCCCTGTGCTGCTTTTCTCCTGGGGGTTCTTATTATGAGGGGATCACACCATCCCTGTGTCCTGTGCTGATTTTCTCCTGGGGGTTCTTATTATGAGGGGATCACACCATCCCTGTGTCCTGTGCTGATTTTCTCCTGGGGGTTCTTATTATGAGGGGATCACACCATCCCTGTGCTGATTTTCACCTGGGGGTTCTTATTATGAGGGGATCAAACCATCCCTGTGTCCTGTGCTGATTTTCTCCTGGGGGTTCTTATTATGAGGGGATCACACCATCCCTGTGTCCTGTGCTGATTTTCTCCTGGGGGTTCTTATTATGAGGGGATCACACCATCCCTGTGCTGATTTTCTCCTGGGGGTTCTTATTATGAGGGGATCACACCATCCCTGTGCCCTGTGCTGATTTTCTCCTCGGGGTTCTTATTATGAGGGGATCACACCATCCCTGTGTCCTGTGCTGATTTTCTCCTGGGGGTTCTTATTATGAGGGGATCACACCATCCCTGTGCTGATTTTCTCCTGGGGGTTCTTATTATGAGGGGATCACACCATCCCTGTGTCCTGTGCTGATTTTCTCCTGGGGGTTCTTATTATGAGGGGATCACACCATCCCTGTGCTGTGCTGATTTTCTCCTGGGGGTTCTTATTATGAGGGGATCACACCATCCCTGTGCTGATTTTCTCCTGGGGGTTCTTATTATGAGGGGATCACACCATCCCTGTGCTGATTTTCTCCTGGGGGTTCTTATTATGAGGGGATCACACCATTCCTGTGTCCTGTGCTGATTTTCTCCTGGGGGTTCTTATTATGAGGGGATCACACCATCCCTGTGCTGATTTTCTCCTGGGGGTTCTTATTATGAGGGGATCACACCATCCCTGTGCTGTGCTGATTTTCTCCTGGGGGTTCTTATTATGAGGGGATCACACCATCCCTGTGCTGTGCTGATTTTCTCCTGGGGGTTCTTATTATGAGGGGATCACACCATCCCTGTGTCCTGTGCTGATTTTCTCCTGGGGGTTCTTATTATGAGGGGATCACACCATCCCTGTGTCCTGTGCTGATTTTCTCCTGGGGGTTCTTATTATGAGGGGATCACACCATCCCTGTGTCCTGTGCTGATTTTCTCCTGGGGGTTCTTATTATGAGGGGATCACACCATCCCTGTGCTGATTTTCTCCTGGGGGTTCTTATTATGAGGGGATCACACCATCCCTGTGTCCTGTGCTGATTTTCTCCTGGGGGTTCTTATTATGAGGGGATCACACCATCCCTGTGCTGATTTTCTCCTGGGGGTTCTTATTATGAGGGGATTACACCATCCCTGTGCTGATTTTCTCCTGGGGGTTCTTATTATGAGGGGATCACACCATCCCTGTGCTGTGCTGATTTTCTCCTGGGGGTTCTTATTATGAGGGGATCACACCATCCCTGTGTCCTGTGCTGATTTTCTCCTGGGGGTTCTTATTATGAGGGGATCACATTATCCCTGTGCTGTGCTGATTTTCTCCTGGGGGTTCTTATTATGAGGGGATAACATCATCCCTGTGCTGTGCTGATTTTCTCCTGGGGGTTCTTATTATGAGGGGATCACACCATCCCTGTGCTGATTTTCTCCTGGGGGTTCTTATTATGAGGGGATCACACCATCCCTGTGTCCTGTGCTGATTTTCTCCTGGGGGTTCTTATTATGAGGGGATCACACCATCCCTGTGCTGTGCTGATTTTCTCCTGGGGGTTCTTATTATGAGGGGATCACACCATCCCTGTGCTGATTTTCTCCTGGGGGTTCTTATTATGAGGGGATCACACCATCCCTGTGTCCTGTGCTGATTTTCTCCTGGGGGTTCTTATTATGAGGGGATCACACCATCCCTGGTCCTGTGCTGATTTTCTCCTGGGGGTTCTTATTATGAGGGGATCACACCATCCCTGTGCTGTGCTGATTTTCTCCTGGGGGTTCTTATTATGAGGGGAGCACACCATCCCTGTGCTGATTTTCTCCTGGGGGTTCTTATTATGAGGGGATCATACCATCCCTGTGCTGTGCTGATTTTCTCCTGGGCCTGCTTATTATGAGGGGATCACACCATCCCTGTGCTGTGCTGACTTCCTCCTGGGGCTGCTTACGGTGCATGTGTCAGTGCTGTATATCACGGTGCTGATGTCAGTGCTGTATATAACGGTGGTGGTGTGAGTGCTTAAGGTCACGCTGCTGATGTCAGTGCTCTCTATCACGGTGCTGCTGTCAGTGCTGTATATCACGGTGCTGATGTCAGTGCTATATGTCACGCTTCTGATGTCAGTGCTCTCTATCACAGTGCTGCTGTCAGTGCTGTATATCACGGTGCTGATGTCAGTGCTGTATGTCACGCTTCTGATGTCAGTGCTCTCTATCACGGTGCTGCTGTCAGTGCTGTATATCACGGTGCTGGTGTGAGTGCTTAATGTCACGCTGCTGATGTCAGTGCTCTCTATCACGGTGCTGCTGTCAGTGCTGTATATCACGGTGCTGATGTCATTGCTGTATGTCACGCTGCTGATGTCAGTGCTCTGTATCATGGTGCTGTTGTCAGATGACTCTATCACGGTGCAGGTGTCATTGCTGTATGTCACGCTGCTGGTGATCATCTCCTGCACCCTCTTCTTTGCCTACCCTGGTCCTGACCTTCCCTCTCCTCCATTGCCTTCATGCGCTCCACAGTCCTGAATTGTCAGAACAATTTCCCATATAAAAAAAGAATGCTTGTAGTTGTCGATCCCAGATTCACCTCATACATGTGTTATGTCATTGGCCATGTGGTGGGACTATGTTTGCACAGCTATTAATTATTTTGTGGCTGCAAATTTGACCTATAGGTTTGCAAAGTTCGCCTCCCATTGAAGTCAATGGGGCCCGCCGCGAACGTTACGGTTCGCGAACGTTGTGGTTCGCAAACTATCGGCCACGTTCGCGGTTCGCGTTCGCGAAACGTCCCGTCGGAAGTTCGTCCATCACTATTGTATTCCACTTAAGAAGTTGCCCACCTCTAAGGAACTGGATTCCATTTTTGCTTGGGAGATCGTTCGCTTACATGGGCTACCCAAGGTGATTGTCTCGGACAGGGGCAGTCAGTTTGTCTCCCGGTTCTGGCGAGCCTTTTGTGCACCCGCAGTCTAATGGGCCAGAAGAATGAGCCAATCAGTCCTTGGGGCAATTCCTACGTTGCTATATTTCTGACCATCATAACAACTGGTCTGTTGCTCACAACAGTGCCTTGAATTCTGCCTCCCGATTGTCTCCATTTATGGCGAATTAGGGTTTCCAACCTTCCATTTTGCCTGAATCGTTTGTTCCGCGTTAGAGGAGCATCTCCGTGGTCTTCGTTCCACTTGGGTACAAGTCCAGGAGGCTTTACGTCATGCTAATGATAGGTACAGACTCCATGCTGACCGCAGATGCCTGCCTGTGCCTTCCTACCAGGTTGGGGATAGGGTCTGGCTGTCATCTCGCAACCTCCGGCTTCGTGTTCCCTCACTGAAGTTTGCACCTTGGTTTATTGGGCCTTTCCGTTTCCTTCGCAGGATTAATCCAGTGGCTTACGCGTTGAACCTTCCTCCTAGTATGCGCATCTCAAATGTGTTTCATGTCTCCTTATTGAAACCATTGGTCTGTAATCAATTTACCACCTCGGTGCCATGTCCTCACCCTATTCAGGTTGAGAATAAGGATAAGCCTAACACCCCACCAGAACCTGCGAACAGACCTAAACTTCGTGTGAACTTTAGTACCCTATTAAAGTCTATGGGACTCGAACGTTCAAAATCTAAAGTGCTAATTTTAAAGGCTAATATGCAAGTTATTGTCCTAAAAAGTGTTTGGGGACCTGGGTCCTGCCTCAGGGGACATGGATCAATGCAAAAAAAAGTTTTAAAAACTGTGTTTTTTCGGGAGCAGTGATTTTAATAATGATTAAAGTGAAACAATAAAAGTGTAATATTCCTTTAAATTTCATGCCTGGGGCGTGCCTATAGTATGCCTGTGAAGGGGCGCATGTTTCCTGGGCTTAGAACTGTCCCTGCACAAAGTGTCAATTCTGCAGAAAAAAAAGTCATTTAAAATCACTCGCAGCTATAATGAATTGTCAGCTCCCGTAATACAGAGAACACTCATTGAAAGTCATTGATAAAAAGAAAAAAATTGTTAAATAAGACTAACACACTTTTGAAAAATTCCTTTATTAAAAATAAAAAAAAGATTCCAGCAGTGGTAATCCACTCTTGCTATCCAGCGACGGATGCTCCTTTCTCCGGGGTCCAGCGATGGCTGATCTGATCCAGCGACGAGTGATCT
The DNA here is from genome assembly GCF_037356315.1 of Lithobates pipiens. Classification (NCBI taxonomy): domain Eukaryota; kingdom Metazoa; phylum Chordata; class Amphibia; order Anura; family Ranidae; genus Lithobates; species Lithobates pipiens. The sequence goes on from NW_027507882.1 coordinate 2,422,684, forward strand.
CTCCTACCAGTCCAGCGGGGGGGGGGGCTTCCAGATTCTGTTAAGCCCCCCACCCGCAGACCCCCACAACCACCAGTCAGGGTTGTGGGGATGAGGCCCTTGTGCCCATCAACATGGGGACATGGTGCTTTGGGCGGGACCCCAAAGCATCCTCCCAATGTTGAGGGCATGTGGCCTGCCAGGTTGCGTGCTCGGATAAAGGGTCTGGTATGAATTTTTAGGGGGACCCCCACATCAATTTTTTTTTTAATTTGACGCGGGGTTCCCCTTAATACCCATACCAGACCTGAAGGGCCTGGTAATTGAATTTGGGGGAACCCCATGCTTTTTTTATTTTTTTTTATCAATGACTTTCAATGAGCGTTCTCTGTATTACGGGAGCCGACAATTCATTATAGCCGCAAGTGTTTTTAAATTACTTTTTTTTCTGCAGAAATGACACTTTGTGCAGGGACAGTTCTAAGCATGGGAAACATGCGCCCCTTCACAGGCATACTATAGACACCCCCCAGGTACGAAATTTAAAGGAATCTTACACTTTTATTGTATCACTTTAATCATTATTAAAATCACTGCTCCCGAAAAAACGCCATTTTTAAAACTTTCTTTTGCATTGATCCATGTCCCCTGAGGCAGGACCCAGGTCCCCAAACACTTTTTAGGACAATAACTTGCATATTAGCCTTTCAAATTAGCAGTTTAGATTTCTCCCATAGACTTGTACAGGGTGTTCCGCGGCTTTTCGAACTTGCCGCGAACGGCCCAAATTGTTTACTGTTCGCCAAACAGGGGAACAGGCAATGTTCGAGTGAAACATGAGTTCGAGAACCATGAGGAGTATGAGGTACAATCCATTGTTGACTCCCGTAGGTTCAGTGGGCGCATACAGTACCTGGTGCATTGGAAGGGGTACGGTCCGGAGGAACGCTCCTGGGTTTCATCCTCTGACGTACATGCCCCTGTCCTCCTCTGCAAGTTCCATAGACGGTTTCCCCTCAAGCCCGGTGGCCCTCCGAGGGAGAGGGGTCATTGAGGAGGGGGTACTGTCAGGGCTGGCTTAGCCCTCCCTTCTCTGGGATGGCCGCTCAGCTGTCGGATAATTGCCAGCTCTCTTCTCTCTCCACAGTTACCAGCTGTTCCTTACCATGCTCGTCTTACCTGCCTACTTAAAGCCTTCCAGCTCACTTCACCTCTGCCTTCGCCTTGGTCATATCACTGAAACCATCTCATGTGGTTTGATTAAAGACTAGCTTGCTGACATCCCTTCTGGCTCCTTATCCTGCTTGCTGTGCTCTACTTGGATCCCTGACTTCTGGCCTGGCTGACTACCCGATCTGGTTACTGGACTCTGGCTATGCTTGACTACGCTGTTTCTATTTACCTTTTTATTTTTATTAATAAACAAGTGTGATTTAATTGTACTTCTGTCTCAGCCTGATTCATGGTTTCTGACACTTCTACCATGGCCATTAATATGGATTTGTCCATCCCCTACCCTGATGACCATTAATATGGGGTTGCCCCTTCGCCATGACCATTAATATGAAGCTGCCCCTCCCCTCATGTCCATTAATATAGGGTTGCCCATCCCCTACCACCCATGGCCATGCATATAGATTTGATTGTCCTCTGCTACCATGGCCATTATTATGGATTTGTCCCTCCCCTACCCCCCCCCCCCCCCCCCCCCCCATGGTCATTATTATGGAGTTGCTCCTCCATCCCCCAATGACCATTAATATAGACCTGTTTTTCTCCTCCTACCATGGCCATTAATGTGGATGTGTCCCTCCCCTACCCCCTATTGCAATTAATATGGAGTTGATCTTCCTCAGCCTATGGCCATTAATAGACAACCAGGAAGGGGGTCCCCCACTAATGAGATTATATAGGCTCAAATAGTATATAAAGCAAAAAGTAGAGATAGGAAATGTCAGTAAAAACAGTAAACTAATTTTTATTTGTCACAAATATTTAAAAATACAAATGGCTGGGGTAACAGGTTGATCACCTTAAGAAAGCACAGTAAAGACATTATGTTCTACGTATTGTAAGGGCTTACCTTGGTTGGAGGGCATAGTGCAGAGATGTATGCTCACCCTTGCAAATACACACAGCCCACGGTAACAAGGTAAAAGGCTAATTGGGCTGTGAATCTGTGCACGGGGGCTTGACAGGGAATTTACCAAAGGATTGTCGAGGTCAGAGGCTGCTCTAGGCTTTGTGAGGCTGTCAGGGAATCAACAGCAGGAGAAGGGCTCTAGGACCCAGCGTCTCTACCAGTACTTATGGCAGGAGAAGGACTTTAGGACCCAGCATCTCTGGCAGGAGAAGGACTTTAGGACCCAGCATCTCTGGCAGGAGAAGGACTTTAGGACCTAGTATGTCTACCAGCAGGTCACATGGGCCTATATAAGGAAGTCTGCTAGTGTCTGCAATTGCTGGTTTGTCTTCAGCTCACCCTGTGTTTCTGTACCCTGTATTATCTGCTGATTTGATCTCCTGTGTACCGACCTGCCTTGTTTTGACCTGTTCTTCCCGATCCTCTGGCTTGACCCTTTGGCTTGCACCTGACTTCTTCCTGCCTACTCCCAGCATCTGACCCCGGCCTGGCTATCGGACTCTGCTTATCCTGCTCCCTGTACTAAGACGCAGCTGACCTTAGGTCACTCTGATCCTGGACTGTCTCTCTGTGAATGACCCCTGATCTGGCTCCCGGCTTCGCTATTCAGTTATTCCACTGGACTCTGTCTCCTGGACCTTCCAAGCACGCCTGTCTCCAGCATCCCGGCACCAGTGCTTCTGTGGGCACCACACCTGCTGTTCCACCTCCAGTGGTGTGCTGAGCTCAGCCGCAAGGGGAGCCCTCCCAGCATCTCGGCCTCCTACCAAGTTACTGACAGTACAAACCAACCATGTCAGAGGCCGACGGGGTGTCTCCCCGCTGGAAGCCGCATGTGTACAGATCACGGCCCTCACTCAGGTCATCCAAAAACTTCAGGAAGGGTACTTTCAGTTAGAGGACCACCCATAGCACCTGTATGCAACACCTACCACCACAGTTTAAGGGTTGTCTTCAGCCAACCCTCTGGTAGTTACTCTTACTGTGGTGATGCCCCCTCCGGAACCACAAGTACCAACACCAGAACGCTTCTCTGGTGATTGGAGGAAATTCAGATCCTTTAAGAACGCCTGTTACTTATACTTGGCCCTGCAACCACTGACTTTTTCCACTGAAACAGTGAAGGTGGGATTCATTATTTCTTTCTTGATAGATGAACCCCAAGTGTAGGCTCATGGCTTATTGGAGCAGGAGAGTCCTCTCATCAACTCTGTGGACCAGTTCTTCGAAACCATGGCCCAATTATACGATGACCCCCTGCGGGTGGCCACTGCTGAAGCTGCTCTGCATAAGCTACGGCAGGGTCAGAGACCTGCGGAAGATTACACGGTGGAATTCTGTATCTGGTCCTCAGACTCAGGTTGGAACGAGGCAGCGTTAAGTTATCAGTATCGGCTGGGGCTGTCCGAATCCCTCTGTAATGGATAAGAACTATAAATTAGTTCTTGGTTATCTGCTGCTATTTCTAATTAAAAAGTATAAATGTGCATGCACATTAGAAGTAAACACTCTCTGAGATACGTTCAGCTCGGCTACTTCTAAATTCTAATTTATTGGTGGGCAGTGTTAAAATTTTATACAGAAAGATACGTCATTACTATGTCAGTCCAACTGGCACATCTTATTGGTTACAATACAAGAGAAATGAAGAAACTTGATGCTTTAAGTTTGGTTGAAGCTGGTTTTCTTATCTCAAATGCATTCTTCTAACGCGGGGGATGTAGGGTATAGACGCCTTCTTGGCTCCGAACAGAAAGTCAATCTGTATATTACATAATAAGTAAGGAGAGTGGGAACATGTATACACATAAGCAAATAGACATTTTCTGATTATCATTATGTACATTGGATTCCTTAACAGTCCCCCCTAAAATGGCTATTTTCTTCTGTCCCTCATCTAAAGGTCCTACTCACCTGGCCCATTCTCCTCAGCAACTCTTTTTAAGCTGTATATAGAGTTGGGCAGCAACTAGTTCACTACCCCCCTCGATACAGCTGGAGAATGGCAATCAGGTGCTATCTACCCCTATAAACCTAGAGGATTGTGAGATTATGGACAGGGAATGACTGTAGAGGAGGGAAGGGTTTGTCATCCTCCATCATAAGAGGGTCCTCTTCTTCTTGGTGGAGAAATGTAGGTGGGCTGTTGTCTACAGCCTTGCTCATTAACTTCTTTACGAAAGGTAGAATACAACATACAATCTGGGCTAAAAGAACCAGGATTATTAGTACCGTTACCCCTATCTGGGCGAGCACCTTCTGCCACCCACTCATCCAGCTAAAATATTTATTATATTATTGAGTTCTTCTTCAACTCCAATGTCAAATCTTCTAATTTCTTTATAGCTAAAGTTACTTTACCATTTGGGCCGGTATTATCAGGAATGTAGGTGCAACAGATTCCCGTTTTTTTCTATGATTTTACAGACACCTCCTTTCTCAGCTAACACCATGTCTAAGGCCACCCTGTTCTGGAATGTCATGTAGGAAGAGGGGGGTAACTGGTCAGCAATTCCCTGGAGGGCATCTTTAGTGTAATTCACGAATCTTTGTTGGTTATAGTATATGTAATTGATCCAATCTACATTCTTGTTCACAGTTATTATGGGGATCAAAGACTCAAAACCAACTTTTACCTGATCCCTGGATTTGAATTCATCAGGGACCCCTATAACATCTATGTACACATGAGGGTCAAAGCTTCCGGAGAGAGCTGCTCGCTTCCTCCTCTGACTGTGTGCTGGGTCAGTGTATGTATCAGGAGTATCTTCTGCTAGGATATGGAGGGGCATAATGACCTTTCCAAGGGCACATTCACCGGTCCAGATACCCTCTAATCTGGTCCTATGTTCCAACCCACTGTCTCTCCCAGGAACCACAATTCTGGCCCCAGTAACTATCTGTAAAACACACATATATATCCTTACCATCAGGGATGTCACTGTACCAATGGCATTGCCATGAAAGAGTCAAATGGACAAGGTACTATGTCACAGTAATCAAAGGTAAAGGTGGTCACATGTGTACCTCAAGAGTTATACCAAAATGTAATTATGTTATCATTTTTTTTTTTTTTTGTGATGACCACCTCCTGGGCCTCCCCCCTAGACCAAACAGAAAAAGGATATGCAGCATGGTCGTCATGAAGTGGGCGGGATCTTGTCCTTGGGGGTGGAGCTTTCTTGCAGTGGGAAGCGTGTATTCAGGTGTTCTTCCCGGCCAATTCCACTGAGGTGGCTGTGGTCAGCAAAACTTGGAATGGACCATCATATCTGGGTTCAAGAGAATGTTTTCTCACAAATTTCTTTACCAACCCCCAATCTCAGGGCAGTAGTTGGTGTGTTCCTGTATCTAATTCAGGATCTGGAATGGAAGAAAACACCTGGACATGCATTTGGGTTAATTCTCGTGATAATGCGGTTACATAATTAGTCAGCACATCAGATTGCAACTGTAACTGTTGTGGAAAGTAACAGCCAAGTCTGGGGCTGAACCAAACTAAATTTTATAAGGGGATAGGGCATATTCCCCCGGGGTGTGTGTCTGACACTGAACAGGGCAATGGGCAAACTGTCTGGCCGACTCATGTTAGTCTTTTGGGCCATCTTTAACATCCTGTTTTTTCTAGTGTTCCTTTTATCCTTTCTACCTTCCCGCTACTTTGAGGGTGGTAAGGGGTGTGTAGAGCCAACTGAACCCCCAGTGCTGCCCTAATCTTTTGTAAGGTTTGCTGTGAAGGCTGGGCCTGATCGCTCTCTATCACCTCTGGGACCTCAAATCTACATACTATCTCACTCAGTAGTTCCTTAGCTGTGGTCCTGGCAGTCATGTCCACCTCCACTAGGGCGTATTCGAATCTGTCACTCCTTTGGCATTTGGGAGTGATTAATTTGTATCCTCTGGAAGGGGGTATAGAGCTTTTGCCAGGTGCTTCTTCTGTGCCTTTTCTGTACATTCTGGGTTACATTTGTTGCAGATAGTGCATGATCTGCAGAAGTTGTTGGTCAATGAAGTAACTCATAAGTTCATAAGAGTCTTTGTCAAGTGGGCAGCTCCATTTGCCCATTGCACCATGGCTGGGTACATACTCCTGGGTAGACAAGGCTTCTTGTTGCACTCGAATAGTCCATCTCTGAGAGTTGCTCCTCTCCGTTTTCCAGCTTTCCTTCTCATCCAGACTTGCTGCTTCCTGTAATTCTTTCAGATAAACTCTGTCCACTGGGAGAGTCTGTAGGGTAAGCACGGAGTGGTCTTCTTCTACCACCCTGCTGTCCACTTCCCGTGGACCACTGGCTGTCTGTTTGGCAGCTGAATCGTCTAGATTGCCTCGAGCTTCCTTCGAGTTGAGTTTGTCGTGTGCTTTACTTTAGAATAGTCACTTGGGTTGGGAGAAGCAGGGTGTCCATCAAGTCCTTGATGGCTGAACTATGTTTCACAGGTGTTCCTTCAGCCGTCAGGAACCCTCTGTCCTTCCAGATAACACCAAAATCATGGGCAACGCTGAAAGCATATCTTGAGTCCGTATGAATGTTGGCTCTTTTTCCCTCTGCCAATTTACATGCTGTAGTAAGTGCTTGCAGCTCTTCCACCTGTGCAGACATCACCGGCGGTAAGGTTTCAGTTTGGAGAACCGAGTTTTCAGTGGTGACCTGGATCCTGCAGGGGTATTTCACTCACGGTGGGGAGATGCGTGGTTTCCAGCCGCATTAGTTTGATGCAGTCATGGGGTGACAAGTCAAGACTCGACTCCTCCTCCTTACCCCCCTCGAAAAGTGGAAGAAGGGTGGTAGGTTTCGGTGTTTGACAACGTAATAGAGTAATGCTGTCTAGAAGGTAGGAACACAGGAGTCTCAAGTGTCTGGCAATGGACAGATGTTTCGGCTGGATCTTGGTGGAGTATGGGAGCAATGTCATGGGGAGCAAGCAGAACGAGGCAGAGTCCGAGAGCCAAGTCCAAAGTTTTGTCAAACAAGGCTTGTACAGCAAAGACAGCTCACAGACACAATGGGCCTCCTCTTACTATCGCATCCAGCCGTCAGGAATAATATCCTATAGGGCATAGGCAGATGCCGTGTGATTGGGCGAGTACACCTGTAGCATGTCCCAGATGTTCGGATACAAAGGGCTTGGACGTTTTGTCATAGTCTGGGAGCCCTAGCACCAAAGATGGTGTGCTTGAAGGCCTCAAAGTTGGATATTGCTTCAGGAGACATCTGAAAGGGGTCTTCTTTCAGGGTATCATACAAAGCTTGCATCAGTAGGGAGCCTTCTGGAATCCATGCTCTGCAATACGAAATTAGTCCAAGGAAGGAATGAAGGGGCTTCTGGCCTTGTGGCAGTGGGATGTCGGAGATTGCTTACACCCTGTCTTCAGTGAGGTGTCTTGTCCCATGGGACAAGACAGTGTCCAAGAACAATTACAGATGTTGAGCACCACTGCAATTTGGGCTTTGAGGCTTTGCAGCCCTGTCTGGCAAGATAGCACAACTGGCTTTCTGAGGTGACTTCAACAGTGGGTAAGTCAGCTGAACAGTGGAGAAGGTCATCAACATATTGGAGGAGAGTCACTTCCAGGTGATCCTCTTGTTATGTGTCAAGGATGATAGCCATAGCGTTTGCAAACTAGCTTGGAGAGTTCTGTGCCCCTTTTTGGCATAACTGTCTAGGTACGTTGCTGTCTTTTCGTGGGTGAATGCAAAAGGTACCAGCAGGAGGGGTGAGGGTGGACACTGAAGAGAGCGTTTGCATGGTCCACCACTGTGAGGTACTTTGCAGTCAGGGACACCCCCGCAACCAGCTGGTTCTCTTTTAGGGGTTCTCTTCTTCCTAGAGAACAGAGGTGTGTTGCATGGAGATGCGCAGGGTATCAGGGCTCCATCTGACACGAGGGCCTTGACATGCTTCAAAATAGCTGCAGATTGAGCTAACTTTAGGGGGGTTATTGTGGTTTCCGGGGCAATGATGCGCCCTCTTTGAACTTGACTGAAACTGGTGGAACCTTTAAGTGACAGTTGTCTTCCGGTCCTGTGGATCATAGACACGCAGGGATTCTGTCAAGTACTTCCTGTGGTATTGAACTTGGAGTTATTGCTTAATGAAGTGTCATCAGGAGAGGCAGAGAACACAAAGCAGATGAGTCTTACAAGGATAGGGGAGTATGTAACTTCACCCCCCCTTCAGGTGTGAAGATGAATGACGCCTGTAGTCTGGACAGCACATCAGCTCCTTGTAGATTCAAGGGACATGTAGAGGACACCACAAATCTGGTAAGCAAATCAGGAAATGTCCCCACTTGGAGAGGCTCAGTGAGTGGACTGGAGCGGGGCACCCCATCCACTCCCACGCAGGAAACATCAATAGTGGAAAGGAAAGAATTATCAGGCAGGTCCTCAGCCCTCAACACACTCCTGGCTGCACTCATGTCAATGAGAAAAGTGGTAGGTTTTCCTTGTATAGGTAACGTGACCTTTGCTAGGGGTCCCCCAGTCTCATTTGAGGACACTGTCATAAGGGGTGACACGGGTTTTCTCATTTCCTAGCATGAGTTGGGGCATGGTGGTGGAGGTTCATGTCCATGTTGCCCTTCGCTGGGATCCCTGTCTTGTCTCGGATGTCTTGGGGTTCTGCATACTCTTCTGATGTGACCCCGCTTTCCACAGTTGTAACAGATGATCATTTCCCTGGTATTGGGCAGTGGTGGTGGACAAGTGTAGGTGGGATCTTCGTCTTTGTTACCATGAGGGGCGTTGGTTTTTTTTCCTTTTTGGTTTTCTATCCCTCTGGCCACCAACAGTAAATCGGACATTTTCATTGAGCGATATTCAGGGCGGGCCACCATCAAGCTTTTTCTGATATCCTCTCTGAGTCCTGAGACAAAAGCAAATAATAACACGTGTGTGTGTGTTTTCATAGAGGGAGAAGCCCAGGTCATCAAAGGCCTGTATGAGTCTAGCATGATACTCCTCCACAGACTCCCCGTTATCTTGGGCAATATCTTGGATTGTGGTGGTCTGATCTGCCAATTTCTCCTTTTCCCAGTCGCGGAGTTGTGCACAGAACTCCAAGCCTGAGGTGTAAGAAGTGGCACTTGTCAGGCAGACATCATAGTAGGGCCACCTGCATAACCGGCCAAAAGACATGTCCTGCTTTAATTTGGCATAGGCTGATCAAGTCTCTCCAGGCAGCTTAATAAGTTTCTTGTATCTGCACTATCCTGCGGTAGAAGGGCATTGGCTGTTTCTCTGGGTCAAGCAGACTTGTCACTAAGGTTGCTGCTTGTGATGGGGTAAAAGCGACATACATCACCGGTGCCCCTTCTGGTAACCGAGACTGGTGTTGGGGCGGGGGCAGAGAATGGGCACTGTTTCTCATGGTTGTCAGCATATGTTTGAGATCCTCTCGGAACTGTGAGTCCGGAGCCGGATTAGGGGTTAAATCAGCAGGTGGCCTTGCTGCCTGTTGTTGGTCTTCCCACTCGGACGCTTCTTCATCATTAACATATCTGGCCTGTGAAGGTAGTGCTTCCATATTAGGGAAGATAGGTGTGTGGTAGGAACCATCCTGGTTTAAAACGGGAAGAACTGGTTATATGCCATGGCTGGGCCTATTGGGTGTACCAAGATGGCCGCCGGCAGGAAGTGCACTGGGCTGTGCCTGAAGTGAGGGCTTGGGTGTACCAAGATGGCCGCCTGGGAGTGGTCACAGTGGGTTGTGCTCGGGTTGGGGTGGTGAGAAGGGAGTGGGCGTTAGGCGGATAGCAGGGTTGTCCCTCTCCTCCTTCGTTCCAGTTTTTGTATATGGGGGCGGTACAGCCACATTATCAACTCTGTGATTCACATACATAGTACAATTTGCATCTTTCTTGATTTCCTCTTCTATCCAACCCTCTTTGCAATGCCCTTGCCGTCCTGAACCATGCTTCTTCCACATCCAATAAGCCGTTATCACACAGAGCGCCCCTTTGCTCTCTTATCAGCACACGCCATTCCTCTGCTTCTGCAACATCTTCTCTCCTCAATATCACATTCTAGCATTCCCTTCTCTCTCTCTCTCTTTCTTTCTTCGGACGGCTTAAGAGGAGAATACAGGCAACAAATGGGTTAATACTCCTCTGACTGCTGTCTTATCAAAGAATTCCTAGGGTGGGGGCTCGCATCCCTGCGAGAGATCTGTCTCCTTGCACACTCCTGACTGTTCTATCTCTTCGAGGGTCAAAACTAGCACGTCACAGAAAGTCAATCTGTATAATACATAATAAGTAAGGAGAGTGGGAACATGTATACACATAAGCAAATAGACATTTTCTGATTATCATTATGTACTGTGAGGGGGTTCGCTCGGTAGCGGGTGTGTGTGACCCCCTGGATGGGTTCACAACACAAAGTCAGGCACAGCAGACAGCGTTGTAGGTGCAAAAAACAAAAGATCCGGTTTATTTAGGCTACATGCAGTGATACATATAACAGCCAAACAAAATAAAACAAGAAAATAAATTCTGGTCAGCTTGACCTCTAACTACACACGTAGACTCCCTGTCTAACAACTGGGTGCAGCCTTGTGCTGCCCCAGTCCCTGTCCCTATTGTAGGGGTTTGCCACACAGGCGTTAACTCACCGCACAGAACAGATCTCAGACTCCCCAGTCTATACACACAAAACTGGTTCCAGGATGGAGCATCTCCCTATGCATGCTGGGGTTTTTTGTAGAGGTCTTAATGAGCCCACTTACTACAGCTGGGCTCATTAACTCTTCCCCTCTAATTGTAAAAGTCTGCATAAAGCCTGAATCTAGGACACACATATTTCCCATCCTGAATACAACCAGGTGATTTTACCTGCGTGCTGCCACATACCCCCCCCCTCTTGTTTCAACCGTGGGGTTGTAACACAAGCAGCCAGACACGCATGTATCCGAGACAAAGCATCCACATTCCCCATTTTAACACCAGGGCGATGCTTAACTGTAAAGTTAAATTCCTGTAGGGCCAGGGACCACCTATTTACCCTTCTATTGGTCTCCTTGTTTTGAGCCATCCACTTTAAAGGAGCGTGATCAGTCACCAGGTCAAAGTGCCTACCTAGCAGATAGTACCGAAGGGAATCTAGAGCCCACTTCACTGCTAAACATTCCTTCTCAATCGTGGAGTAATTTACCTCATGGGACTTTAACTTCCTGCTGAGGTACCGTATATACTCGAGTATAAGCCGAGATTTTCAGCCTCTTTTTTGAGGCTGAAAGTGCCCCCTCGGCTTATACTCGAGTCACCGCTGTCTGACTGCTCGATCAGCGTATCGAGCAGACAGACGGCGGACATTAAAATTCAAAAGCCGCGCCTCCTTCTCCGCCTCTGATAGGCGGAACACTGAATTTCCCAGCAGTCAGTGTTCCGCCTATCACGGACATCCGCTCATTCTCATACTACGGACGACGATGAGAGGATGTCCGTGATAGGCGGAACACAGGCTGCTGGGAAATTGAGTGTTCCGCCTATCACAGGCGGAGGCGGAGGCGCGGCTTTTGAATTGTAGAATGGCCGCCGAGAAGAGCGGCGATCCATCGGCACGACACGGGACGGAGGAGGCACGGGACGGAGGAGGCACGGGACAGAGGAGGCACGGGACGGAGGAGGCACGGGACGGAGGAGGCTCGGGACGGAGGAGGCTCGGGACGGAGGCTCGGGACGGAGGCTCGGGACACAGGTAGGCTGGACACACACACAAGGCTGCACGGACACACACACAGGGATGGATGGATGGACACACACACACACACACACACACACACACAGGGATGGATGGATGGATGGATGGATACACACACACACACACACACACACACACACACACACACACACACAGGGATGGATGGATGGATACACACACACACACACACACACACACACAGGGATGGATGGATGGATGGATACACACACACACACACACACACACACAGGGATGGATGGATGGATGGACACACACACAGGGATGGATGGACGGACACACACACAGGGATGGATGGATGGATGGACACACACACAGGGATGGATGGACGGACACACACACAGGGATGGACGGACACACAGGGATGGACAGCCATGTCTCACCCTCGGCTTATACACGAGTCAATAAGTTTTCCAGTTTTTTGGGGGTAAATTGGGGGCCTCGGCTTATATTCGGGTCGGCCTATACTCGAGTATATACGGTAAATGACTGGGTGCTCTTCCCCGTTCCAGACCTGGGATAACACTGCTCCTAACCCAACGTCTGATGCATCAGTTTGTACAACAAAGTCCTTAGAGAAGTCTGGTGAGTACAACACTGGCTGGCTACATAAGGCTGTTTTTAAGGACTGAAATGCTTCCTCAGCCTCTGGGGACCATTTAACCATAACCGACTCTTTCCCTTTTGTCAGGTTGGTGAGGGGCACAGCCTGAGATGCAAAATGGGGAATGAATCGTCGATAATAGCCGGCGATTCCCAGAAAGGCTCGTACCTGTTTCTTGCTGTTGGGACGTGGCCAACTCTGTATGGCCTCGACTTTATTGACTTGGGGTTTTATCACCCCCCTCCCAATAGTGTACCCAAGATATTTGGCCTCCTCCTGTCCAATGGTACACTTCTTTGGATTGGCCGTAAACCCAGCTTCCCGGATAGAGTCTAGGACTGCTTGTACTTTTGGCAAATGTGAGACCCAGTCTGTGCTATGGATAATCACATCATCCAGGTAAGCTGCAGCATATTTATGATGGGGCCTCAGAATCTTATCCATTTTCCGCTGGAATGTTGCCGGTGCATTCTGTAACCCAAACGGCATTCTCTTATATTGGAATGCCCCATCTGGGGTTACAAACGCAGTTTTCTCCTTGGCCGACTCGGCCAGGGGAATTTGCCAATACCCTTTGGTGAGATCAAGAGTTGTCATATATCGGGCTGTTCCCAGCCGGTCAACCAACTCATCTATACGCGGCATGGGGTAGGTGTCAAATTTTGTAACTTTATTTAATTGTCTAAAATCGTTACAAAACCGCCAGCTCCCATCAGGTTTGGGCACTAGTACAATAGGACTGGACCAGTCACTCTGGGACTCCTCTATTACACCCAATTCCAGCATCCTTTGAACCTCCCCACGTATTGCCTCCCGTATGGCCTCTGGTATTCTATAAGGTTTTAGTTTTACCCTTTCTCCTGGCGGGGTGATAATGTCATGCTCTACGCCAGATGTTTGTCCCGGAAGCTCAGAGAAAATCTCTTTGTTACGAAGTACAAACTCTTTAACCTCCTGTTGTTGGTGTTTCGATAAGGTGTCTGCTATTCCAACCTCAGGAACTAAGCAATCAGGCTGTACTTGTGACAAAGTCTCTGCGACTAGGGATTCCCTATCCCTCCAGGCTTTCAGCAGATTGACGTGATAGATCTGCTCCGGCTTTCGCCTTCCTGGCTGTCTAACCCTGTAGTTCACCTCACAAATTTTTTCAATTACTTCATATGGACCTTGCCATTTGGCCAGAAATTTGCTTTCAACCGTAGGGACTAGCACCAAGACCCTATCCCCCGGAGAAAAAGTACGTGTCTTGGCCCCACGGTTGTACACTCTCTGCTGTGCTAACTGCGCTTGGGTTAAATGTTCCTTTACAATTGGCATTACCTGTGCAATTCTATCTTTCATCAGGGCGACATGCTCAATCACACTCCTGTGAGGAGAACTCTCATTTTCCCAAGTTTCCTTGGCGATATCCAGCAGCCCTCTTGGGTGTCTCCCATAGAGCAACTCGAAGGGTGAGAAACCCGTAGAGGATTGGGGTACCTCCCTAATGGCAAACATCAGATAGGGTATTAGACAATCCCAATTCTTTCCATCTCTATCCACCACCTTCTTTAACATTTGTTTTAGGGTTTTGTTGAATCTTTCAACCAACCCATCTGTTTGGGGGTGATACATAGATGTACGCAATTGCTTCACTTTGTACAACTTGCATAATTCTTTCATAACCTGGGACATAAAGGGTGTACCTTGGTCCGTAAGCAGTTCCTTACAAATACCCACGCGGCTAAAAACAAGGGATAGCTCTTTGGCTATGGTTTTGGCCGAGGTATTTCGGAGAGGAATTGCTTCCGGATAACGGGTGGCATAGTCCAATATAACCAAAATGTACTGATGCCCCCTAGCAGACTTCATTATCGGACCTACCAAATCCATTGCGATCCTCTCAAAGGGGACCTCAATGATAGGAAGAGGTACCAGTGGGTTACGGAAATGTGGCATAGGTGCCGACTTCTGACACACAGGGCAGGAGGAACAATACTTTTCTATTTCCTTCATGACCCCAGGCCAATAGAATCTCTGCAATACCCTCTCTCTGGTTTTCTCTGTCCCCAGATGACCTCCCAGAATGTGTCCATGAGCCAATTCTAACACCAACTTCCTGTAAGGTTTGGGCACTACAAGTTGCTCAATGGTTTCTTCTGCCCTTCGAGCCACTCGATATAGCAGGTCCCTTTCCATAGTGAAGTAAGGATAAGGGCAAGTCTTATCTGGGTTCACTAACTCGCCATCTATTTTCACCACATTTTCCCGTGCCTTTATTAGGGTGGGGTCTTTTAACTGTTCTGTGGCAAAATTTTCCCTGTGAACCTCAAGATCCGAAAACTCCACAGACAGCATGTTTTCATCTGAGGATGTTGGCTCCTCCCCAGTTTCTCGAGTTTCCCCCTGCCAATACCGACAAGGGAAATTCAGGAGAGTCCTCACCACTCCCAGAGGAATTCTGGTCATCTTCCTGGTTTATAGGGGCACCAATGGGGGCCTCAGGACAATCCCAGAGTTCCCAGAATTTTGGAAAATCCCTTCCCACAATAGCATCATGTGGTAACTGAGACACTAACCCCACCTGATGAGAGAGGTTACCTTTGGGGGTCTCAAAAAACACTGAAGTTACAGGATACTCTCGGGTGTCCCCATGCACACAAATAACAGCCACCCGGTTCTTCCCAGAGACCTCTGTAGTAACTAATTCAGCTTTTATCAATGTTACCAGGCTACCTGAATCTAGCAACACATCAACATGTCTACCATTAATACACATTTTACATAAATGTTTCTCAGGTCCCCGAATGGCAGTGCATGCAACTGTCGCAAACAGCGACTGACGTCTCTCCCTTATAAAGTCACATTGCATAGGCTCATCCACAACTGGGCAATTGGCTGCAATATGTCCCTCTTGCCGGCAGCGGTAGCAAATAATTTTTTTCGCTGCCTCTTGCAGCATGGGCTTCCTGGGCTGCTCCCGCCAGACCTTAGGTAGAACTCCCACCCTCTCACTCTCTCCACCCTCACCCCTTGGAGTCATCTTACCCGCCACTGGGGATGATCTGGTCTTAGGGGGGAAAGTCCGTGAGTCCCTGGAAGAGGTCGTCAAGTTCTCTGTAGCCAAGTACCTCTCAACCAGATCCACAAGTTTATCTGCATTTTCTGGGTCTCCATGGCTTACCCATTTTTGGATGGCAGTAGGAAGAGCTCTCAGGAAACAATCCATAACCACACGTTCCACAATGTTTGGTGCGGTCAAAATCTCTGGCTGCAGCCACTTCCTGCTCAGGTGAATGAGATCATACATTTGAGACCTGGGAGGTTTTCCAACCTGAAAAGTCCAGTTATGCACACGCTGAGCCTGGACTGCCAGGGTGACACCCAGCCGTGCCAATATTTCTGCTTTTAGCACCACATAGTCTTTTGCTTGGTCAGGCTCTAGGTCATAATAAGCTTTCTGCGATTCCCCAGTTAACAGAGGGGCCACCAGTCCAGCCCATTGCTCCTTAGGCCACTTTTCCCTTTCAGCAGTCCTTTCAAATGTGGTCAAAAACACCTCCGGATCATCCTCTCCAGTCATTTTTGTCAGTAAACGGCTCACACCAAAGGTTGCGGTATTATTGTACCCACTTGCTTCATTGGTCTGCGGACGTTGCTGTATCAATGTCTCTATTTGCTGTTGAAAATTCTGCTCTAGCTTCTGCAACAGGTCTATGAAGCGGGCTTCAGATCGCTGCTGGGCTTGTTGCTGAGCTTCCAAACTCTGCTGCAAAGTTGCATTTGTCTGCTGCTGATTTGCATTTGCCTGCTGCTGGGCTTCCAAACTCTGCTGCTGATTTGCATTTGCCTGCTGCTGGGCTTGTTGTTGAGCTGCAAGGCTCTTTTGTAAAGCTGCATTTGTTTGCTGCTGGTTTGCATTTGCTAGAGCCAGCTGTCTCAGTATCTCCTCCATGCTGGCCTTAACAAAAAAAAAAAAAAAAACTGCCAAAATTCTCCACCAACTGTGAGGGGGTTCGCTCGGTAGCGGGTGTGTGTGACCCCCTGGATGGGTTCACAACACAAAGTCAGGCACAGCAGACAGCGTTGTAGGTGCAAAAAACAAAAGATCCGGTTTATTTAGGCTACATGCAGTGATACATATAACAGCCAAACAAAATAAAACAAGAAAATAAATCCTGGTCAGCTTGACCTCTAACTACACACGTAGACTCCCTGTCTAACAACTGGGTGCAGCCTTGTGCTGCCCCAGTCCCTGTCCCTATTGTAGGGGTTTGCCACACAGGCGTTAACTCACCGCACAGAACAGATCTCAGACTCCCCAGTCTATACACACAAAACTGGTTCCAGGATGGAGCATCTCCCTATGCATGCTGGGGTTTTTTGTAGAGGTCTTAATGAGCCCACTTACTACAGCTGGGCTCATTAACTCTTCCCCTCTAATTGTAAAAGTCTGCATAAAGCCTGAATCTAGGACACACATATTTCCCATCCTGAATACAACCAGGTGATTTTACCTGCGTGCTGCCACAGTACATTGGATTCCTTAACACCTCAAGGATGAACTGTCCAGAATTGAGACCCCCTCAACACTAGAAGGTCTCATCCTACTGACCATTCAACTCGATAGACGCTTATGGGAACGCCGGTCTGAGCGTATCCAAACCTTTCGGCAGCCTGAAGTCCCACCTACTTCCAACCCCATGCAGTTTGGCCAGGTCCATCCAACATTAACTTCAGTGGAGAGACTTCATCGCCGACAGGTGAACCTTTGCTTCTACTGTGGGGGAACAGGACATTATATAACCTTTTGCCCTGTAAGACCCAGGAAATCAGTTCCCCGCACTCTGGTCCATTTTCAGGTATCCAGATCTTCTCCAACCCATATCAGTCTTCCTGTCACATTACTGGTGGCAGGAGAGGAAGTTCATCTCCAAGCAATACTGGATTCCGGGGCATGCAGCTGTTTCTTGGATCTGACCTTGGCAAAGAGACTTGCTATCCCTCTTCACCGCAAAAGGCAAAGACTGACCGTCCATCTGGCCGATGGCTCAATGCCCCGTTCTGGGCATGTCACCCAAGAAACGGCACCTATCTTTACCTCCATCAATTCTAGTCATCAGGAATGGTCCAAGAGGGAAGTTCTCTTCACTTCTTCCTACTGCCGGCAGCATTGTCTTGCTCCTGAATCCAAGGACTTTTCTAGTTGTCTGTCTGTCCTACCCACACCCAGTATGGATTCCAATATACCAGCAGCCTACCATGAATTCCAAGATGTTTTTGATAAGAAGAAAGCAGATACTCTACCCCTGCATCGTCCCTACGATTGCCCCATTGACTTGCTTCCAGGAGCTCAGATTCCTTTTGGCTGTATTTTTCCCCTTTCCGAGACGGAACTTGAAACTTTGAGGCATTATATTGATGAAAACCTTGAAAAGGGATTTATCCGCCCTCCCTCCTCTCCCTTCGGTGCCAGCATTTTCTTTGTTGAGAAGAAAGATAAAACCTTGAGGCCATGTGTGGACTACAGGGACTTAACCACTTCAGCCCCGGACCAATTAACAGCCTAAGGACCAGAGGTCTTTTACAATTTCACACTGCACTGCTTTAACTGGTAATTGCGCGGTCATGCAATGTTGTATCCAAACGAAATTTGTGTCCTTTTCTTCCCACAAATAGAGCTTTCTTTTGATGGTATTTGATTGCCTCTGCGATTTTTACTTTTTGCGATATAAATGGAAAAAGACCTTTGCTGAGGGGCATGTTTCATAGTTTCATAGTTAGTAAGGTTGAATAAAGACACCAGTCCATCCAGTTCAACCTGAGTGAGTGTCTACCCCTATCCATGTACATTGCACACTCACATTGGTCCCTACCCTCAAGGAGCCCACAATCTAAGGTCCCCATTCATATACTAAGGCCAATTTTGGTCAGAAGCCAATTAACCTACCTGCATGTCTTTGGAGTGTGGGAGGAAACCGGAGTACCCGTAGGAAACCCACGCAGGCACAGGGAGAACATGCAAACTCCAGGCAGGTAGTGTCGTGGTTGGGATTTGAACCAGCGACCCTTTTACTGCTAGGTGAAAGTGCTAACCACTACACCACTGTGCCGCCCGTGTTGAGCCCATTGATTATTTTTTTTTGTCCCAAGTGATTGAGTAATGACACAAAAAAAAAAAAGTTTACAAAAAGTTGTCACTAAATGATACATTGCTCACACATGCCATAGTTATATGTGGAATTGCACCCCAAAATATATTCTGCTGCTTCTTCTGAGTACGGGGATACCACATATGTGGGACTTTTTGGGAGTCTAACCGCGTACGGCACCCCGAAAACCAATCACTGCCTTCAGGATTTCTAAGCCCTTGTACATACGGTCGGAGAATCCGTCGGAATGTGTCCTATCGGACCGTGTCGTCGGATAATCCGACTGTGTGTGGTATGCATTGGACTGATTCTGTCGGAATATCCCTCGGACCCAATTTTCCAACATGTTGGAAATATTTCCCGACCAACTGGGCCGATCGGACATACTCCGATCATGTGTAGAGAATTTTGATCGGACCAAGTGCCACGCATGCTCAGGTCAAATTCCTACATCAAAGCTATTGGCTACTAGCCTGAATGTAATCCCATCGTAACGAAATTACGTCATCACGTTCTGAAAGATCTGATTTTTTCGCCAACTTTGTCCGACCATGTGTATGCAACAGTTTCGGACAAGATCCGACGGGCAAAATCCGACGGATTTGGTTGTGGAAATCTCCGACCGTCATGGGCGTCCGCAGCAGGGGGCAAGGGGGGTCAAGTGCCCCCCCCCCTGGAATCCCCAAGGTGTTGCAGCCGCCTCCATGCTGCATTTTTTTTACTGAGTCCGCCGGCGGCTGCATCTTCCGCTCTCTCCTCTGGATCACAGAGCGGGCTGCCTTTGTGTTCGGCGGCAGCTCTGTAACCCCCCCAGACCTGCTTGTGTGATAGTAGAGAGAATCAACGTTCCCCCTATCACACGAGTCGGTCGGGGGGGCGGGGCCATGTTACAAAACGGTCGCCGTACACAGCCAGCCAGCGCTTTTATCCATAGGAGGAGATGCTGCAGGTACAGCCTGCCCTGTGTGCCACAGTGCCTGGATAGGAGGATCGGGGGGGCTGCAGGGGCCCCCCCTGCCAATTCTCCTATCCAACTTATTTTACTGTCCCCAGTTCACCTTGTGCTCCCTGCTCCCCCCCCCCCCCGTGCTCCCCTCACCACAACACTCTCCTGCCCCCCCCCGATGCTCTCTCCTCCACCACCACACTCTCCTGCCCCCCCCAGTGCTCTCCTCCACCACCACACTCTCCTGCCTCCCCAGTGCTCTCCTCCACCACCACACTCTCCTGCCCCCCCAGTGCCCTCCTCCACCACCGCACTCTCCTGCCCCCCCGTGCTATCCTCCACCACCACACTCTCCTGCCCCCCCCCCAGTGCTCTCCTCCACAACCACACTCTCCTGCCCTCCCCTCAGTGCTCTCCTCCACCACCACACTCTCCTGCCCTCCCCTCAGTGCTCTCCTCCACCACCACACTCTCCTGCCACCCCCCAGTGCTCTCCTCCACCACCACACTCTCCTGCTCTCCCCCCCAGTGCTCTCCTCCACCACCACACTCTCCTGCCCCCCCCCAGTGCTCTCCTCCACCACCACACTCTCCTGCCCCCCAGTGCTCTCCTCCACCACCACACTCTCCTCCCCCACAGTGCTCTCCGCTCCCCCCAGTGCTCTCCCCCTTGTCCCCTCCCCCAGTGCTCTCCTCCACCACACTCTCCTGCCCCCCCCCACACTTTTCTCCTCCCCTGTTCTTGCTGCCCCCCCTGCTCTCCAGCTCTCCCCATCCTTCTCTAGCCACCATCCCAGTGCTCTCCCCTCCTGCCCCCCCAGTGCTCTCCCCCCCCTGTTCCCCCCAGTGCTCTCCACTCCGCCCAGTGCTCCCCCCACCCCCCCCACAGTGCTCTCCTCTCCCCCCAGTCCTCTCCCCTCCGTGCTCTCCCCCTGTTCTCCTCCCCAGTGCTCTCCCCCCCTGTTCTTTCCCCCCCAGTGCTCTCCACTCCCTCCAGTGCTCTCCCCCCCTCCAGTGCTCTCCCCCCCTCCAGTGCTCTCCCCCCTGTTCTCCCCCCCCTGCCCTCCACTTCCCCCACTGCTCTCCCCCAGTGCTCCCCCTCCAGTGCTCTCCCCCTGTTCTCCCCCCCCAGTGCTCTCCACCCAGTGCTCTCCACTCCCCCCAGTGCTCTCCCCCCTGTTCTTCAGCTCTCCCCATCACTCTCCAGCCCCAACCCCAGTGCTCTCCAGCCCCCCATTCTCCCCACCCCTGTTCTTTCTGCCCCCTGGTGTTCTCCAGCCCCCCCAGTGCTCTCTACCCTTTGTGCTCTCCGCCTCTGTTCTTTTTGGCTCCCCCCAGCACTCTCCACTCCCCACCCCTGTACTCTCCACTCCCCCTGCATTTTGCCCCCACCCATGTGCTCTCCAACCCTACCAGTGCTCTCCACCCCCCATAGTGCTCTCCAGTCCCCCGTGCATTCCACCCCTGTTCTTTCTGGCCCCCACTGGTGCTCTCAAGCTCCCCCCCATTGCTGTCAACTCCCCCCTGCTCTTTGTACCCCCCAGTCCTCTCCAGCCCCCGTGCTCTCCACCCCTGTTTTTCTGCCCCCCCCAGTTCTCTTCACCACCCTACACTCTTAGCCCCCCCAGTGCTCTCAGCCTACCGTGCTCTCTATCCCTGTTTTTATTGGCCCCCCCAGTGCTCTCAAGTTCCCCCCCAGCGCTCTCCGCTCCCCACCCCTGTGATCTCCACTCCCCCTCGCTCTTTGCCCCCACCCATGTGTTCTCCAACCCCGCCAGTACTCTTTGCTCCCCCTTCTCTCCAACTGCCACCCAGTGCTCTCCACTTCCCCAGAACCAGAGGACAGGCTGACTGGGGCTTGAAAATGAGGACAGCTGAAGGTCCAGGTGGCCAGGGACCACAGTTTGATGGGCACAGTGAGGCTGCATTCGATGGGCACAGTGAGGCTGCATTTGATGGGCACAGTGAGGCTGCATTTGATGGGCACTGGTGAGGCTGCATTGAGCTCTTGCATCAAGTTTGCAGTCTCTGACCATATCCTGTAGAGAGTCTGGAGAGGAGTCAAGAGTGGGAGCACCGCCAGGATGGGGGTCATGGGAGAAGTCAGACTTGTGTGGACTATGGACAGGAGACTATAGGATAAAACCAGAGCCACCAAGCTGGAGCTGACTGACTGAGCCCTGCACAGTGCACCTGAGAGGAGGTCAGTGAAAGCACCGCCAGGCCAGTCGGGGGGGGGGTCATTGATGTAAGGGGGGGTGAATACGATAATGTAAGGGGCACTGATATAAGGGGTTTCCTCCTTATATTAGTAACCCACCCCCCTTACCTTCGAGTATTCTTTCTGCAGAAGGTGCCCCCCCCCCATTTTCTGAGTTCCTGGGGTCCCCCTTGATGATTGATCACTTACCACTATTAACTGGTAAAATGTATGGTTTCCCCTTTCATGAACAAGAAAATAATGACGTTATGCTGTTGGGCTGGTATAATAATGCTGTGAGGCTGGTATGAAATTTTTTCCAGGGCTGGTTTTTGAAAGCATGGGCGTCCGCAAGGTTACTCAGGTGGCTGCGTACCATGCCCATATAGCCTAGAGAATGTACATCTTTTTACATTGCAATACATCTGTTGTTGCCATATTTTTATCTTTATGAAAACAGCCTGTACAGTGACAGTATGAGATCAAAATATGGCCACAACAGATGTATTGCAATGTAAAACTTCCAATACAAAGTGAAGATGAATTATCTGTTATATAACACATATGTATTACCAGTGGAAAGATTTTCATGAGATTGACGAAACGGGGCGGAGCATGAGCGGCCTTAAAATGATGCCCCCCCTTGGAAAAAGTTCTGCGGACGCCCATGCCGACCGTGTGTACAGGGGCTAAGAGTGCAAATTTTTGATTTCACTCCTCACTACCTATCACAGTTTCGAAGGCCATAAAATGCAAAAATAGCACAACACCCCCCCCCCCTAAATGACCCCATTTTGGAAAGTAGACACCCCAAGCTTTTTACTGAGAGGCATGTTGAGTCCATTAAATATTTTATATTTTGCCACAAGTTGCAGGAATATTAACATTTTTTTTTTTTTTTTTGCACAAAGTTGTCACTAAATGATATATTGCTCACACATGCTATAGGCATAAGTGAAATTACACCCCAAAATAAATTCTGCTGCTTCTCCCAAGTACAGGGATACCACATGTGGGGGACTTTTTGGGAGTCTAGCCACGTACGGGACCCCGAAATCCAAGCACTGCCTTCCGGATTTAAATATAAAATGTTACAAAAAAACTATTAGAGATCACAGGGATCAGGCCTGACTCTGCGAACGCTGCAGTTATGTGTTTAGTGTTTTGTAAGTGACAGTGATCGATCGATACTGCACTTGGGTGGGCTGGGCGGAGGGGCAAAACGCAGGTGCCAGCAGGTATCTGGGCTGATCCCGCTAACAATGCGTTTTTTTGGAACCCTAAACTGCTGGGGACGCTAGTATAGATCTGATCAGATCAGATATTGATCTGTTCAGATTCTATACCACTACGGGAGGTGTATGCTTTGCGCGTGGGTGTTAGCGGTACTGGCACTAACCTAGCGCTGCCTGGGGTGATGCAGACCCTGACCCTAAAACCTAATTGATATCACCCGCCGGGTGATCAGGGGGTTAAACCTTTATTGGGTAATAAATGGTGGGTGCCCTGATGCTATAAAAAGCAAACTAACCAGAGTCACCCGTAACACTTATACGGTGATCACTGGTGAAAGGGTTAACTAGGGGCAATCAGGGGGTTAAAATCTTTATTAGGTAGTGAATGGGGGTCCCTGGCACTATATAAAAACCTGACGGGGAACCTAAATAACTAACTGGCTAACAAGCGTCACCAGTGGCACTTATACAGTGATCGCTGGTGAAAGGGTTAACTAGGAGCAATTGGGGAGTTAAAACCATTATTGGGTAGTATATGGGGGTACCTAGCGCTATAAAAACCTGGCGGTGAACCTAAAAAAATAACTAGCTACCTAGCAGCACTAGTGGCACTAATGCAGCGATCAGAAAAATGATTGCTTAGTGATACTGGCAAAAGGGGGTGAAAGGGTTAACTAGGGGCAATCAGGGGTTAAAACCATTAATGGGTAGTATATCGGGGTACCTAGCTCTATAAAAACCTGGCGGTGAACCTAAAAAAATAACTAGCTACTTAGCGGCACCAGTGACACTAATGCAGCGATCAGAAAACGATCGCTTAGTGATACTGGCAAAAAGGGGTGAAAGGGTTAACTAGGGGCAATCAGGGGGTTAAAACCATTATTGGGTAGTATATCGGGGTACCTAGCGCTATAAAAACATGGCGGTGAACCTAAAAAAATAACTAGCTACTTAGCGGCACCAGTGACACTAATGCAGCGATCAGAAAACGATCGCTTAGTGATACTGGCAAAAAGGGGTGAAAGGGTTAACTAGGGGCAATCAGGGGGTTAAAACCATTATTGGGTAGTATATCGGGGTACCTAGCGCTATAAAATCCTGGCGGTGAACTTAAAAAAATAACTAGCTACCTAGTGACACCAGTGACACTAATGCAGCGATCAGAAAAACGATCGCTTAGTGACACTGGCAAAAGGGGATGAAAGGGTTAACTCTAGGGGCAATCAGGGGGTTAAACCTTTATTGGGGGTTGGTAGGGGGCTACCCTGGACCTAACACTAACTGCCCTGACAGTTTTTACTTTTACAACTGACACTGAATGCAGTGATCAGAAAATAAATGATCACTGCAATCAGTGACACTGTGACTGGGAGGGGGAGGGGGGGCGGGGGGGATATCGGGGAGGGGTTTGTGTGCCTATGTGTGCCTACATGTTAGTGTAGTGTTGGTGCACACTTACTTTCACTCTTCTCCTTGTAGTCCGGTCAAAAAGACCGCCCCGAGGAGAATGACATCACTTCCTCCCTGCCTGTGTTTACTATACACAGCGGGGGAAGCTTCTCATTAGCCAGGAGCAATCGAGAGGGGATGGCCAGAAACCAACGGCCATCCCCTCATCCCAGATCGCTCCTGAAGCGAAACGGACCCCCCACCCGCTGGAAGGCAAGCACGTACATGTACGTGCTTGTGCCTGTACATGCCATTCTGATGACGTACATTGGCATGCGGCGGTCCTTTAGTGGTTAAACAAAATTACTCTCAAAAATCGCTATCCACTCCCCCTCATCCCTGAACTCTTCCAGAGGTTTCGCACAGCCCACATTTTTACCAAACTAGACCTACGTGGAGCTTACAATCTTGTCCATATCCGAGAGGGGGATAAAGTGGAAAACAGCATTCAGAACAAGATTGGGGCACTTTGAATACTTAGTAATGCCATTTGGACTATGCAACGCCCCAGACACATTCCAACATTTCATAAATGATATTTTTCGGCAGTACTGAGACCACTTCGTTATCGTCTACCAAGACGATATTCTCATATTTTCAGCTACTCTGGAGCTTCACAGAACGCATGTAAAAAAGGTACTGGGCATCCTCAGAACACATGGATTGTATGTAAAAGCCGAGAAATGCGACTTTGAGAAGACGACAATCCAATTCCTCTGACTCATCATTACCACTAATGGGGTAGCTATGGATCCTCAAGAGGTGAAGGCTATCCTTGAGTGGGCCGGCTCCATCTGATAAGAAGGATGTTCAGAGGTTCATCAGCTTCGCAAATTTCTACAGGAGATTTATAAAAAACGTATCTAGCATTGTAGTGCCTATCACCTAGATAACCCTCCAACATACCAGATTCCAGTGGTCCGTAGCAGCACAAACTGCCTTCGATCAACTGAAGCTCCTCTTTACCTCTCACCTATCTTTCAGCATCCTGATCCTACCTTACCCTATGTCCTGGAAGTTGATGCCTCTGAAGTAGCCACGGGGGCAGTTCTTTCCCAACATCAGGGGCCCAAAGCCATACTTCATCCCGTGGCCTTCTCTTCGCGGAAGATGAATCAGCCGGAGAAGAACTACGACGTGGGGGATCGAGAGCTCTTGGCGATTAAGACTGCACTAGGAGAATGTAGATATCTCCCAGAGGGTGCTGTCCACCCTATATTAATCTACAGACCATGAGAACCTAGAATATCTCCGCACGGCCAAGCGACTGAGACCCCCGGCAGGCTCGATGGGCTCTATTCTTTTCTAGGTTTAACTTCTGTATCACCTACCACCCAGGGTCTAAGAATGGAAAAGCCAACACCTTGTCCCGAATGTTCCCTGATACCCCAGAATAGGTCACACCCAGTTCAATTCTGTCCCCTCTAAATTTCCTCTTGATCCAGCCTGATTTAAGGATTTCAATTGAACAGGCATCCACCCAGTGCACGGAGGCAGAAATCTCCTCTCTAAGAAGCCAGGAGGGGCTCCTTTGCCATCAAAACAAGATTTTTGTCCCACAGAAAGCCAGGCTTCAGGTTTTACGAACTTTTCATGACCACCAATTGGCTGGCCACTTTGGGGTCCGAAAAATGACCGAACTGGTCCAACTGTCTTTATGGTGGCCCGCTCTGAGATCCGATTGTAAGGAGTATGTCAATTCTTGCACAACATGCCAGCGGAATAAGGGGACCAACACTAAATCCTGGGGCCTGTTAAGGCCTCTGCCAGTCCCGGAACAGCCTTGGAAGAACATTTCATTAGACTTTATAGTGGATTTACCCCCTTCAGAAGAATTCACAACCATCTTGGTAGTAGTAGACCGGCTATCCAAGATGGCACACTTCTTGCCAATGATGGGCACACCTTCCGCCATGGATACAGCAAAAACTTTTCATCAAAGAAATAGTCAGATTGCATGGTGTACCAGACAACATTGTGTCAGATAGAGGTGTTCAATTCACCTCTAGATTCTGGAGGAACCTTTGCAAATTGCTGTCAATTGAAACATGTTTTTCCACAGCCTACCATCCCCAGAGTAATGATCAAACGGAAAGGACTAACCAAACACTAGAACAGTATCTAAGATGTTTTTGTTCCTTTTCGCAGGACGATTGGATTTCATTATTGTCCTGTGCGGAATTCGCATACAATAACTCTGTGCATGCTGCTAAGAACAGTCACCCTTCTGGCGAATTATGGCTACTACCCCTCATTTCTACCCAATATCATCCCTGAATCTTCAGTTCCGGCAGTTCAGGACAGAATAAATTTCATTCAAACCGATTATCAAATTCTCCAGGACACAATGCGGAAAGCCCAAGAAGGGTATAAGAAACAATATGACAAGAAAAGAAGAGGAAACCCTGCCTTTAAAGTGGGGGACAAAGTGTGGCTCTCATCTGCAAACCTCAAACTGCCATGTCCATCCTGAAAGTTGGGGCCAAAGTTTGTTGGTCCTTTTGAAATTAAACGCAAAATAATTCCAGTAGCCTTCGAACTTGCCTTACCTGAATCTTATAAGAGCCACCCTGTTTTTCAAGTTGCACTACTTAAACATGCCATTTCTAGTTCTTTTCCAGGGAGAGAAGAAGTACCCCCACCTCCGGTACTGGTAGGAGACGAGACTGAATTTGAAGTGGAATCCATTCTTGACTGTCGACTGAGAGGTAGGACAATTCAGTTCTTAATTAAATGGAAAGGGTATCCACCCGAGGAGAGCTCCTGGGAACCTGAGGCCAATGTACATGCCCCTAGATTCCTCAGAGAGTTTTGGGCCAAATACCCTGAGAAAATGCCCAAATAGGCATCCGAAGGCTGCCCGTCGGGGGGGGGGGGGCACTGTCAGGGAATCAACAGCAGGAGAAGTGCTCTAGGACCCAGCGTCTCTACCATTCTTTATGGCAGGAGAAGGACTTTAGGACCCAGCATCTCTGGCAAGAGAAGGACTTTAGGACCCAGCATCTCTGGCAGGAGAAGGACTTTAGGACCTAGTATCTCTACCAGCAGGTCACATGGGCCTATATAAGGAAGTCTGCTAGTGTCTGCAATTGCTGGTTTGTCTTCAGCTCACCCTGTGTTCCCGTGCCCTGTATTATCGGCTGATGTGATCTCCTGTGTACCGACCTGGCTTGTTTTGACCTGTTCTTCCCGATCCTCTGGCTTGACCCTTTGGCTTGCACCTGACTTCTTCCTGCCTGCTCCCAGCATCTGACCCCGGCCTGGCTATTGGACTCTGCTTATCCTGCTCCCTGTACTAAGAAGCAGCTGACCTTAGGTCATTCTGATCCTGGACTGTCTCTCTGTGAATGACCCCTGATCTTGCTCCCGGCTTCGCTATTCAGTTATTCCGCTGGACTCTGTCTCCTGGACCTTCCAAGCATGCCTGTCTCCAGCATCCCAGCACCCGTGCTTCTGTGGGCATCACACCTGCTGTTCCACCTTCAGTGGTGTGCTGCGCTCAGCCGCAAGGGGAGCCCTCCCAGCATCTCGGCCTCCTACCAAGTTACTGACAGAGGCCTTAGGCAAAATTTAGACATGAGGCCCTACTCACAGCCTTTGCAGGGGTTAAGGAAGAACTCTGGGGTGGAGCATCTTATTACTACTGCTGCTTGTGTGGGTGGGACGTGTATTGCGCCAATCACATGGGATGAATAGGAGAGGGGGGTCAGCAAGGATTGGCGCAGTGCACATCCCACCCACACAAGCAGCAGCAGTAGTAAGATGCTCTGCCTCAGGGTCCTTCCTTAGCCCCTGAAGAAGGAGAGGGTAAAAAGGGGGGAGTGGGTAGGAGATGATTGATGGGTAGAAGAGAACTTTACCCATCACATCACCATCATTTAGTGGGGGATCCTGGTCTGTATAGGGATAAAAAAGAGAAGGATTTGTGCTGGCATGAGTGGGGGGGGGGGGGGGTTGTAGATGTATGTCAATGGGTTTGGAGCAGGATGGGGAATACTGTTGGTTGGTGAGGAATAGCCATAGTTTAATTCAAGTAAATGGGCTGGCAGGGAGGGGGGAAAGAAAGGAAGGATAGAAAGGAAAGAAGGGAAATAAAGGAAAGAAGGAAAGAAAAGGTAGTATGGCGGTGGGTGGTATGTGCAGGAGAGTGGCATAAATTGTATGGTGGTGGGTGGTTTGTGCTGATGGGGGGCACAGAGTGTATGGCGGTACAGGTTCCCATATGTCAAAGACAAGGACCTCTGGGGAGTTAAGCGAAAACTGCCAGAAAAAGCCAGACCTGGCCGGGGGCGGTCAATGTCCAAGGGTAAAGAAGGATCACAGGTCCAGAATAGAGGGGCCTGCAACAGCCACCTCAATATGGGTCTGAGAGTGATGAAAGTGAATGGCCATTAATATGGAGTTGCCCATCCCCTGCCCCGATGGGCATTGATATAGGCTTGCTTATCCCCACCTACCATGGATATTAATATAGATTTATCCCTCCCCTACCCACATGGTAAGTAATATGGGGTTGCTCTTCCAAGGTCCATGGCCATTAATACGGAGTTGTCCATCCCCTATTCCAATGGCCATTGACATGGAATTGCCCCTCCAACTTGGCCATTAATATGAAGCTGCCCCTTCCCTCATGTCCATTAATATAGGGTTGCCCGTCCCATACCCCAACATGGCCATTAATATGGAGTTGCTCTTTCTGCTTGTCCCCTCCTATCATTGCCATTAATATGGATTTGTCCCTTCCTTACCCACATGGCCATTAAAATAGATTTGCCCATCCCCTACCCCGATGGCCATTGATATGGAGCTGCCCCTTCCCCCACAGCCATTAACATGGAGCTGCCCCTCCACTAAGGGCCATTAATATGGAGTTGGCCCTCTCCTACCCCATGGATGTTAATACGAAGTTGCTCCTCCCCTCCCCCTTGGTCATTAATATGGATTTTCCACTTTCCATGGTAATTAATTTAGAGGTGCCCCTCCCCTCAAGACCATTACTATGGAGTTGCTCCTCTTCTCCCCCCCCCCCACTATGGCCATTAATATGGAGTCACCCCTCTCCTCTCCTACATATCCATGGCCCTCTCCTATCCCATGGCCGTTAATATGGAGTTGCTCCTCTCCTCCCTCTTGATCATTAATATGGATTTTCCCCTCCCCTCCATGGTAATTAATATAGAGTTGCCTCTCCCCTCCTCTCATGGCCATTAATATGGAGTTGCTCCTCCTCTCACCCAAGGCCAATGATATGCAGTTGTTCGTCCCCTTCCACCATGGCCATTAATATGGAGTCGCCCCTCTCCTCCATGTCCAATAATATGGAATTGCCCCTCCCCTACACACATGGCAATTAATATGGAGTTGCTCCTCTACTTCTCCCATGGTCATTAATATAGAGTCCTCCTCTCCTCCCACCCATCTCCATTAATATGGAATTGTCCCTCCTCTCCCATTATATGCGTCCTCTGTTTTTCAGGAAATACTTTTCACAAGATTTTGGACTGTCTATAGAAAATGTGTGCCCATTTGCTAGGTCAGGTGCTGATGTTGAATGAGGAAACCCTCCGCTTTCAATTTCAGTAGGGTTGAGGTCAGGGCTCTGTACAGGACACTCGAGTTCCTCCACACCAAATTGGTCAAAGCATTTCTATAGGAAACAAACTGTAAAGTGTTCAAGTCCTACTGTATATCCACTTTTTTTTTTCTCTCATCTTTATAAATATTCATTCTCTATCTCCACCTCTCCTTAATTTGGGTGATATGGTTGATGGCCAATTCCTGGGTATTGCTAGGAGGTGGGGGAGATCTTTTATTAGGGGGGCTAGGAGGTGGAGGGAGCTCTGTGTATTGGGTAGTGGGAGCTCTGCATCCATGCAAAGTGGGGGGGGGGGGGGGGGGTGTCGCAGCTTCCCATCTGTGCCCTGGGCACGGTTGACCTTGTCTCGGGACTGAGGAGAAGAATGAAAACCACTCAGATCAATTTAAAGTGGTTGTAAACCCTTACAACACACTTTGACCTACAGGTAAGCCTAGATTAAGGCTTACCTGTAGGTCCAAGAAATATCTCCTAAACCTACACGGTTTAGGAGATATTTACCAAAAGACAGGCACCGCTGTCTACGGTGCATGCGCACAGGCGCACTGAGCACGGCACCGTCAACGGCGAATATGCCGCGCGTGGCGGCTCCCGTGCGCATGCGCGGGAGTGACGTCATCGCAGCTTCACCAAAGGACAGGGACGGAGCAGCGAAGACCCACCGAGAAGATGGATGCGCCGGACTACAGGGGACAGCGGTGACATCGCTGGCTCCTGTGTCAGGTAAGTGACACATAATGAACTACTATGCGATGCATAGTAGTCCATTATGCTTTACCTTTGCAGGTAATGAAAGAGGAAGTCTCATCAGGGTTTACTTCCTCTTTAAAACTGACTGGGATGGGAAAGATGTGTTTTTTTTTCTGTAAAAATCTCCTAAACTAGGGCGGCACAGTGGTGTAGTGGTTAGCACTCTCGCCTAGCAGTAAAAAAGGTCACTGGTTCAAATCCCAACCATGACACTACCTGCCTGGAGTTTGCATGTTCTCCCTGTGCCTGCGTGGGTTTCCTCTGGGTACTCTGGTTTCCTCCCACACTCCAAAGACATGCAGGTAGGTTAATTGGCTTCTGTCTAAAATTGGCCCTAGTATACAACTAGGGATCTTGGATTGTGGCTACTTGAGGGTAGGGACCAATGTGAGTGTGCAATGTAAAGGGATAGGGACAATTGTAGACACTCACTCAGGTTGAACTGGATGGACTGATGTCTTTATTCAACCTTACTAACTATGTAACTATGTAACTATGTGCATGGGTTTCTCCTACCAGGAAATGGAGTTATAAATGTTTGGCAAGAGCTTAAGGTGACTGATGATCAATGAGTGAATGAGTCATCTATTTGATATCTTGCAGGTTAATTTTTGAACAGCTGCTGTGAGCTGAAGTTTTCCAGTATGGGTTGCCATCACAAAACTCACCACCATAAGTAGAGGGGACATGGTCTTTTGCCACATCCAAAAATTCTTGTCTTTTTTGGCCTAATGATCAGCATCAGTATGCCCTTTCTCCGACAAGCCTAATACTTAGGCAAACAAAGACTATTTTTTCCCCGGTACTATTTTTTTCCCTGGAGCAGTTTAATGTCAGTCAGTGGACATACTGTAGATTGTCAGTTCTTGTGAACATTAACCACTTAAGGACCGTGGGGCCTATTTTTCAAACTAAGACTAAAATCTTTTTTGACAGAAAATTACTTAGAACCCCCAAACATTATATATATATATATATATATATATATATATATATATATATATATATATATATATATATTATAACACCCTAGAGAATGTCACGCTTCAAAATTGCTCCCGCTCGTGGAATGGCGACAAACTTTTACCCTTAAGAATTTCCATAGGCGACGTTTAAAAAAATTCTACAAGTTGCATGTTTTGAGTTACAGAGGAGTTCTAGGGCTAGAATTATTGCTCTCGCTCGAACGATCGTGGTGATACCTCACATGTGTGGTTTGAACACTGTTTTCATAAGTGGGCGCTACTCACGCATGCGCCCGCTTCTGCACGCGAGCTCGGCGGGACGGGGCGCGTAATTTTTTTATTTATTTTACCTTTCCCTTTTATTTTTTTTCATTGTGTCACGTTTATTCCTATTACAGGGAATGTAAACATCCCTTGTAATAGAAAAAAAGCACAAAATATAATATATATCAGCTTACCAAACCATAGAAGTGGCATCTACATTCTTTTTAATTGTTTTTTTTTTTTATCTTTTTTTTATCTTTACCTGGTGATCTGGTGATGAATACCATACTTTATGTTCTTGGGTGGCTACACCCATTGCTCCACTGCATCTATGGAAGGAGCTATGGTTGTCACTAGGGATGAGCTTCATGTTCAAGTCGAACATACGTTCGACTCGAACATCGGCTGTTCGTCCGTTCGGCGAAGCCCGAACATTTTGATCCATTCGCGCCAAATTCGTGTGGCGCTCACGGCCCACAATGCACTGCGATGGCGCAGTGCATTGCTGGCTCATGATTGGCCAAGCATGCACTGTGACCCCGCATGCTTGGCCAATCGCAGCGCCAGCAGCGAGGAGAGCCATGATTGGCCACAGGCAGGATGCCTGTGGCCAATCATAGCTCAGGCTGTGTAGTGCACGCCCCACACTATATAAGGCCGCCAGCGCAGCGGCCTTGTGTAGTGTGTTGGCGTTTGAAGCAGTGGGTGTTCTGTGTACCTTCAACACAGTACACACCGATCGTTTTCGGCCGATTTTCGATCTTGCTGTTGTGTAGTGGTTGTTGTCTGCGTGCCCTGACCGCAGTATACACCGCTATATTCACCTCACCTATATAGCTAGTGATCTATCTTTTATAATAGAGCTTGCAGTCAGTAGTGTTAGTAGCTTGTGCGTGCTGTCTGCGTGCTCTGTACCCAGTACATACCGCTATATCCACCTACATAGCTGTTCTCTATTTGAGCCCACTTGCCATCTGCAGGAGTTATTGGAAGTTGTGTGTGCCTCCAGCACAGCACAGTATACATCTGTATATACCCCTTTATCTCTGGTGTTCTATAATAAAGGCATCTGCAGGAGTTAGTGGGTGTTCTGTGTACCTTCAACACAGTACACACCGATCGTTTTCGGACGATTTTCGATCTTGATGTTGTGTAGTGGTTGTTGTCTGCGTGCCCTGACCGCAGTATACACCGCTATATTCACCTCACCTATATAGCTAGTGATCTATCTTTTATAATAGAGCTTGCAGTCAGTAGTGTTAGGAGCTTGTGCGTGCTGTCTGCGTGCTCTGTACCCAGTACATACCGCTATATCCACCTACATAGCTCTTCTCTATTTGAGACCACTTGCCATCTGCAGGAGTTATTGGAAGTTGTGTGTGCCTCCAGCACAGCACAGTATACATCTGCATATACCCCTTTATCTCTGGTGTTCTATAATAAAGGCATCTGCAGGAGTTAGTGGGTGTTGTGTGCCTCTAGCACAATATACACTACCCAACTGCTTTTTTACCCAACTCCCTTCAGGCCATTACCATGTCTGGAAGGCCAGCAAGGAGAGGCAGACAGGCGCGAGCCGATAAAAGAGGTCAAGCAGGCTCTGTGTCTAGAGACAACAGTGCTGGTCGTGGACGCGGTGCATTGTCATCAGCACGTGGCCATGGGACACGCTTGTCCTTCTTTTCGGCAGCTGGACATGTTGAGCCGCAACATGCCAATGACTTGGTAGAGTGGATGACCAAGCCCTCTTCATCCTCCTCATCCTCTCTCACCCAGTCTCAGGGTACTAGCAAAGCAGCTGCCAACGCATCGTTTTCCCTCCTCTCAATGTCATCATCAGTGACTCCTTCCCTAGACCCACCACGTCCTCCTGAGGAGTCTCCTGAACTCTTTGAGCACAGTGTTGGGTACATGCTCCAGGAGGATGCCCAGTGTTTTGTAGCCTCTGATGATGACACTCAGCTAGAGGAAGGCAGTAGCGTGAATGCAGAGAGAGGGGATGCTCAAGAAGGACAGCAATCTGGCAGTCATGTTCCACAAGCTGCAGCATACTGCCAGGTTTGCTACAGCGATGAAGAGGGAGGGGATGATGAGGGCACTGACTCCACGTGGGTGCCTGGTAGGAGAGAGGAGGAGGAGGAGGCACATGTCCAACGAGGCAGGATGCCCTCCGGGGGCCAGCTTAGGGGCAGCACACCGACTGAATCACACCGCAGAGCTCCGCCTGTGCAGGGCGCTGCCTCTGCACGTTATTCTAAAAGTTCTTTGGTGTGGGCCTTTTTTGAGACGAGTGCATCAGATCGCACCGCTGCTATTTGCAACATATGTCTCAAGCGTATCTCGCGTGGCCAAAACATCAGCCGCTTGGGCACCACATGCTTGACCAGACATATGTTGACCTGCCATGCAGCTCGTTGTCAAGCGTACCTCAAAGACCCACACCAAAGAACAAAGCGGCCCTCTCCTTGCTCCTCATCAGCTGGCATCTCCAACCCCACTAGACCTTCAGTCCTCTCTGAAACCTGCTCTGAGAGGAATGAAGGTGTAGAATTAGGTGTGTCACAGCCAAGTGCTTCCGGGCACTCTGCTAGCAGTACACCCACGTCCGATTATAGCAGGCAAATGTCCCTGCCCCAGCTGCTGGACCGGCGAAAGAAGTTCACTCCCAGCCATCCACATGCCCAGCGGTTGAATGCTAGCTTGGCTAAATTGCTAGCACTTGAACTGCTGCTTTTTCAGTTGGTAGACTCTGCCCCCTTCCGTGAGTTTGTACAATGTGCGGTTCCTCAGTGGCAGGTCCCCAAACGCCTCTTTTTCTCACGGAAGGCGATTCCGGCTCTCTACCGGCATGAGGAAGGCAATGTCCTTGCCTCACTGGACAGGGCGGTCAGCGGTAAGGTGCATATTACCGCTGACTCATGGTCCAGCAGGCATGGACAGGGACGTTACCTGTCTTTCACGGCCCATTGGGTCACTCTTCTGGCAGCTGGGAAGGATGCAGGACAAAGTGCAGTAGTGTTGGAGGTTGTTCCGCCACCACGCCTCCAAAATTCTACTATTGGTTGTGACACACCTCTCTCCTCCACCCCCTCCTCTTCTTCTTCCTCCATGGCCTCTTCCAGTGCTCTGTCCTCAGAACCAGCGGTGCTCCGTAGGCGTTCCAGGGGCTACGCAAGTACGCAGGCAAAACGATGCCATGCCGTGCTTGCGCTGGTTTGTTTGGGGGACAGGAGCCACACTGGGGCGGATGTTTTGTCAGCTCTGCAGGGGCAGGCCGAGAGGTGGTTGACGCCACGCCAGCTTAAGCCAGGAATGGTGGTTTGTGACAATGGCACCAACCTCCTCTCCGCCCTCCGACAGGGACAACTAACCCATGTGCCCTGTGTAGCTCACGTCCTTAACCTGGTGGTGCAGCGGTTCTCGGGCCCATCCCTTCAGTTGCGTCGCCCCGGGCCAGAGATTTAGGATGCATGGTTCCGCGCCCCAGGCCAGGAGGGCCATGGGGCTAGTTCAGGAGGACCACCCGAACCAAAAGAAAATAATCCCCCCTCCAACATGGCGTCGGTACCTTAAATACCACCCCCCAGAATGCACAGCAAGAGAACACTCCCACTGGGCTGGTTCCGAGAGACAAAAAGGAGTTGAACCTGCCCAAGAACCGCCTTATATGTGACATGCCCACCAGGTGGAACTCAACGTTGGCCATGCTGCAGCGGCTGCACACGCAGCAGAGGGCCATCAATGAGTACCTGTGCGACTACGGCACCAGGACAGGGTCAGGGGAGCTCGGTTTTTTCTCACCACGCCAGTGGGGCATTGAGGAGGCCACAAGGATGGTGAGCAGTGACAGTGCATGCATCAGTGACACTGTACCTCTTGTCCACCTCTTGGAGCATACGCTGCGTGGAATAATGGACAGGGCACTTGAGGCAGAACAGAGGCAGGAAGAGGAGGACTTCCTTGCCTTTCAAGGCCCCCTTTATCCAGACAGTGTTCCTGCTGTGCCACCCATCACACAGGAAGAGGATGAGTAGGAGGAAAAGGATGGTTGTGTCAGCATGGAGGTGGAGGCTGGCACTCAGCATCAGCAGCAGCAGCAGTCTTGTAGGGATGATTTACAGTCCCAAGAAACACGTGGACTTGTACGTGGCTGGGAGGAGGTAGCTGCGGATCATGTTGCCCTTAGTGACCCAGAGGACTCCGGACCGAATGCCTCAGCTAACCTACGCTGCATGGCCTCCCTGATCCTGCAAAGCCTGCGGAAGGATCCTCATATTCTTCAGATCAAGGAGAGGGACCATTACTGGCTGGCCACTCTCCTTGATCCACGGTACAAGGGTAAGGTTGCCGACCTTATCTTGCCATCACAGAGGGAGCAGAGGATGAGACATCTCCGGGAGGCCTTGCAGAAAGGTCTGTGCAACGCGTTCCCAGAGACTGGGAGGTTACAACCTCCTGGTCCTGGACAACGTGTTGCTGAGGCATCGGTCAGAAGGAGCGGTGGAGAAGGTGGCCGTCTGACTGATGCTTTCAGACAATTTTTTAGTCCGCAGCCCCAAGGTATGATCGGTTCCAGCAACCATCGCCAGCGTCTGATTTACATGGTGCAGGAATACCTAGGGGCAAGGTCAGACTTGGACACCTTTCCCACCGAACATCCTCTAGCTTACTGGGTCTTGATGATGGATCACTGGCCAGAGCTTGCACAGTATGCAATTGAGCTATTGGCCTGTCCTGCATCCAGCGTTCTTTCGGAACGCACCTTCAGTGCTGCTGGTGGCTTTGTTACCGATCACAGGGTGCGCCTGTCCACCGAATCAGTTGATCGACTGACCTTCATCAAGATAAATCAGTCTTGGATCACCCACAGCTACCAAGCACCTGAAGCTGATGTAACCGAATAATTTTTTTTGAAATATCACATCCCTTCAAGACTGCCTATGCTGATGCTGAGTGACTGTCCTGTTATGTTGATTGTCTATCCTCTTCCTCCTCCGCTGATATGTTGGAAGAACATTTCTGGTTCTGGGTGATGCCATTAGCCCAATTTTTCTGCCCCTGTTTAACAGGGGCGTTTAAGTACAATTTTTGATGCAATGCTTTGCAGCAGGGCTAATTCCTGCAATAAAACTAGAGTATATGGGAGAGGTTGCAGTGTGGTGGCACCAGCACCAGTGCCTAAGGCCCAATTTTTCTGCCCCTGTTTAACAGGGACATGTAATTACAATTCTTGATATAATATTTCACAGGAGGGCCCGTTCCTGTGCCCAACCAGAGTAACTGTGAGGACTTATAGTGTTGTGGCACCAGCACCACAACCACCAAAGGTCAATTTTTCTACCACTGTTCAACAATGGCATGTAATTACAATTCTTGATATAATCGTTCACAGCAGGGCGCTCCAGCGCCCAGCAAGAGCCACTTTGAGGGCTTACAATGTTGTGGCAAAACCAACACCTTGTTCCGCCATTTCTGCAGAGCATATAGGGCAGGCCTCTACTTTCAAACATCCAACTTACAAACATCTCCTACTTGCAAACGGAAGGAGACAACAGCAAGTGAGACGAAAAAAGATGGACGACAAAACAAATTATACAGGGGTGATAACCCTTCCCTATGTTTTCCAAAAAGCTTAAAAATTGTTTTTTTGACTGGAGCTACACTTTAAAAATGTACCAGTTGAAAATTACAAACAGATTCAACTTAACACAACAAACCTACACAGTCCCTGTCTTGTTTGCACAGCCTGTATACTGCTGTTCTGAGTATATAGGGCCTGGGGGCCACACACATTTCCTTTTTTTAATATGGGTACAGGGTTCCCCTTGATATGCGTACAAGACCCAAAGGGGCTGGTAATGGGCAGGGAGGGCTACCCATGCCATTTTTCTCAATGGTTTTCAACCATATTGCAGGAACCAGATATAACATTAAAACCGCAAGCAGTTTTCAATGATGTTATTTCTGTTTAATGTCATTTTGTGCAGGGACTGTTCTAAACTTTTTTTTTCTCACTTTAATCATCATTAAAATCAGTGCTCCCGCCAAAATGGCAATTTTTAAAAACATTTTAGGCATTGACCCATGTCCCCTGGGGCAAGAGCCAGGTCCCCAAACCCTTTTTAGGACAGTATCTTGCATATTAGCCGTTAAAATTAGCACTTTTCATTTCGAACCTTTCGAGTCCCATAGACGTCAATGGGGTTCTAAAGTTCGTTCGAATTTGGGGTCCGTTCGAAAGTTCTGGTGCGAACCGAACCGGGGGGTGTTCGGCTCATCCCTAGTTGTCACCCAAGCTTCAAACATGGACTTCAAACATGGCTTCTCCCTTTATCCTCATTGGTGGGGCGATGGGCTTAGTAGCTTACAGAAAGAAAACAGCTTTGTGTGCCCTTTCCTTTCACTTCCCAGTAAGGTCACTGATGTGCAATGCCCTGTATAAATCTTAAATGGGGTTTTAAATGGCTCATGACTGTTACAGATGTTCACTCTAACTACCCTGGGCAAAAAGCAAAGAAAGTGCACAAATACACAAATAACGATCAAATACACAAAAAAAGTTAAATAAACAAAAGTACAAAGAACACAAAATAAAATAAGTTTCTTATGTAGCAATAACCCCTGAAGCAGCTGCTGGTTTTATTTGGGCTTACCGTTACCTCACCTGCTTGCTTCTCCGTCTTGGGGATCCTGTGGTAAATGGCCCAAAGGCAGTTGAAACTGACACTGAATCTTCTTTTTTTGTTATTTATTCAGAAAAACAAAGTCTCTTAACAGAGGGTAGAGGGTTAGGGGTGAGTTCAGGCACTTAAATTGCAGGGTGAAGATATTGACAGAATCCAGAGAATAAGACGGTTCCAGACTGGATTCAACAACCCCCGGAAAGACCTCTCTCACTAGGCCTAGCAACCGGTGGGATGCTCAGTAAAGTCTCTGCCACAGACTTGTTAGATGCACTTAAGCGTTACTGACGGGATGCGGATAAATTTAAAGAACTGACATACTGTACCAGGTCCTCTCAGCCGATCCGGCGATACCATATGAATGTTGATCCAGGTTGCGTCCTTCAACTAAGCCTCTAGGCTCCTTCAGAGAAACCAGCCTTGTGCAGGGCCTTCTCCTGAAAGAGTCCTCCCCTGGGGTTCTTCAGTTGCTGGGCCTCTCCTTTCTGATGAGACAGCACTGGACCTTAAATACCACCCCCCAGAATGCACAGCAAGAGAACACTCCCACTGGGCTGGTTCCGAGAGACAAAAAGGAGTTGAACCTGCCCAAGAACCGCCTTATATGTGACATGCCCACCAGGTGGAACTCAACGTTGGCCATGCTGCAGCGGCTGCACACGCAGCAGAGGGCCATCAATGAGTACCTGTGCGACTACGGCACCAGGACAGGGTCAGGGGAGCTCGGTTTTTTCTCACCACGCCAGTGGGGCATTGAGGAGGCCACAAGGATGGTGAGCAGTGACAGTGCATGCATCAGTGACACTGTACCTCTTGTCCACCTCTTGGAGCATACGCTGCGTGGAATAATGGACAGGGCACTTGAGGCAGAACAGAGGCAGGAAGAGGAGGACTTCCTTGCCTTTCAAGGCCCCCTTTATCCAGACAGTGTTCCTGCTGTGCCACCCATCACACAGGAAGAGGATGAGTAGGAGGAAAAGGATGGTTGTGTCAGCATGGAGGTGGAGGCTGGCACTCAGCATCAGCAGCAGCAGCAGCAGTCTTGTAGGGATGATTTACAGTCCCAAGAAACACGTGGACTTGTACGTGGCTGGGAGAAGGTAGCTGCGGATCATGTTGCCCTTAGTGACCCAGAGGACTCCGGACCGAATGCCTCAGCTAACCTACGCTGCATGGCCTCCCTGATCCTGCAAAGCCTGCGGAAGGATCCTCATATTCTTCGGATCAAGGAGAGGGACCATTACTGGCTGGCCACTCTCCTTGATCCACGGTACAAGGGTAAGGTTGCCGACCTTATCTTGCCATCGCAGAGGGAGCAGAGGATGAGACATCTCCGGGAGGCCTTGCAGAAAGGTCTGTGCAACGCGTTCCCAGAGACTGGGAGGTTACAACCTCCTGGTCCTGGACAACGTGTTGCTGAGGCATCGGTCAGAAGGAGCGGTGGAGAAGGTGGCCGTCTGACTGATGCTTTCAGACAATTTTTTAGTCCGCAGCCCCAAGGTATGATCGGTTCCAGCAACCATCGCCAGCGTCTGATTTACATGGTGCAGGAATACCTAGGGGCAAGGTCAGACTTGGACACCTTTCCCACCGAACATCCTCTAGCTTACTGGGTCTTGATGATGGATCACTGGCCAGAGCTTGCACAGTATGCAATTGAGCTATTGGCCTGTCCTGCATCCAGCGTTCTTTCGGAACGCACCTTCAGTGCTGCTGGTGGCCTCTTAACAGAGGGTAGAGGGTTAGGGGTGAGTTCAGGCACTTAAATTGCAGGGTGAAGATATTGACAGAATCCAGAGAATAAGACGGTTCCAGACTGGATTCAACAACCCCCGGAAAGACCTCTCTCACTAGGCCTAGCAACCGGTGGGATGCTCAGTAAAGTCTCTGCCACAGACTTGTTAGATGCACTTAAGCGTTACTGACGGGATGCGGATAAATTTAAAGAACTGACATACTGTACCAGGTCCTCTCAGCCGATCCGGCGATACCATATGAATGTTGATCCAGGTTGCGTCCTTCAACTAAGCCTCTAGGCTCCTTCAGAGAAACCAGCCTTGTGCAGGGCCTTCTCCTGAAAGAGTCCTCCCCTGGGGTTCTTCAGTTGCTGGGCCTCTCCTTTCTGATGAGACAGCACTGGACTATCCCTGGATCAGTAGGCCCCGAAAATTCGCTCGGGCCCATCCCTTCAGTTGCGTCGCCCCGGGCCAGAGATTTAGGATGCATGGTTCCGCGCCCCAGGCCAGGAGGGCCATGGGGCTAGTTCAGGAGGACCACCCGAACCAAAAGAAAATAATCCCCCTCCAACATGGCGTCGGTACCTTAAATACCACCCCCCAGAATGCACAGCAAGAGAACACTCCCACTGGGCTGGTTCCGAGAGACAAGTGGCATTCAATGCATCCAACTACTCTTGCCGGTGTTGACAGCGACACCTGCGGTCAAGGAGAACCCAGTGCAACCCAGCTGGACTGGTACTGAAACTAGAAATTTAGAGAAATAATCCCGAAACCCAACTGTGGCTTCAGGCAACTTAATTTTACAAAAACAATAGTGCCTGCTCGTCAGGAGCCAGCACTACACTTACAAGCATACCCTCTTAATCAGGCTTACTCAACCAGGGTTCTTCCAGAGGTTGTTAGGGGTTCCTAAGCATGAAGTAGTGGCGGATTGACCTTATGCCTGATGATACCTGGATAATTTCGGCACCAAGGGGGCGCTACAGAGCCAGTGACATGGGACCACCAGCTTCTTATTTTTCAAGTAAGTTATCACTGACAAAATGACCAAGTTAGCTGTAAGGGAAAGAGCCTTCCCGCTGACCACCACAAAGTGTTTCACTTTTTCACTTTAGTGAATCAAACCCAAATTTATTTTAATCGACCTCACCTGTAAAACCAACATTTCATTTTCTTGATATGTGGCTGCTGTACCATGTACTTGTATGAAGAAGTATTATGTTCTCTTTGTACAGTATTGCTTACTTTGTGTTCCTGCCAGTCCCTCTGCTTTCCTATTAAACACTGATCACGCGGCCTGGCCCTCAATCTCAGCCTTAATGCACCCGACGGGCTTTTTGCGCTGGATTTCTGGAAAGAGCTGCAATCGCATCACTTCTTTTGCACCGCTGATATCGTTCGAGCTATATTGCATATGCAGTGATGTCCTACCCCACTCCCTCTTCAAAATGTACTCACTTTTGGTGGCTTCACCAGATGACTTCACGCTACCTTGCATTCATAAATGGGAGGCTGATCTTAATAGGACCTTCTCAACAGATCATAGTCAGAAGATCTTCCAATTTGCCCTGAAGTCATCCATATGCACCCGTATTCAAGAGAGCAACTCACTAGATGGCATCGCACCCCTGCCCCTGCGATTGTGTGTCTATATTTCCCTGAAGCTTCAGATTATTGCTGGAGGTTCCACGGAGCATGGGGGACATTTCTCCATACTTTATGATCATGTTCACGACTGGACTATTTCTGGAAAGAGATGCAAAGAATCTCTCAACAGTTTACAGACTATCCCAATGATGGAGAATCTTGGCACCCCAGATGTTTTGGAACTACAGTTCCCATGATGCTCAACTACACTGCAGAGTGCATGAGATATCATGGGAAATGTAATTCCAAAACATCTTCTCCAATAATCAAACTTGTCCGGACAACCACCCCCCCAGCCATTCACTGGGAAGACCACTGTACTGCTACTTCTCCTCTTCCATCTCTCTGAGCTCCTTATGCAGCTGAGAACAGGTGGTATGTTATCACTTATAAAAAACAAAAAAGGGGGAAAATGTATTTATAATTTATTTTATTTTATTTTTATGCAGAAATGTTTTGCCTTTCCTTTGTTTTCTGTTGTTTTAGGTGAGGGTTCACAAACACTTTAATTAGCTATTTGAAATCATAACCAAAAGAGTGAATGCAATGAATTTCCTGTCCCGGGAGAGTGATGGGAAATACCGGGTTATAAATAGAAATGGACAAACACACCGATCCCTTCTTATTACTTTACAAGTAGGTTGTTTATTTCTTCATGACGTCATTCCTTCACACTTGCGACAGACGTGCGGTTATTGGTAATAAATTCTGGTTTT
The DNA here is from genome assembly GCF_037356315.1 of Lithobates pipiens. Lineage (NCBI taxonomy): Eukaryota > Metazoa > Chordata > Amphibia > Anura > Ranidae > Lithobates > Lithobates pipiens. The sequence continues at coordinate 2,465,450 of NW_027507882.1, forward strand.
AAAAATATATATTCTATCCAAGTATACAGTATATTCTTAACTACGAAAAGTCCCTTCTATTGCTCTCAACCTCCTTCAAACCTCCAAATTCCTGGGGGGGTTTTTTGTTGCTGTCTTGCGACTTCCTGTTAGACGGTGGCTACGTTTGCTCTCCATGGTCCCACTGTATATAGGAATGTAGTCACCCTCTCTTCAAAAATGGACTATATGATGGGGCACTATTCCTACCACTGATACAAATAATGGGGCACTATTCCTCCCACTGACACCAATGATGGGGCACCATTCCTACCACTGATACAAATAATGGGGCACTATTCCTCCCACTGATACCAATGATAGGGCACCATTCTTCCCACTGATACCAATGATGGGGCACTATTCCTCCCACTGATACCAATGATGGGGCACTATTCCTCCCACTGATACCAATGATGGGGCACTATTCCTTCCACTAATAACAATGATGGGGCACCATTCCTCCCACTGACACCAAGGATGGTGCACCATTCCTCCCACTGATACCAATGATAGGGCACCATTCTTCCCACTGATACCAATGATGGGGCACCATTCTTCCCACTGATACCAATGATGGGGCACTATTCCTCCCACTGATACCAATGATGGGGCACTATTCCTACCACTGATACAAATAATGGGGCACTATTCCTCCCACTGACACCAATGATGGGGCACTATTCCTCCCACTGATACCAATGATGGGGCACTATTCCTACCACTGATACAAATAATGGGGCACTATTCCTCCCACTGACACCAATGATGGGGCACTATTCCTCCCACTGATACCAATGATGGGGCACCATTCCTCCCACTGATACCAATGATGGGGCACTATTCCTCCCACTGATACCAATGATGGGGCACCATTCCTCCCACTGATACCAATGATGGGGCATTATTCCTCCCACTAATACCAATGATGGAGCACCATTCCTCCCACTGATAGCAATGAAGGGGCACTAATCCTCACACAAATAACAATGATGGGGCACCATTCCTCCCACTGATACCAATGATGGGGCACCATTCCTCCCACTGATACCAATCAAAGACAGAGCTTCTTATCTTACACCCAAATCATAAGCCCGCAACCAAAACCTCCTGGTCTCCACCAACCGTCTCCCCAAAGACCAAAGCGAAGAGTCTCGGGGTTATTTTAGACGCACAAATGTCAATGGATGCGCAAATAGGATCTGTAGTCAGTCGATCTCACCATCTACTGCGCATGCTTCGCAGACTCATCCCTTTTATCCCAAAGAATGACAAAGCAGTGGTAGTTGGAACAATCATTAATTCAGGACTGGACTACGCAAACTCGCTTTACATAGGATTACCACAATATCAACTTGCGCGATTACAACTGATCCAAAACACGGCGGCAAGGCTTATAACAGGAAAAAAACCCTGGGAATCCATTTCTCCTTCACTGAGGAGCTTACATTGGCTAACCGTAAAAAATCGGATAACGTTCAAGACCCTTTGCCTCACCCACAAATGCGTGCATAGAGAAGCTCCGCAATACCTAATGGAGAAAATAAATCATTACACACCAAACCGCAGTCTTCGATCAGCCAACAAAAACCTCCTCCTCGTGCCCAAAGCCCGGTATAAATCCAAGGGTGATCGGAGATTCGCTGTCCAAGGGCCTCTGCTATGGAATGCTCTACCAATCAACATCCGCCTGGAAGAAAATCACCTGGCTTTTAGGAAAAAACTCAAGACCTTCCTCTTTTAGCAGATGATCAAAGCTCGCCACAGCGCCTAGAGGCGATTCAGTTCGCATTGTGCGCTATATAAGTATTTCATTCATTCAATGATGGGGCACCATTCCTCCCGATGATACCAATGATGGGGCACCATTCCTCCCACTGAAACCAATGATGGGACACTATTCCTCCCACTAATACCAATGATGGGGCACTATTCATCCCACTAATACCAATGATGGGGCACTATTCCTATGTATCGGACTAAACTGAGGAAAAACATGTTTTTTTATATATTTTTTGGGGATTTATTATAGCAAAAAGTTAAAAATAATGCGTTTTTTTTTTCAAAATTGTCGCTTTTTTTTTTTTTTTATGGCGCAAAAAATAAAAACCACAGAGGTGATCAAATACCACCAAAAGACGCAAAATCTATTTGTGGGGAAAAAGGGCGCCAATTTTGTTTGGGAGCAACATTGCACAACCAATAATGATACCAATAATGGGGCACTATTCCTCCCACTTACACCAATGATGGGGCACTATTCCTCCCACTGATACCAATGATGGGGCACTATTCCTCCCACTGATACCAATGATGGGGCACTATTCCTCCCACTGATACCAATGATGGAGCACTATTCCTCCCATGCGAAATTGTCAGTTAAAGCAACACAGTGCCGAATCGCAAAAAGTGCTCTGGTCTTTGGCCAGCCAAATGGTCCGGGGGTTAAGAAGCTCTCGCTTACACTGTGAACAGCCGGAACTGATTCTCTGTCAGCTTTGCTTGTCTTATCGAACAAAGACATCCATTATAACCGGAAATATCTGAAGGAGGAAATAATCTGCTTTTTTTTTTTAAGTTCTTTAGAAAAAAAGGTGAGTCTGATCTGGACAAGGTTTAAGGGATAGGGAAATATTTCTTTATTGTCAGCTTTCCGCATAATCATAAGATTTATTGTCAAGGAGATGTTCTATAACAAAACACATTAAGGGTGGATTATCTAAAGGCAAATGGCAAAGGGAATTTTCCCTTAGCATAATGAAGGGGTAAAAGTTCACTTTGCGGGGCGTGGTCTCGACATGGCCGGGTAAAGACGCCTTTTGCTGGAGCTCCTGGCCGTTGGCCTCTTTCCCTGGCATTCTTTCTCTTTAACTGTCGGCATGCATGCAGCCAAGAAGCTGATGACCAGGCACAGCAGACAGCGGAACAACTCGACCGCAAATACCCCGGTTTCAGGGGATTTACAGAGGCTATTTGGCTCCCCTCGTGTCACCCCACTGGGACCTAAGATGGCAGCGCCGCGCGAGGAGCGCTTCCTGCCTACCGAAGGGATGCAGGACACTGCATCCCCGAGTGGCTCCCAGAGCCCAGTGTTCTACCCTAGCTCTCCCACGGCTCCCTCTGCTGACCCGGGACAGGCGCCGCCACTCCTGCTCACTTACTGCGCGGACGCGGAGCTGAAAGAGATCCTGCAGTCAATGCTGACCAAGACAGACATCGAGGTGCTGGTGAGCAGAGTGGAGGCCGCACACAAGAAGGAACTGACGGCGGTCAAGCAAGACGTGCAGGCGCTGCATTCGAGAGTCTTCACCGGTGAGTCCTCCCTTGCAACCCTGGAACAGAAAGTACAGTCCCTGGAGGAATGACAGAGGGTGCAGGAGAGGGCGGCGATGGACCTGCAACTTTGCATGGAGGAGATCGAGGACCGGAGCAGGAGAAACAATCTGAGGCTCCGCGGTCTGCCAGAAGCTACAGGCCCGGCGGACTTATTATCAACCATAACGGATATCTTTAAAAAAGTGGTGGGCTCTCAACTACCAGACAGGATTGAGATAGACCACGTCCATAGAGCTCTGGCCCCCACGATCCGCTGGCCCGACCAGACACCGGGATGTCATTTGCAGCCTGCACTATTACACGCACAAGGAAGCTATCTCCCACGGAGCCTGGGGGGCTTGTGCAATTTAATTTGATGGTGCATCAGTAAAAATGTTACCAGACATCTCTAAGTCTAAATTGTACCACCCAGCCCTCCTGAGACCCCTTCTGGAGCTTGCAAGAAGTCGCAATGCGACTTATCACTGGGGGTTCCCGCGTTCGGTTACTTTTATTAAGGCGCAAAGAGCTTTTCCTTTTCGCACACCGGAGGACCTTCCATCCCTTTTCAGCTTCCTGGAGGCGGATCCGATCCCTATTCCTAACTGGTTAGGATACCTGCTGAGACCCCAGGGCCGACAGAGCGCAGCAGGGGGCGCCCTCCTTCCGACCACAGCGTCCGCCGAGAGATGAGCACCAGTCCCACGTGTCCTCCAGAGAAGAATCCCGGGAGGCGCGAGTATGAAAGATCCCCTTCAACGCACCCCTGCTCTGACCTGTTTTCCCTCCTGGTCCCCCACCATGTAGCAGTTTTGTCCATCCCCCCATTGTTTGACAGGACCCTGGTTGGGGCCGCTCTTGCCAGTGAGTTAGCCGGACCCGAGAAACTTTCACTGGAGAACTGCCCATACTTGCCATGTCCCGGCGGCCTCCTGCCGGGTGCACCCCTGGAGTACACAGCAGTGGCTGCTTTCCCCCGTACTTTGTCCCCTGTACATCTTCCTCCTCGAGTCTCTGTTTACCTAGCATCGCTGTGAGACTCTGGACAGATGGTTTACGTCTCTGGCCCCCAACCCCCCGCCTGGGCTCTGATGCTATACCCCCCCGCTATGTTGAATATGTATATTTTTGGTTATAGCTGTGGAATTTGTCCTTTCGGGCTCCCTGCCCCTAGAGGTGGAAGTTTAGTGCCCTATTCCCCTGTGTTGAGTACAGTTACTCTAATTGTTGTTTGGGATCAAGGGCAATGTCCCGGGACGGGTGCGGGGAGGGGGTGAGGATACCTAGCACAAGGAAACTGGGGCACGGTGGCCTACGAGACTTGCCGTGGTGGGGGCGCCCCACCTGGGGGAGATCACTTAGTTTCCTGAGCTTAATTAGGACGCGTTTTGCTAGAGCTCCCGGCCGTTGGCCTCCTTCCCCGGCATTCTTTCTCTTTAACTATCGACATGCATGCAGCCAAGAAGCAGATGACCAGGCACAGCAGACAGCGGAACAACTCGACCGCGAATACCCCGGTTTCAGGGGATTTACAGAGGCTACTTGTCTCCCCTCGTGTCACCCCACGGGGACCTAAGATGGCGGCGACGCGCGAGGAGCACTCCCTGCTATGTTGAATATGTATATTTTTGGTTATAGCTGTGGAATTTGTCCTTTCGGGCTCCCTGCCCCTAGAGGTGGAAGTTTAGTGCCCTATTATTCCCCTGGGTTGAGTTACAGTTACTCTAATTGTTGTTTGGGATCAAGGGCAATGTCCCGGGACGGGTGCGGGGAGGGTACCTAGCACAAGGAAACTGGGGCACGGTGGCTTACGAGACTTGCCGTGGGGGGGGGGCGCCCCACCTTGGGGAGATCACTTAGTTTCCTGAGCTTAATTAGGACGGCAGTACCTTGGCTCTGGTGGTGGGCTACCCCTCTGGCTGAGCTGTTGGCCGTGAGACCGGTGGGGGCCTGCACATGGCAGGAGGGTTCCCTTATAGGGACACGAGGCCTTTGACCTTTTGTACTGGTTGACCCCCCGAATTCCTGACAGGTCTCCTGGCACTCCTTTCATTTTTGGAGGACTCCACCGGGATATCTGGGTGCACCCTCGTCCCCTATGGGGAACGGGGGCTGCGCCCCCCAGCGCCATCTCGGGGTTGTCACCGGCCAGCAGAGGGGGGGCTACTGTGGAGTTTTAGCTGGAGTTGGGGGGACTCATTACAGTAACTCTGTTACTGGAGGTTTGCCCGTATTGGTGCCATCCCTTTGGGGTGAGTCTAGGGAACTGAGCCTGGGATTGTGCTGTGGGGGGTGAAGAGGTGCTCACAATCTGCCTTGTTCTGTACTTCCTCGTAACGTGTGCTAAATACTGTTGTTCTGCTGCATCAGGCTAATTTTTGTTGTTATTATTTATGTTTGATTTATGCTTGATGGTTCTACTTACCATAGTATATCCACATGAATGGCGATTGCCTTGAGTGCCGGGGTGGGGGGAGAAACCCGGGCTTCTATTTGCTGGTTTGTGTCCTCCCACGCTCCACTTAGGCCCCTGCGGACACCCTTAGGTGGTCGTCCCGCATTTCAAGTGGTTAACTTGAACATTTAGTTTCCCGCCCTACCCTTTCCTCTCTTACCTACTCCCCCACCCCCACCCATTACTGGACAGGTGAGGACTTTCAGTCCTTCTTTGCCCCTCCACCCCTTTCCCTGTCTTCTATCCCTCCCTTTGTGCCTCTCTCCGTGCCCTCTGATTCCCTAGAGAGGTCTTGATCTCTCCCCTCACCCTGTGTCTTCCTTTGTGTTTCTCCCCCTTCTTTTTTTTTTTTCTTCTTCAGAGACATGGCGGTGAGTTCCGTTAAAGTGAAGTCCCTTAATGCGAAGGGCTTAAATACGCTGGAGAAGAGGAGGATACTTTTGCATGATCTTAAGAAATCTCATACAGACGTAGCCTTTGTCCAAGAGACGCACTTTAAAAGTGATAGACTGCCTTTATTACAAAACAGAGCATTCCCAACGTTCTACCATCCCACTAACCCTGTGTCCAAATGGAGAGGAGTCTCGGTATTGATCTCAAGTAGAATTCCGTGGCGACTTCAGGGGCTGATGTCTGACCCGGAAGGACGCTTTCTATTTTTAAAAGGCCAAATAGGAGAGGTTAAGCTCACTCTGGCAACCTTGTACGCCCCAAACGAAGGCCAAGACAATTTTCTCAGACACTCTCTGGCCAAGTTATCAACGTTTAGGGAAGGTCAACTTATTATTGGGGGAGACTTAAATACCCCACTGATTCCTTCATCAGATACATCCTTGGGCAGCTCATCAATATCACCCGCTTGTAGACAGCGGATAGCACAAGCGCTCCGTAATGCCCAACTACATGACGTTTGGCGCCTCCAACATTCAGATGAAAGGGACTACACCTTCTATTCCCCTGCTCACAAGCTCTACTCGAGAATTTATCTCTTTCTTATACCCCATGACCAACTACATATAGTGGATTCTTCCTCGATAGGACACATAACGTGGTCAGACCATGCCCCTATTTCTATTACGTACACTTTATCGGAGAGGCTCTCTCCCAGATCCTTATTCTGGTGTTTGAATGAGAGCCTCCTCCACACTCTGGAAGTCTTAGCAGATGTCTCCAAGGGCCTGGACGTGTACTTTCAAGAAAATGACACTCATGGGATTGTGATCCTGGGGTGCTGTGTGAGGCCCATGCGTGTGTCATACGGGGTAGTCTTGTTAAACATGGGGCCAATATTAAAAGGGAAAGAAACAAGCTCCTGACCAACTTACTTTCCCAGTTAGCCTCAGCAGAGGCAAGACATAAACATGCCCCCTCAACGACCCTAGAGGTGGATTTGAGGTCCCTCCGTACTCAGATTAATGATCTACTGTATTACAGAGCAAAGGCGGCCCTACAATTTAGCCGCAAACTGTCCTATGAATCTGGGGATAAGTGCGGGAAGCTACTGGCTAAGGCGGTTAAAGAGAGGAAATCCTCGTCTTACATCCCTCAGATAACATGCCCTGATGGTCAAAAGGCTACGACACCAACACATATCTTCAAAGGTTTTCATGACTTTTATTCTAGCATTTACAACTCGCCGTGCTCCCCAACTGACCAGCCCTAGGTGGACAGATATATAGTGGACTCCCACATTCTGACACTCCCTACTGAAGCATGGGAGGTCCTTGAAGAACCAATCACACTAGAGGAACTTCAGAGGGTGGTGAACTCTTTGAAGCCAGGCAAGGCCCCAGGTCCCGACGGCTACACCGCCCAATATTATAAGGCCCTACTTCCCATCCTGGGTGCATGTATGATTACGTTCTTGAATACACTAGGCTCGGGTTCGGAGTTCCACAGAGACACCTTGAGAGCCCATATTTCCCTTATCCTTAAAGAGGGGAAGGATCCTGGACTGTGTGGCAGTTACCGACCTATCTCCCTGCTAAACAAAGACCTGAAGATCTTTTCCAAAATTATTGCAAACAGGCTCACGCAGCATCTCCAGGACATAATACATTTGGACCAAGTGGGGTTTATACCTAATCGAGAGGCCAGGGACAATACCATCAAGGTCCTAAACCTCATCCGAGTAGCGGCTACCTCCAAGACCCCCTGTGTATTCGTGAGCAGCGACGCTGAGAAGGCGTTTGACAGGGTGAATTGGAAGTATATGTTCTCTGTTCTCCGCCACATAGGCTTGGGAAACAAGATGTTGGGTTGGATACGTTGCGTGTACTCTAATCCTTCAGCCCAGGTGAAGGCGAACGGCGTGCTCTCTGAAGCCTTCCTTAATAGGAATGGCACCAGACAGGGATGCCCGCTATCCCCTCTTCTTTTTGCCATCTCGTTGGAGCCTTTCCTCTGCACTATCAGACTGAACTCTGACATATCCGGACTTAAAAATAGGTGACTCCCATTACAAAATCTCTGCATATGCAGATGACCTCCTTTTTTCTCTGACGAACCCCACCATCTCTCTGCCAGTCCTACTTCGCGAGTTCAGAACCTTTGGAACCTTTTCGCACCTTAAGATCAATTATTCTAAGTCAGTGGCCATGGGTGTGGCTGCTCCTTCTCCTACATTACGCTCTCTGCAAGCCAATTTCGGCTTCAAGTGGACAGACACAGCACTACCATACCTGGGGACCCCCCTCCCTCCCGATCTATCTAGGACATTTTCTCTTAACTCCCCCCCCCCCTTTGGCTAGGATCCGCACTCTTCTTGAGGTGGCAACCAGGCTTCTATTCCTGGTTCGGAAGGTGCAACCTGATCAAGATGTGCATACTCCCTAAGTTCATATTTCTTTTCCAGGCTCTGTCGGTCCAGATTCCACCCTTGTTTTTCAAACGGGTGAAGCCCTCTTTACTAAATTTATTTGGGCACAAAAAAAGCCTAGACTTCAGCGATCACAACTGATGCTGCCCAAACATTGAAGGGAGCGCTGTGGTGCTTCAAGGCTCTGCCCTCTGAACTGAGACTGTATCCTATGATTGGGGTTACTCTTAGGCATAATTGTGTTGCCTCCCAACACTCCTCTCTTACTTCCAGATGCTCACCATTGTTACCAATTCTAGGCAACCCCTCATTTGAACCGGGATTACAGCCTGCGGAGTGCTCCTCACTTAGAGAATCAGGTTATGACACTGCAGGTAAACTAGCTTAGAGTGGGAGGTGGCCATCCATTCTGGCCTTAACTGACCAATCAGGCGTTTTTGGTCTTCCCTTTTGGAAGGCGATCTGTCTCCACCATTTTCTTCACTCGCTGACAGACCCACAAGACTTCTCTTGCCAGCTGACGACTTTTGAGGAACCTTGTGCAGATACAGGCCCCTTAACTCATGTTCTGTCCTAAATGTATGCCTTGCTCAATACCCCGACAGAGCAACCACAACTACCATGCGTGGCCAAGTGGGAAAGGGACCTGGGATGTAAATTCTCCATGACACAAAAGCAAAGAATCATCTCCCTGGCCCTTAAGACATCTCGCTGCACCAAAATACAGGAGACAAACTTTAAGTTACTGACTCGCTGGTACCTGACACCGTGTAGACTCCAGAAATGTTTCCCCTCGTCCTCTGATAGATGTTGGCATTGTGCAGAGGAAAAGGGAACACTAATCCACATCTTCTGGTACTGCCCCAGACTGAGAGAATTTTGGGCTGTAGTTCGTCGTATATCTCAGAAATTCACGGAATATGTAATTCCAGACGACGCAGCTTTTTTTTTTTTTACATCACTCCACAATCCCTATTAGCAGATATAAGAAGTCACTTTATGAGGCACCTCCTCAATGCAGCTAAGGCCTGTATCCCCCCCACCATGGCACTCTGGATGAAGAAAGTGGAGGAAGTAAAGAAATTCGAAGATCTGATACTCACAGCGCAACACAAGCAGGAAGTGCATAAGAAAACTTGGGACATCTGGAGTGCCTTTGTCTTCTCTGATGAGGGTCAGCGTCTCCTGAGACCAGGATAAGCACCCTTTCTCTCACCCCTCATACACAGCTTCTCTGGTGCTAACTACCGCCATGTCTCTGTCTCTCCCTCCCTTGCCTCTCCTCTCCTGTCCCTGCCCTCCTCCCTTGTCCCCTCCCCCCCCCTTTTTTTTTTCTCTTCACCCCCCCCCCTCCTTTTGGAACATTGGAAAATGGGGCCGGTGTACCCTCCCACTTATACAATCCCAAGGGAAAAATACGCATACCTAGACATATTTTGGACGTATGTGAACTCTCTTATGCTATATTCCCTTGCCCTCAAGCTATTTTGTACAATCCATGATTATCCATATCTGGGATTGCCTGTTGTCAGTTTACCATTTTTTGTACTACTGTTTGTACTACGGGACATCCGCTCCGGGTTCGGAGTTTAATAAAAATTTATATTTGCAAAAAAAAAAAGTTCACTTTGCAAAGAAAATCTAAACCTGCGCAGAAAATTAAACCAAAAAAAAAGAAAAGATTTTTGCTTGCACGTGATTGGATGAAGGACATCAGCACAACTTTACCTCCTTCACTAAGCCAAGAGGAAATTCCCTTGCAGCCTATTTGCCTTTAGTATATCAACCCCAATGCTTCCTTAAAAAAAACATTTTGGGATTACGTCTACTTTAATTAGAGCTCTGAAACCTCTCCTCCTCTTACGCGTCATCAAAAGACGATAAGAAGATATAAAAGGAAGAGAAAGATTCCACGAACAGGAATGTCACCGTCTCCCGTGTTGTGGAATTTCCTATGACACCACTGAGTGATGTCATACCCACTAGAGGGCAGCAGAGTGCTATCCTCCTCCCCCCCCCCCCCCTCCAAAGGAGGTCAATCCAATAATATTATCACTCTATGAAATGTCATCATGGTGTGCCGGGAGGTGATCGGAAGTTCTACAAGGGGCAGAAAATATTGAGCAGGAGAAAAAATAGTAGTACAACTTTTATTACCTTCAAAAATACCTACAGGCATTGGACTACTCAAAATGACATATAGACATCACACACTTCCTACACACCCTCTGTATATACACCCTATTGATAAGGTATGTATGGGATATGTTAGACCGGAGGTAGGTAGTACTTAAAAATGATGTGCATTAAACCTGGGATATGTCACTACAAATACATATAAAGTGATCCGATGTACAGAATAAATTAGGATATAATGATGAAAAATATTTCCAGCTAAAAGGTGACTATATATGTTAATAATATAACCATTCTTATAAAATTATTCACATATCTGCATTATCCATATCAGGAAAGAAAGGGGGGTATTGTGTTACATATAACAGTAAGTCCAGATCTTTATCTCAAAGGTGCAAACAGCCAGTGCAAAAAAAATTACAAAAAGTTGCAAAAGAAGTGCAAAAAGTGCTAAAAAAGTGCAAGAAAATATAAAAAAGTGCAAAAACCCCAAAAAGTTGTCTAAAAGCGAAATAATTCATAAAAAATCCATACAAAACAAATTATAAAGAAATTATAAAAAATTACAAGACATCACAACAGATAATGTTCAGAATTGCATTAAAGTGCTCAATGTCTATTAAGTTGCAGTATATATCCAAAGTGTTCAGTCAATATGTTATAAAGTTCCAGATGAATCAAAAAGAAAAGGTGACTTTCGTGTCCACATAAATCCAGTGACTTCTGTGCTTGCACTCCTTTGGGTCCCCACTCACCAGATTCCTGTCCCCCTAGGGGGTTATGGGCATGTAGTATCTCCACCTGTAGGCACCCTGTACCGGATTCTTCCACCTTCTTGCTGTATGTTAATAACCCGAATGGCAATCCTTTTCAGATGGTTAACAGCAGACAGACGGTTCCTCAGAGGAGAAAAAAACAGTTCCCATAGTGTAGTATATTTGTCACCAAGGAATTAATTTTTTTTTATTTTTTTTCCACAAAATTTTTATTAGGATAAAGTAAACATATACAAAAAAAAATACAGGCAATAGATAAGGAATCACATCTAAATGAACATGTCACATTACATCTTCAATGCTTAAATAAACAAAGAATAGTTCGGCAGCTGGTTACAGATCTTAGTACATTTCCAAACGTGGGAAAAGTCACAGCATTGTACTTATTTACTTGTACCATGTTGTCTAAAATCGGCCTGAAGGTTGTCTGAACCAGGAATGAGGGTTATCAAAAGCATTCTGAACCATATAATGGGAAAGCAATCCGAGCATTAATATACGTTGTGGGGAGTAGGAGAGGGGGGGTTAAGGGCAAAATTGGAAGAGAGGGAAGATAATGAGAAAGGGACAATCTAGTGTGTGAGAGTCATTCAGCCAAATTGTGAGGAGTACGCGTCAGTAAGTTTGAATCGACGCCAGTCCTGCCAGATTGCTGAAAATTTGGTGACTGTGTCATTGGAGATACTAATTAATTCTTCAAAGGTTTCAGTATTGTTTAATCTGCGGAACCATTCCGCTACGGTTGGTACTGAAGAGGATCGCCAATGACATGGGATGCAGTGTTGAGCTGTGTTAATCATAATCATATTGAGGGATTTAAAGTATCGTGTCTTGGGAATTTTGGTATAGTGGAGTAAATAGGAAGCTGGAGAAAAATCATTGCTTTGGGATGTTACTGCAAGAATGGTGTCATGGACTGACCTCCAGAAATTCTGAAGGGCAGGACACGACCACCAAATGTGGAGCATGGTTCCTTCCGCTTTGCCGCAGCGCCAACATAAGTTGGAGATGGTATCTGAGAATTTGTGAAGCAGGGAGGGGGTTCTGTACCATTTGGAGAGGATTTTGTATCCTCCCTCTTGAACCGCTACATTAAGGGAACCTTTGAGAATATAAGTACATATGGTTTCCCACTCCGACTCAGAGAGTTTGATAGCTAAATCCTGCTCCCATGAGGAATAGGGCTTGCTGGAGAACGCTGAGTTGTCCCTGAAGAGAAATGTATAGAGAATGGAGATGAGATGTCTTTGTGGTTCGTGTTGTGTACATAGGCTTTCTAGGGTGTTCAGATCTCTCGTCCAATAGTCTGTGTTGTGTCGGTTAGTCAAAAAGTGGTGGATTTGTCTATACGTCCAGTCGGAAATGTGGGTGGGGGAAGCCATGGTATTCAGATCAGCCAGAGTTCTGAGGGTCCTTCTCCTGTTGAAAAATTGTCTAGCAGTAAGTTCTGTGTGGGGCCAGGAGTTGGCCAAATAGTTGGGGCTGATGCCAGGAGGGAAATCGGGGTTGTCCCTCAGTGGAGTAAGTGGGCTCAACCATGGGTGCGGATATATTGTTTTCAATGCTTTGTGGATAACGGATAGTGTGGGCCCAATCAATGGATGTTGCATATGCTGTACCGGTATATGTCGTGGTCGTATCCAGGGTAGTAACCGAAGAGACTGTGTAGAAATAGAGTGCTCAAGTGGTACCCAATCTTTAACCTTGTGATGGACATTCCAGTCCACAATCCTGGCTAAGTGTGTAGCCCAGTAGTATCGCCGTAGGTCAGGAAGAGCAATTCCTCCTTTGATTTTTGGAAGGGTAAGACGTGTGAATTGTATTCTTGGCTTTTTGTTTTGCCATATGAAGGCAGAGCAGGCTTGTCGAAAAGAAAGGAAAAAGGACGATGGTATGCTAATCGGAATGGATTGCATTAAATAAAGGAATCGAGGTAAAATTGTCATTTTAAGGAGTGCGGCTCTACCAAACCAGGACACATTTAAAGATCTCCAATTTTTAAGGTCTGATTTGGTACTTTGCAATGCTGGAAGAAAGTTTTCCTTAAAAAGATTCGAAAGGGACGTCGGTATTTTAATTCCCAAGTAGGTGATTGAATGTTTGGCCCAATTGAAGGGGAAATTCGCTTGACATTGCGCTACCATCTCTGCAGGGAGCGTTACATTCAGGGCAATGGATTTGGAGTAGTTTATTTTAAGGTTTGAGATAGATTGGTATAGCTCCAAGTCGGATAGAAGATTGGGGATAGAGACATGCGGGTTGGTTAAGAAGAGGAGGAGGTCATCCGCAAAAGCTGCTAATTTGTAGATGCGTGTGTTGATTGAGATGCCAGTAATATCTGGATTAAGTTTTAGTTTATTGAGAAGGGGTTCGAGAGTGAGAACAAAGAGTAGAGGTGAGAGGGGGCAACCCTGCCTGGTACCATTTTGGAGCCGGAAGGCGTTTGACAGGTGACCATTGACTCGCACTCTGGCGGTCGGTTGGGAGTACAGGGCCCGAACATATGAGAGAAACAAATCCGGTAAACCTATTGCTTTGAGGACCGAGTCCATGTAGTCCCAGGCCACCCTGTCAAACGCCTTCTCGGCATCCAGGGAAAGAAAAAATCCTTGTTTATTGGCAGAGGTTAGCCAGTGGTGGATGTTTAGGGCTTTAATAGTATTATCCCTACCTTCCCGTCCCGGGATAAAGCCCACCTGATCCAAAGAGATCAAAGACGGGAGAAGTGGCAACAAGCGGTTCGCTAAGATTTTAGCATAAATCTTGACATCCACATTAATGAGTGATATGGGGCGGTAATTCGTTACCAGGGAGGGATCTTTGTCCTCTTTCGGTATTACTGTGATGTGTGCTTCAAGCATATGAGGGGGGGTACGAGAAGTAGAAGCAAAGGATCTATAAGCTGAGAGAAAGCGGGGTTTAAGTATGTCTGTAAACGATTTGTAGTATGTCAAAGGAAGGCCGTCTGGGCCTGGTGCTTTCCCGACCTTCATCTCTTTGACTGCTCTGTCGAATTCTTCTTCCGATAAGGGAACATTTAGCTTTTGGGCATTTTCCTGGGAAATACATTTCGGGCCAAATTTGGCAAGGAATTCGTCAATAGCATGCTGCCTTGCGTCTAAACTACTGGGCTTAGTGGGTCTAGAAGGAATGTTATAGAGTGTTTGGTAATATTCTTCAAATTTTTGGGCTATCGCTTCGTTTGATGTGTGAGCCTTGCCCTGATTGTCAGTAATGTGATGAACAGTCGAGTTACTTTTCTTGCTTTGCACTGCTCTAGCCAGGAGGGAGCCTACTTTATTACCCTTCTCATAAAAGAGTTTATTCCTGAGGACATATTTTCTCCTGGTGTTCAAGTTAAGTTCTTCCAATAACTGTTTCCTGGCTTGGGTCAGTGCTTGGTAGGTCTGCAGTGCAAGGGTCTGTTTGTGTGATGCTTCCAACATGCGGATTTGGGACATAAGTGTTGCTATTTTGGTCTGGCGTTCCTTTTTAAGAAGAGAGGATAATTTGATAAGTTCCCCTCGAATTACAGCTTTATGGGCTTCCCATTGCATTAATGTGGAGGTGCCTGGAATGGCATTAAGTCTGAAATATTCTGTAAGACAAGTGTTTATTCTGGCTACATTGATTGGATCTTTGAGCAAAGAGGGATTAAGTCTCCACGCTTTAGACTTGGTTACGGTTTCAGGAAATTCTAGAAGGATGGTGATCGGATGGTGGTCAGAAAAAGTAATCGGTTCTATCGTGGTCTTAGTCAGAAGAGGAAGGTCAGGTTGTGAAATAAAGAAGTAGTCAATTCGGGAATATTTTTGGTGAATAGGGGAGAAGTATGTGTAGTCTTTTCCCTGTGGGTTCAGCGTTCTCCAGGTATCATGCAGCAGGATGTTTTGAAGTTGCAATTTGATTTGTTTCAAGGCTTTGTATGGCAAAGCCGAGGAACCAGAGGAGGAATCTAAAATAGGGTTCAGGGGGACATTAAAGTCTCCCCCGAGAATGAGAATGCCTGATGAGAAGGAAGCTAAAAGGTCACAAACAGAGCGGAAAAATGTGACTTGTTTTGTGTTAGGAGAGTATATATTGGCGATAGTTATTGGTTTGGAGTAAATGGTCCCTTTAAGAAACAAGTATCTCCCTTCCGTGTCGCTTAGTGAGTCTATTAGTTGAAAGGGTGTGTTTTTAGAGATAAGGGTCGACACACCTTTGGATTTGGAGTGGCTGTTCGTCGAATGACAAATCGTGGGGAAGTTTTTATCGGAAAATTTAGGAGTTTTGGCTGTCTGAAAATGCGTTTCCTGTGTAAATATTATGTTCGCTTTCAATTTATGACACTCCCGCAGGAGCTGGGATCTCTTTTCCGGTATGTTAAGGCCTTTAGCATTAATGGAGACCAGCTTCAGCGAGAGTGCCATGGAGTGTGGCTTGCAGGAAGGGGAGGTCATTATATCTTAGGATTTGTGAGGAGTTCGATAGAATTCCCTTAATATTCGATGACTGGGGTCGACAAAAAGACTAGCTAAAAGAAATTGTATTACGTTTGCGTAGAATTAACACTAGAGGAGGAAGGAGACAGAGGAGGTAGGGGAGAAATAGGGTGGGAAAAAAGGGGGGGAACTAGTCTCGAAGGAACTTACACTCGTGGGTTATAGAGAAGTGCGGACGAGACTAGCGTAATAATTGATTCTTCAAAGGTTTATAGCGAGAACCAGCTCGCTGTGCCCTGTGTCGTAAATACTATGCACAGGGTTAAACCTTGACGGGTGTGAGATGATCCAATAACTGATGGTTAGTAAAGCGATAGGGCTGAACAGGATATCTCTGTGTGAAACGTAATCTGAGTTATTGAGGAGTATAAATACAAAATTAAGAGATGCTAGCAGCTGAACGGAGGGAAGGATATGAATGCTAAATTCGGAGGAGAGAGAAATGTAATCTGCATAGAGACAATCTAGATCTTTGGCAATACAATTAAAAGAAAAAAAAAGAAGGATTAAGCTATGGCATATATATCTAACCAGAGTAAAAGGCACTTCATCTGCAGGCATGCGCAAGAGCGATATATCAGGACTGTAGACAAGGGGTGCAATCCTGGTGGCAAGTAATATTTATCTGAATGATCTAGTTGGAACAATCATGCATAGATCATTATCAAGGATAAGGAACATTGAACGAAAAAGATACAGAACCATAAAATACAACAGGTTATGTAAAATGGGTTATACTGTATCAGAACTAGCCAGGTAATAAACTTCAAAATTCAAACTAAAGTACGGTTGTCAGGCTAAGCAGGTATCTTATGGTAGAAGAGAAAAAAAATCAAACTAGCTCTTTCCTTAACTGAACTAAAGAAACCTCGGGGACGAGGCAAGGACCCAACTCTGGATACACTTCTCCAAAGACTGTATTAGTGAAGCTGTTGTGTATTAAATAATATAGGCTCATAGGTGTAACTGGCCTGTGATGATGTTGTGAGGCAATGAGATATGGGATGTAATCCCTCAGGATTAATTCAATACCTAGGTTGCATATTTGCGTCTCCCTCATGAAGAGGAAGGGAAGTGCATAAGACCGGCCTCATCCTAGCGGGGAATTGAGGAAGCTAGTATAGACCCCAGATGGGGCTGGGTTTGTTCATTAATCCTCCCCGATGCCCGGGGGCCCAATAGGTATCCGAGTGGTTATCAGAAGTGAGGTATCCCCAAACTCACGTTAGCATCAGGGAATCCAGTGGAGAGAGGGGTCAATGAGATCATCCCATATCTTTAACACAGAAGTTAGAATTTTCCCCAATCTTGGTAACAGGGAAAGACTGGAGAGAGGGGCAATCCACAGGGACCACATCGCATAATTGTGAGAGGAAAGGAATGTAAGCGGACGGTCACCCTTCCAAGTGAGTACTTCATGAAAACATAAAACAGGTCTGGGGTAACATACGATACCTGAGTGGAAAGTTATGTGCGTTTACTGGATAGGAGAGTCATCCATGGGTCAATGCATTGGGTCCATGTGGATTACCCCCTAGCATCTAGGATTGTAACATGGAACAACATAAAAGTCTTGGTCTAGGCTACAGGTAACAGTCCCTGGGCACACAAAAAAAAAAAAAAAAAACGAACGAATTTGCCAACAATAGGTCCCCGAGGTATACTGTGGCCCTAACGAAAAAGAAAAAACTCGGGCCAAAAATACGATGGGAAAGAGGTACCAATAAACTGAGTGAAGAGTCCCGCTTAGTAGCTCTATGAGAGGATTAAGATATCTCTGTATCTGATCAACGATCCCGACGAGCTCTTCTTGTGTGCGGCGCCTTCATCGGACTGGTGTTGTGGTTAGGGTCGTTTCGGGAGCCGTGAAGTTGATCTGCGGAAGGCGAACGTTGTCTTCGATTACGATGTTCCTGAACTTCCATCGGTTCGTGATCTTGCTGGTGGCGTCTCCCGGTTTGCGGACGGAACTCCGCGTACCAATCCGGTACTTCCGTGTAGGGGATCTCCAGGGTGGTACAAAAGCGGCGAAGATCCTCCGGGACTCTAAGCAAAGCCGAACGGCCTTGCGCGGAAGCAGACAACGCAAATGGGTACTTCCATCTATATTGTATGTCCTTAGCTCGTAAAACTTCCAAAAGCGGGCGTAATTCCTTGCGGCGTTGAAGCGTAATGGAGGATAGGTCCTGGAACAAACGAATCTCTGTATCTTCGTACATCAGCGGGTGTTTCACCCGCGCTTGTCTAAGGATGTCCTCCTTAAGTTGGTAGTCAATCACACAACAGACCACATCCCTGGGGGGGTCCGTCTCCTTGCCTCGTGGTCGTAGGGCACGATGAATGCTCTCCAATCCTATAGGGGTGAGAGGGTCACGATCCAGGATAGAATTGAACAGGCTCGTTACTTCGGGTCTCAAACGATCGGCTTCGATCGATTCAGGGAGTCCGCGGAGACGAGGGTTGTGTCGTCTACCGCGGTTGTCGAGGTCCTCCATGTGGCGGTTTAGATCTCTGAGTTGTAGGGTATGAGCATCTATGACCTGGCAGGACCGACGAATTACCGTGGAATGTTGTGCGGTTCTGTGTTGGACATCTTGGACTCTGCTCGCAATTGTTTGAATGTCAATGCGGAGCTCCGATATGGCCGCCGTTAGTGTGTGTTTTATATCATCCGCCACTGACCTGAGATCGGTAAGGCTGGGGTGATGTTGCGGCTCGAGTACAATCTCGCCAGTAGCCTGGGATGGCCGTGCAGTACGCGTGGTGCTCTGAGGTGAAGGCGAGCCTCGTGAGGACGCCATATTGCTGGCCTGGGCCCGGAACATCTCGGGGATGTTTTGTCCCGCTCCGTGAGACATATCTCGAGGAGATCTGGATCGGGACGTAGAGGATCCACGGGAAGATGTTCCCATGTCGGTCTGTGTATTGCGGGTTCGAGTTTACCTCCGGTATTTGCTGTTTTCCCTCCGTTACAGCAGGAGCACGCTAGTTAGGCTGCCATTCTCCTCAGCGTCCAGACCACGCCCCCTAATTTATTAATTAAAAAAGCTTTATACAGTCAGTCCCAAATCCGAATCACAAAAGGGTCAATAAAAATAATGTTTAAAAACATATGTATGTATGTATGTATGTATGTATGTATGTATGTATGTATGTATGTATATATGTAAAAAAGAATAAATAAAAATACAAAATAACTAAAAAAAATAAAAAATAAATAAAAATAGAAAAATAATCCCCAAAAATTTTTTCATACAAAAAGTACAAAAAATATTATAATAATTAAAATTAATATTAGGTGACCAACATGCAAAATTAGCAGAGGAGTAAAGCCAGGTTTTTAGGACCTTAGTTGTAGTTAAACACTCTTATAAGGGCCCGTTGATTATTGCCACATTTGTGCCCAAGGTGCTAATAAACAACAGTCCTTTTACCCAAAAAATGAATAAGAAAAGCTTTGCGCCGTACCGCTATATGAAAAACCCGGCTCTGTTGCAGAGATTGTGGAAGAGCGGGGTGCGTTCCAGCAGCGCTCCACAAACTCGACAGACCAGAAGTGACGTAGTGTGCGTGGCTCCGTTGTACGCGTTATGTCATAGATGTCCTCAGCAACGGTGCCACGCCACCACACACTGCAGTCTATGATGGCGAACAAGCAACCTCCTCCTAGTGTATGACCAATCCGGGTAGTAGCATCCTTCACCATTAATTATCTACCATTAGATCGGACGCTATATATTACAAAAGAAACCCAAAAATAAGTAAAATAAAATACATAGAGAGGAGAAGAGAAAGAAAGGGGGAGGGAGAAATCTCTCTATAGGACCTCCAGTGGCAACAAGCACACTAAAGGGCCTATGGAGGATTAGAACCAGTCAGTTACCCCATATATGTGTACCATACTATACACAATACATGGGTCAGAAGGCTCCCGCCCCTTACCGGTCATACACTAAACCTGCATTTTATCAAATAAGACGTACATTAGTTACACTTTACTAGGAAGTGACTATTACATGTTAGATATTACCTTGTAAAACTGTAAAATCAGATTGCACAGGAATATCTTTTCTAAGGGAACGTGAAATGCTAGAAAATTCTAAGAAAGCTAAATTAAGCTCATACATGCGTAATCTAATCATTTATATCACTTCCTATTTGTTTATCATAATTACAAAAGGAGTATTTTTATATAATTTTATTAATGAGAAAAAGAGATTCTCTCACACATATTGTCAGTAAAAATCCAATTATATTTATACCGCTAGAATTAATTAAGGTTGCTTTATCTAATTCCTACCCTCTCATGGGTTGGAGCACTCTATAGCGTGTGCTTGTAAAAGTATCAAAGTGTTATACAGTATGTGTGAGAGAAGGTTAAACAGCACAATAAAGATACCACAATTTGTTATCTTATAAACTTGAGATATGTGTCAGTCCATATAAAGATATAGGGAAGGGATATTTTTATTTTCTTTATTATATACATCAAATGGATTCCAAATGAAGGGTATATGTGTTATATATTGGTTTGTTTTGTGCAGCCATCCAGGGTCATTGGTTGTACTTTTTGTCTCCGGCTAATGTAGGACAATGTAACTATTTATTGTTAAAAGGTGATTAATTCTGGAAAAATTCCCTATTCATAGCTAAAATGGGAGATTATTATTATTACCGTATATACTCGAGTATAGGCCGACCCGAGTATAAGCCGAGGCCCCCAATTTACCCCCAAAAAACTGGGAAACCTATTGACTCGTGTATAAGCCGAGGGTGAGATATGCCTGTCCATCCCTGTGTGTGTGTCCATCCATCCCTGTGTGTGTGTGTGTCCATCCATCCATCCATCCATCCCTGTGTGTGTGTCCATCCATTCATCCATCCCTGTGTGTGTGTGTGTGTCCATCCATCCATCCATCCCTGTGTGTGTGTCCATCCATCCATCCATCCATCCCTGTGTGTGTGTGTCTCCATCCATCCATCCATCCCTGTGTGTGTGTGTGTCTCCATCCATCCATCCATCCCTGTGTGTGTGTCCATCCATCCATCCATCCCTGTGTGTGTGTGTGTCCATCCGTGTGTGTGTGTGTGTGTGTGTGTGTGTGTGTGTGGCCTTGTGTGTCCAGCCTACCTGTGTCCCGAGCCTCCGTCCGGTCCCGAGCCTCCGTCCGGTCCCGTCCCGTCCCGAGCCGAGCCTCCGTCCGGTCCCGTCCCAGGATCACCGCTCTTCGTCGGCGCCCATTCCCCTGTTCAAATGCCGCGCCTCCCTGTCTGTGATAGGCGGAACACAATTTCCCAGCAGCCTGTGTTCCGCCTATCACGGACATCGTCTCATCCTCGTCCGTAGTACGAGGATGAGACGATGTCCGTGATAGGCGGAACACAGGCTGCTGGGAAATTCAGTGTTCCGCCTATCACAGGCGAAGGCGGAGCCGGAGGCGCGGCTTTTGAATTATAGAATGGCCGCTGTCTGTCTGCTCGACACGCTGATCGAGCAGGCAGACAGCGATGACTCGAGTATAAGCCGAGGGGGGCACTTTCAGCCTCAAAAAAGAGGCTGAAAATCTCGGCTTATACTCGAGTATATACGGTATTATTATTATTCAGGATTTATATAGCGCCAACAGTTTGCGCAGCGCTTTACAATATGAGGGCAGACAGTACACTTACAATACAAATCAATACAGGAGGGATCAGAGGGCCCTGCTCGTTAGAGCTTACAATCTAGAAGGGAGGGTCAAGTTGAAACAAAAAGGTTTTAACTGTGGGGGGATGAGCTGATGGAGAAAATGAAAATACAGTTAGGTGTGGGTGGGGTAGGCTTCTCTGAAGAGAAGTGTTTTCAGGGATCGTCTAAAAGCTAATAAAGTAGGAGATAAGCGGACAGATTGGGGTAGGGCATTCCATAGGATTGGGGAGGCTTTGAAAAGTCCTGGAGGCGAGTATGGGAGGAGGTGATGAGGGAGCTAGAGAGCAGGAGGTCTTGAGAGGAACGAAGAGGACGAGTAGGTTGGTATTTAGAGACTAAGCTAGTGATGTAGCTGGGGGCAGAGTTGTGGATGGCTTTGTATGTAAGAGCCGGTTCACACAGCGGGCGATGCGAGGCGACACGACTCGCCTCGCCTCGCTCTCGCGAGTCGCCCCCGTTCTGTACAATGGAACCGTTCTGAGAGGAGCGACTCGAGTCGCTCCGACTCAGAAAAAAGGTTCCTGTACTACTTTTGGGCGACCTCGGGGCGACTTGCATTGACTTCTATACAGAAGTCATTTGCAAGTCGCCGCCGAGGCCGCTGCAGGTCGCGGCGAGGCAAGTCGGAGTCGCCTCGCCTCGCCTGCTGTGTGAACCGGCCCTTATTGTTAGTATTTTGAATTTAATTATTTGGCTGAGCGGAAGCCAGTGGAGGGATTGACAGAGAGGAGTAGCAGACACTGAGCGATTGGTAAGGTGCATGAGTCTGGCAGCGGCATTCATAATGGATTGAAGAGGTGCTAGACTATGTAGAGGTAAGCCAATGAGAAGGGAGTTGCAGTAGTCGAGGCGAGAGATGACCACCGAGTGAATTAAGAGCTTTGTTGTGTCATTGGTTAGAAAGGGGCGTATTTTTGAGATGTTGCGGAGGTTGAGGCGGCAGGATTTGGACAGTGATTGGGTGTGTTGCTTGAAGGAGAGTTCAGAGTCCAGGACTACACCTAGAACCTTAGCGTGAGGGGAGGGGCTTATGGTTGTGCCATCAATTTTGACAGTGAGATCAGGGGAAGGGGCATATGGGGGAGGAAAAATTATAAGTTCGGTTTTGGATAGATTGATTTTGAGGAAGTGGTGTGACATCCAGACTGATATATCTGATAGTAAATTAGTGATACGTGAGGAGACAGAGGGAGTGAGCTGAGGGGTAGAGAGATAGATTTGGGTGTCGTCAGCATAGAGGTGGTATTGGAAGCCGTGGGAGGCTATCAGTTGACCCAGGGAGGAGGTATAGATTGAAAATAGGAGAGGTCCAAGGACAGAACCTTGGGGGACCCCAACAGAGAAAGGAAGAGGAGAGGAGGAAGTAGAGTTGTAAGAAACGCTAAAGGTGCAGTTGGATAAGTAGGAAGAGAACCATCGTAGAGTACGGTCACGGAGACCAAAGGTGTGGAGTTTTTTGAGAAGGAGGGGGTGGTCAACCGTATCAAAGGCAGCAGAAAGGTCCAGGAGGAGGAGTACAGAATAATGTTGATTGGTTTTGGCCATTTGTAGATCGTTTGTTAGTTTTAGGAGAGCAGTTTCTGTGGAGTGTTGAGGACGAAATCCAGACTGAAGGGGATCAAGAAGGCTATTATCAGCGAGGTGGTCACTCAGTCGGTTGTAGACCAGACGTTCGAGTAGTTTGGATAAAAAGGGGAGCAAGGAGATGGGGCGTAGGTTGTTTGGATTGGATGGGTCCAGTGAGGGTTTTTAAGTATGGGTTTGACAAGTGCATGTTTTAGAGAGTTGGGGAAGATGCCAGAAGAGAGGGAGAGATTGAAGATGTGAGTTAGAGAGTGTAGCATAGAGTCAGAGGGTGAACGCAGCATTTGCGAGGGAACAGGATCCAGAGGACAGGTGGTAAGGTGGACATTACCAAGTAGTTTAGCAACTTCGTCTATAGTGGTGGGGTTGAAAGAGGGAAGTAATGATTGTGACTGTGGGCATGATGTGTAAAGTGTGGAGGGTATCAGAACAGTAGAAATCTCCGCGCGAATTGTATCAATCTTCTGTTTGAAGTGATTAGCAATCTCCTGGGCAGTGAGTGAGTTGGTGGGTGGAGGCGGTGGAGGACGAAGTAGAGAGTTGAAAGTAGAGAAGAGTTGACGGGGACGGGGTGATAGGTTGCTGATGAGAGTGATAAAATAGTTCTGCTTAGCAGAGAGGAGGCTAGAATTGTAATTTTGGAGGGCGGATTTATATTGGTTGAAATCTATCTGAGACTTGGTGCTCATGAGCACGACTACGTTTTTTCAGACTTTTAGTGACATCTGTTTGCCAAGGTTGAAGGGGTCGGGGCTTGATTCTGTGTGTAGTGAGGGGGGCCAGTGAGTCCAGAGAGGCCAGAAGTGAAGTGTTGTAGACAGAAGTGGCTAGGTTGGTGCAGGATAGGGGTGAGATTTTGTCGTAGAGGTTGTCAATAGCAGAGTAGAGAAGAGAAGGCTTGAGATGACGTAGGTTTCTGCGGGTAACTTTAATGCGGTTGGAGGGAGAGGAGGTGGAGGAGAGGGAGAGAGTGAAACTAATAAGGTGGTGATCAGAGAGAGGGAATGGATAGTTAGAGAGGTTGCATGGAGTGCAAAGGTGAGAGAAATCGAGGTCAAGGATATTGCCTTTGGAGTGAGTAGGATCATGTATCCACTGTTTCAGGTCAAAGGAGGAGGTTAGGCTGAGAAGTTTGGAAGGAGCAGAGGTGTTAGTATTAATAGGGATGTTGAAGTCCCCGAGAATGATTGTGGGGATTTCAGAAGAAAGAAAGTAGGGTAGCCAGGCAGAGAAGTCATCAAGAAATGTTGATACTGGTCCAGGGGGCCTGTAGATCACGGCTATTCTTAAAGAAATTGGAGTGAAGAGACGAATGCAGTGTGCTTCGAAAGAGGAGAGTGACAGAGAGGGAGGTGGCTGAAGTACCTGGAAGGTGCTATGTGGGGCTAGAAGGATTCCGACACCTCCTCCCTTATGTACATTGGATCTGGGGGAGTGAGTCCAAAGAAGACCACCATGGGATAGGGCCGCAGAAGATGCAGTGTCTGATTCGTGGAGCCAGGTTTCGGTGATGGCGAGTAGGTTAAATGAGTTGGCGATAAAGATGTCATGTAGAGAGGTGAGTTTGTTGCAGACAGAGCGGGAGTTCCAAAGGGCACAAGAGAAAGGGAGTCTGGTCTTGGGAAGACTAGAAATGGGAACTAAATTGTGTTGATTGCGGCTGCTGCCAGAGGGTGCAGGGTGATGGGTACAGTTTAATGATGGAGGTCCAGGGTTTGGGGATATATCTCCAGAGTTTAGGAGAAGCAGGAGGGGGAGGAAGGCAATATGGGAGTGAGATTTATATGAAGGGACATGCCCCAGGGTCTTGGAGATTTTTAGTGTGTGTGGATTTAGAATTAGCAGGAGTTGGTGGGTGCAGTAATAAGGAGAGGACAGAAGTGAGGGTGATATATATATGCTGTGGGGGGGAGAAGTGGGGTGGAGTTGAGATAATTTTAGTATAGAGGACAGAGCTGTCAGAAGGAGTGGTAGAGAATGCATGTTATAAGGAGAAAGTACTAAAGGGTTAAACAAGGTCACCTGGTGTCTTTGCTGCGTTTTTCAAAGTATTTTCTTGTGTACCTTCGCTTTGTGCATTCGCTGAAGTGCAGAGTCAGAAGTGCTTCCACTTATTGAAATCCCCCCACTTGGCGAAAGACCCCCAGTTGCAAGTGTGCCCCCAGCAATAGCTTCCCCCAAAGTGAAGCTTAGCTTTATACTGATAGGGGTGGGGTGTGGGTGGATTTCAATTATCAATCAGGAGATAATAAAGCTTGGATGGTTAACAGGGCTAAATTCTAACTTCAGAAACAGGCTAGCAAGAGGGCACTAAAGTTAGAGGGGCCATAATTTTGGGTAAGACAAGGCAGATAATAAAGCATTGTAATGTGGACAGGGCTACAGACTGTTGAGCAAAAACAACATACCAGCATTTTTAAAGACACACATGAAAAGCAGATAGCAGTGTTTCAGTTTTGGTCCTAGCTTCATTGTTTTCAATATATTGATATCCCTAAAGCCCCATACACACTATCAGATTATCTGCAGAGTTTTTCCTTCAGATTTACCAAAACCATGTAGTAGAAGGGCCTGCCTGATTGTATACACATTGAAACTCCTAAGGTTTGTCCTCATATTATATGGTTTTGGTAAATCTGAAGGAAAAACTCAGCAGATAATCTGATAGTGTGTATGGGGCTTAAGGGTTAGCTATAAAACAATTTAGATCTATGTCTAAATTCAACCCTTTGGGGGCAAGGGATCCCAATCTATATATCCAGGTTGTTTCATTTTGAGAAATAAGGGTAGTCATATTGCCTCCTCGCCAATTGTGTTTTATGCAGTCTATCCCATAAAACACTAGACATGAAGGGTCCCGTTGATGGAATAAGTCAAAATGACACGATAAATTATGTTTCGGAAACCCTTTTCTAATGTTCTTAATGTGCTCTCGTATACGCACAAATAACGGCCACATATTGCAAATTACAAGGGCATTCGATGACATATGTCACATGTGTACTACGACACGTAATAAGCTCTTTGATTTTATACTCTTTATGGTCTGTCTTTGATCTAAATGTTTGATCTAAATGTTTCTTTCCTACAAGGTTGGGGTTTACTAACCCTACATGCCAGGCATCTCTTACACTTATATCTCTGCAACAGAGCCGGGTTTTTCATATAGCGGTACGGCGCAAAGCTTTTCTTATTCATTTTTTTGGGTAAAAGGACTGTTGTTTATTAGCACCTTGGGCACAAATATGGCAATAATATGGCAATAATCATCGGACCCTTATAAGAGTGTATAACTACAACTAAAGTCCTAAAAACCTGGCTTTACTCCTCTGCTAATTTTGTATGTTGGTGACCTAATATTAATTTTAATTATTATAATATTTTTTGGACTTTTTGGATTAAAAATGTTTTTTTGGGATTATTTTTCTATTTTTATTTTTAGTTATTTTCTATTTTTATTTATTATTTTTTACAATTGTGAAGTGGAACGAAATCTATTGGATAATTTAAACTTTTTTAGCAAATAAAAAACTGAAAAGTGGTGCGTGCAAAATTATTCGGCCCCTTTTACTTTCAGTGCAGCAAACTCACTCCAGAAGTTCAGCGAGGATCTCTGAATGATCCAATGTTGTCCTAAATGACTGATGATGATAAATAGAATCCTCCTGTGTGTAATCAAGGCTCTGTATAAATGCACCTGCTCTGTGATAGTCTCAGGGTTCTGTTGAAAGTGCAGAGAGCATCATGAAGACCAAGGAACACACCAGGCAGGTCCGTAATACTGTTGTGGAGAAGTTTAAAGCCGGATTTGGATACAAAAAGATTTCCCAAGCTTTAAACATCCTAAGGAGCACTGTGCAAGCGATCATTTTGAAATGGAAGGAGTATCAGACCACTGCAAATCTATGCAGCCAAGAGGCCCATGATCACTCTGGATGAACTACAGAGAACTACAGCTGAGGTTGGAGAGTTTGTCCATAGGACAACAATCAGTCGTACATTGCACAAATCTGGCCTTTATGGAAGAGTGGCAAGAAGAAAGCCATTTCTCAAAGATATCCATAAAAAGTCTCATCTAAAGTTTGCCACAAGCCACCTGGGAGACACACCAAACATGTGGAAGAAGGTGCTCTGGTCAGATGAAACCAAAATCGAACTTTTTGCCCACAATGCAAAACTATATGTTTGGCATAAAAGCAACACAGCTCATCACCCTCAACACACCATCCCCACTGTCAAACATGGTGGTGGCAGCATCACGATTTGGGCCTGCTTTTCTTCAGCAGGGACAGTGAAGATGGTTAAAATTGAGGGGAAGATGGATGCAGCCAAATACAGGACCATTCTGGATGAAAACCTGTTGGAGTCTGCAAAAGACCTGAAACTGGGACGGAGATTTATCTTCCAACAAGACAATGATCCCAAACATACAGCAAAATCTACAAAGGAATGGTTCACAAATAAACGTATCCAGGTGTTAGAATGGCCAAGTCAAAGTCCAGACCTGAATCCAATTGAGAATCTGTGGAAAGAGCTGAAAACTGCTGTTCACAAACGCTCTCCAATCAACCTGACTGAGCTCGAGCTGTTTTGCAAGGAAGAATGGGCAAGAATTTCAGTCTCTCAATGTGCAAAACTGATAGAGACATACCCCAAGCGACTTGCAGCTGTAATCGCAGCAAAAGGTGGCTCTACAAAGTATTAACGCAAGGGGGCCGAATAATTTTGCACGCCCCACTTTTCATTTTTTTATTAGTTAAAAAAAGTTTCAAAAATCCAATAGATTTCGTTCCACTTCACAATTGTGTCCCACTTGTTGGTGATTCTTCACAAAAAATAAAAATTTTATATCTTTATGTTTGAAGCCTGAAATGTGGCAAAAGGTTGAAAAGTTCAAGGGGGCCGAAAACTTTCGCAAGGCACCGTGTATGTGTATATATATATATATATATATATATATATATATATATATATATATACAGAGGCGGCTCTCTAATTAGGCAATTAAGGCAGTCGCCTTAGGCCCCGCGATCAGAGGGGCCTCGCGTGGCTGTCTAGTTTACCTTATAGCAGAGTCGCCTCTTCTAGTAGCAGAGATCCCCACCACCAGTCCTCCCAGTGACACAGAAAGAACCGGCCGCGAGCGGGACAGAGCAGGGGGATCGGAGCTCACGGAGAGCTCCAGAGAGAGAGAGATGAGCTGGGCGTATCACAGTCAGCTCTGACACTTCTCCCCCTCCCCTGCTGCCCGCACAGCCAGACAGAGGAGAGTAGCTGCTTCTACTCCTCCCCCTCCTCCCGTCCTCTCCTCCTGTGTATGCCCCGCCCACTCTCCCCGACAGACACTGTTCTGCTGCCTAAGGGATGTGGGCGGGAAGATTCAAGCCCAGCAAACCGAAAGCAAAGATGGAGTCTGATTCATCCTGTCCCTCCTGCCTTCGAGTGAGTAGTACACACTGTACACTGATGTAGGGGTGCCCTTCCTTCCCTATTGTGTCTCTCTCTTCACCCTTCTTTCTTTCTATCTCTCTCCCTTTATCTATCTATCTATCTATCTATTTATTATCTACATATTTATTATCTATCTATCCATCTATCTATCTATCTATCTATCTTTCTCTCTCCCTTTATCTATCTATCTATCTATTATCTACATATTTATTATCTATCTATCTATCTATCTATCTATCTATCTATCTATCTATCTATCTATCTATCTATCTTTCTCTCTCCCTTTATCTATCTATATATCTATCTATCTATCTATCTATCTTTCTCTCTCCCTTTATCTATCTATCTATCTATCTATCTATCTATCTTTCTCTCTCCCTTTATCTATCTATCTATCTATCTATCTATCTATCTATCTATCTATCTTTCTCTCTCCCTTTATCTATCTATCTATCTATCTATTTATTATCTACATATTTATTATCTATCTATCTATCTATCTATCTATTTATTATCTACATATTTATCTATCTATCTATCTATCTTTCTCTCTCCCTTTATCTATCTATCTATCTATCTATCTATCTATCTATTTATTATCTACATATTTATTATCTATCTATCTATCTATCTATCTATTTATTATCTACATATTTATTATCTATCTATCTATCTTTATCTATCGTTCTTTCTCTCTCCCTTTATCTATCTATTTATTATCTACATATTTATTATCTATCTATCTATCTATCTATTTATTATCTACACAATTATTATCTATCTATCTATCTATCTATCTATCTTTCTCTCTCCCTTTATCTATCTGTCTATCTATCTATCTATCTTTATCTATCGTTCTATCTCTCTCCCTTTTATCTATCCATCTATCTATCTGTCTATCTATCTATCTATCTTTCTCTCTCCCTTTATCTATCTATCTATCTATCTATCTTTCTCTCTATCTATCTATCTATCTATCTATCTATCTATCTATCTATCTATCTATCTATCTTTCTCTCTCCATCTATCTATCTATCTATCTTTCTCTCTCCCTTTATCTATCTATCTATCTATCTATCTATCTTTCTCTCTCTATCTATCTATCTATCTATCTATCTATCTATCTATCTATCTATCTATCTATCTATCTTTCTCTCTATCTATCTATCTATCTATCTATATTTCTTTCTCTCTCCATCTATCTATCTATCTATCTATCTTTCTCTCTCCCTTTCTCTCTCCATCTATCTATCTATCTTTCTTTCTATCTCCATCTATCTATCTATCTATCTATCTATCTATCTATCTATCTATCTATCTATCTTTCTCTCTCCCTTTATCTATCTATCTATCTATCTTTCTTTTTCTCTCCCTTTATCTATCTATCTATCTATCTATCTCTCTATCTCTCTATCTATCTATCTATCTTTCTTTCTCTCTCCATCTATCTATCTATCTATCTATCTATCTATCTTTCTCTCTCCCTTTCTCTCTCCATCTATCTATCTATCTTTCTTTCTCTCTCCATCTATCTATCTATCTTTCTCTCTCCCTTTATCTATCTATCTATCTATCTTTCTCTCTCCATCTATCTATCTATCTATCTATCTTTCTCTCTAAGTATCTATTTATCTATCTTTCTTTCTCTCTCCATCTATCTATCTATCTATCTATCTATCTATCTATCTATCTATCTATCTTTCTCTCTCCCTTTATCTATCTATCTATCTATCTATCTATCTATCTTTCTCTCTCCCTTTATCTATCTATCTATCTATCTATCTATCTTTCTTTCTCTCGCCATCTATCTATCTATCTTTTTTTCTCTCTCCCTTTATCTATCTATCTATCTTTTTTTCTCTCCCCCTTTATCTATCTATCTATCTATCTATCTTTTTTTCTCTCCCCTTTATCTATCTTTCTTTATTTCTATCTATCTTTTTTTATGTCTATCTATCCCTTTATCTATCTATCTTTCTTTCTCTCTCCCTTTATCTATCTATCTATCTTTCTTTCTCTCTCCCTTTATCTATCTTTCTTTCTTTCTATCTATCTATCTTTCTTTCTCTCTCCCTTTATCTATCTTTCTTTCTCTCTCCCTTTATCTATCTTTCTTTCCTTTCTTTCTTTCTCTTTCTTTCTTTCTTTCCCTCTATCTATATTTCTTTCCTTCTTTCCTTCTTTCTTTCTTTCTTTCTTTCCCTCTATCTATATTTTTTCTTTCTTTCTTTCTTTCTTTCCCTCTATCTATATTTCTTTCTTTCTTTCTTTCTTTCTTTCTTTCTTCTATCTTTCTTTCTTTCTTTCTTTCTTTCTTTTATATTTCTTTCTTTCCCTCTATCTATATATTTTTTTTCTTTCTTTCTTTCTTTCTTTCTTCTATATTTCTTTCTTTCTTTCTTCTATATTTCTTTCTTCTATATTTCTTTCTTTCTTTCTTTCTTCTATATTTCTTTCTTTCTTTCTTTCTTTCTTCTATATTTCTTTCTTCTATATTTCTTTCTTTCTTTCTTTCTTTCTTTCTTCTATATTTCTTTCTTCTATATTTCTTTCTTTCTTCTATATTTCTTTCTTTCTTCTATATTTCTTTCTTTCTTTCCCTCTATCTATATTTTTTTCTTTCCCTCTTTCTTTCTTTCCCTTTGTCTCTGCTGACCCTCTTCTCCTATTTATCCCATGTGATTGGCGCTGTACACATCCCACCCACACAAGCAGCAGCAGTAATAAGATTTTCCACCTTAGGGTCCTTCCTTCACCCTTGCAAAGTGTCACATGAGAGCAAAAAACTCTGGAGGGGAAGATAGAGGGGGATTTGTCATTCCAGTGATATTTAGCCCAGTGACAGTCTGCCAGAATAGGTGGTATCTGTGAGAGCAGCTTCCCTGCGCAGCTCTGCTTGAGGAGACCATATCTGTAACATTCATTACTGCCCCTGTACTGTGCCCACTTACCTACCCCCCGTACTGTGCCTTCCTGCCCCCCCCCTGTACTGTATCCTCCTGCCCCCTGTATTGTCCACCTACAATCCCCCTATACTGTACCCTACTAATAGTTTATTTTTATTGATCACTTTCATTATTTTTCACATAACGGGCGTGAGTGGGGCCTCATGTCTTAGTTTTGCCTAAGGCCTCACAAATCCTAGAGCCGCCTCTGTGTATATATATATATATATATATATATATATATATATATATATATATATATATATATATATATATATATATACACACACACATACATACATACATACATATGTTTTTAAACATTATTTTTTTTCATGCAAACCGGATACACACTTCAAAAATACGCCAACTTAGTGTATCATCACACCGCTAAACACACCCCTCCCCCAGCTGCTACTTAAATATAAGAGTCCATAAACCAGAAGGTGAAATAAAGGAATAAAAACAAATTACCACATAAACCACCTTGTAGCGCTTAAATGCAACAAAAATTATTAACATTGATTGCAATACTGTGTTTACCCCAAATCTATATAGATTCGCACGTGCAAAATCATGAATAGTGATAAACTATAATGCAATACAGTACAAATGTGAAAAATTAGTAAGAAAAAAATATATAATGGATTTTTTTTATATATATATATATATATATATATATATATATATATATATATATATAGTCCATAAGAAGAAATCCAAAATGAAGAAAACTTATTCTTATGTGAAAATTCAGTGTCCATATAGCAAAAGCCTTCACCACACCCTTGGTGTTCGTGACCCCCCTCATTTGGAGCACTCACCAGCTGTAGCGCTCAGCACTCTCGCGTTGAGCCAGAAAAGCGTTTTAACCACTTCCCAACCAGCGCATGACGATGTACGTCGACAGAATGGCACGGGCAGGCATATTGGCGTACAGGTACGTCCAATATTCGATGCCGCCCTGCCATCGGGAGCGCGCCGCCGCCGGCGCGCTCCCGCGCTGGTCCGGACCCCCGTGAGTCCGGTCGCGGGACCCGCGGACTCGATCGCCGCGGGCATCCCCGCGATCGTCTCACGGAGCTGCCGAATGGAGGAAATGCTGTATAAACAACATTTCTCCATTCTGCCTAGCAACTAGTGACGCTGATCTCTGCTCCATGTGATTGGAGCAGAGATCAGTGTACACTAAATGAAAGCCCAACCCCCCCACAGTTAGTAACACACCCCTAGGAACACTTAACCCCTACACTGCCACCCACTGGTTAACCCTTTCACTGCCAGTGTCATTTACACAGGGATCACTGCATTTATATAGCAGTGATTACTGTATAAATGACAATGGTCCCAAAAATGTGTCAAAAATGTCCGATGGGTCCCCCACAATGTCGCAGTCACAATAAAAATCGCAGATCGCCGCCATTACTAGTAAAAAAAAAAAAATAATAAAAAATTATTAATAAAAATGCTATAAAACTATCCCTATTTTGTAAACGCTATAACTTTTGCGCAAACCAATCAATAATCGCTTATTGCGATTTTTTTTTACCAAAAATATGTAGAAGAATACGTATCGGCCTAAACTGAGGGAAAAAAATGTTTTTTTATATATTTTTGGGGGATATTTATTATAACAAAAAGTAAAAAATAATGCGTTAACGCTCTATTTTTGTTTATAGCGCAAAAAATAAAAATCGCAGAGGTGATCAAATACCACCAAAAGAAAGCTCTATTTGTGGGAAAAAAAGGACATCAATTTTGTTTGGGAGCCACGTCGCACGACCGCGCAATTGTCAGTTAAAGCGATGCAGTGCCGAATCGCAAAAAGTGGTCTGGTCTTTGACCAGCAAAATGGTCCGGTCTGCAAGTGGTTAAGGTCTTTTTAATGATGTTGGTAAATATCCAGCAGTCGCTTGCAGTATGATTCCCTTCAGATATTACTAGAATTTCCTCTCAAAATACCTCAAGGAGACAAAAAGACTTTCCATAGTGTAACACTGTAAAAATCCTTTAATCTCAATAAAAACCACTCATTATTACACTCACATTTCCATATATATTTTTTTCTTACTCATTTTTCACATTTGTACTGTATTGCATTATAGTTTATCACTATTCATGATTTTGCATGTGCGAATCTATATAGATTTGGGGTAAACACAGTATTGCAGTCAATGTTAATAATTTTTGTTGCATTTATTGTGGTATAAGTTAAGCGCTACAAGGTGGTTTATGTGGTAATTTGTTTTTATTCCTTTATTTCACCTTCTGGTTTATGTATTATTTTTATTCACCCTTTTGTGATTCGGATTTGGGACTGACTGTATAAAGCATTTTTAATTAATAAATTAATTCCTTGTTGACAAATATACTACACTATGGGAACTGTTTTTTTCTCCTCTGAGGGACCGTCTGCCTGCTGTTAACCATCTCAAAAGGATTGCCATTCGGGTTATTAACATACAGCAAGAAGGTGGAAGAATCCGGTACAGGGTGCCTACAGGTGGGAGATACTACATGCCCGTAACCCCCTAGGGGGACAGGAATCT
The DNA here is from genome assembly GCF_037356315.1 of Lithobates pipiens. Classification (NCBI taxonomy): domain Eukaryota; kingdom Metazoa; phylum Chordata; class Amphibia; order Anura; family Ranidae; genus Lithobates; species Lithobates pipiens. Next base: position 2,499,670 of record NW_027507882.1, read on the forward strand.
GGTGAGTGGGATAGTCACTGGATTTATGTGGATACGAAAGTCAACTTTTCTTTTTGATTCATCTGGAACTTTATAACATATTGGCTGAACACTTTGGATATATACTGCAACTTAATAGACATTGAGCACTTTAATGCAATTCTGAACATTATCTGTTGTGATGTCTTGTAATTTTTTATAATTTGTTTTGTATGGATTTTTTCTGAATTATTGCCTTTTTAGGCAACTTTTTGCGTTTTGCACTTTTTATATTTTCTTGGACTTTTTGCACTTTTTTAGCACTTTTTGCACTTCTTTTGCAACTTTTTGTAATTTTTTTTTGCACTGGCTGTTTGCACCTTTGAGATAAAGATCTGGACTTACTGTTATATGTAACACAATACCTCCCCTTTCTTTCCTTACGTAGATAATGCAGATGTGTGAATAATTTTATAAGAAGGGTTATATTATTAACATATATAGTCACCTTTTAGCTGGGAATATTTTTCATCATTATATCCTAATTTATTCTGTACACCGGATCACTTTATATGTATTTGTAGTGACATACCCCGGGTTCAATGCACATACCTACCTACCTATAGGGGGTACAGCAGTCGCGACCGCAACTGGGCCCTGTGCTGCAGGGGGCCCATGCAGCCCCCTCTACATATGGCCGGCAGCAGCATAGGCAGCTAGGGGTACCAGTGCACCATGCACACGGGTGGCTGGAGGTGGAGGGTGACTAGCAGAGCTCCATGCTCGACTATCGCACTGGCTGCTCTTTAGTTGTGCATTCCCCGCATGACCTGTGTCCTCGGCCGGCTCCTCAGAGTACCCCTCTCCTGCTCCATGCATTGCCGCTCAGTCCGATGTCTGTTCTCCCCAGCCAGAGTCCCCCCCCCCGAGTCCGGCCGACACTGCACTGCATACTTCTCCCGGGTAAACAAATTTTAAGCACACAGATGCAGTGCAGCCTTATGAGAGCCGGCTCCCCGGAGGACACTGCCGGCTTGTCTGCCAGCCCCCCTCCTCCCCCGTCATACACATATGATGAAAGGTCTTTCTGGGAGATATGCTGATCACCCGTCCAGCACACTGGATGGAGCCCAGGCCAACATTGATGAGTGCGCGGCCTGCAGCTTGGTAATGGTGAGTGAGAGGACCTCATCCCCCACACCCCATTACATACCCCCTCCATCTCCCCCTGGGGACAGAGGCCCCTTCTCACGTGGGGACAGGGACCCCTTCTCACCTGGGGGCAGTAACTTCATCTGCCCTGGAGAAAAGGACATCATCTCTTCTGGGGACGGGGACCCCATTCTGCTTAGGGAAAGTCCCCCAATGGGGCACCTAAAAAAAAAAAAACTACTGATGCCACTGGTGGACCTACAGGGCTCACAAAGGTCATACATGTGACCACGCCCTGGAGTTCCACCTCCAGACTCGGAGGGAAGGGCCCTGGCTGGGGTTCAGGGGGGCCCTTCATGGTTTCTTGCATCGGGGCCCTGAAGGTTCTAGTTACGCCACTGCATACTATATCAATAGGGTGTATATACAGGGGGTGTGTAGGAAGTGTGTGAAAACTGGTATTAAGGCATTTCTTAATGGGGATTCTGATCCCAAATACCACTCTTTTCTCCCTCTCTCCACCTTTCTCTTCTGGGTCATTACCCCATTCCCAGTATCTAGTGCATATATACCTAGCACTGGGAGTTGTTGTATAAATTAATTTTACCTTCCATACATTGTAAGTAATTTTAGGATTAAGGAGCTTAATTTGTATATTAGAACACTTTTTGCCATAGGGCATTGATCTAAGTAAAACATCCTGTTTGGTTTAGGTAGCGCCTAAAGCCCCATATCAATATTATAAACAGCCAAACACCCACAGCCTCCAAACAGGGGGCTGAGGACTTGGAGGGCGGCAGCAACCTTAATTTACTCTTAAGCGCGGCTTTTCCAAATCCTTTTTATGGGTGAAGAGATGTTGCCTGCAGCAGGAGATCTGCTTTGGAAGGGAGAGGACCTGGATCCCGAAAACTCAACTGCATTAGGAGTGGAAACCATGGCCTGTTGGAACAAAATGGAAAAACTGCCACCACCTTGGCTTTCTCCCACCTAAGTCTTGAAAGGAATCGAAGGATGACCAGAACTGGGGGAAAGGCATAAGCCGTGTGAAACCTCCACTGATCCGTCAGTGCATCCACACCGAAGGCCTGGGGACAACGACACCTCGTGTAATATTTCTGATCGGGCTGACTTCCTTCAGTAGAGAGAGACTGCGGGTGCCCCCTTATCTCTTGATATAAGATACTGCTGTCGTATTGTCCAGCCTTAGGAGAACCGAGGCTCCCGAAATCAGGTGAAGAAAAGCTTGAAGAGCACGGAGTGCAGCACGAAGCTCTAGAACATTCGAGACTACGTCTCGGGATGGAAAATCCCATACATCTTGAGCTATTTCTGACAGACAAAGGGCACCCCAGCCCCCGTTGCTGGCGTCCGTCATTACCGTGATCCAGGAGACGGGGGCTATGGAATGGCAATTGAGGAGATTCTTCCATTGCAGCCACCAAAAGAGACTCTCCTGCATGGAGGGCGTTATCCTGACAAGATGATCCCGAGACCCCGGGTCCCATTGTTGAAGAAAACCCTTCTGAAAGGGGCGCATCCTCCATTGTGCCCACTTTACCATGAGAGCTGTGGATACCATGGTGCAGATTATCTTGAGGCACTGCAAAGCTCTGAGAAGAGGAGAATGCATTGCAAGCTGAATCCTGCCTCGATTCACCGGAATTTTCTCCACAGGCAGGGAAATAGTACCCTTTACCTTGTTGAACTGGGCTCCGAGTAATATCAGAGAATGAGTTGGCTCCAGATGACTTTTTTTCATGTTCAACAGCCAACCGAATTCCGTGAGTGTAGAGATGACCTGAATTTGATGTATTAGCAGCTGTTCTTTGTCTTGAGAAAGCAAAAGTAGATTGTCCAGATAATGATGTAACCGAATACCTCTGATTCTGATTAGCGCTACCACAGCCAGTAAGAGCTTTGAAAACACTCAAGGGGATGTTGTAAGCCCGAACGGGAGACATATAAATTGAAGATGTAACTGGCTGTCACGTACCTGGTGGCTGAGCCCACGGATGCTGGGAGCGGCTGCTCGTATTCCTCTGGCTCAAGAACTCCTGGTAGAGCGGACAGATGTTCAGGAGCACAGAAGGGGCACAAGTGCCTAGCAGGTCACTGGTGCAAGGGCTGGTCCAGACTCCAAGAAGCAGAGGGGTACCGGATGCAGGCTGGAACTGAGGTCAGCGAGGAGCAGGAGCAGCAGGAACACTCACACCGGATCGAAGAGGAAGGTGTCTTGTAGTTCAGGACACTCTCAGCGGACCTTCAAGCAGTTTGGGTAGGATGCTGGTCGGCAGGAACACAGCAAGGCAGCAGGCAGGCATAGTCGGAGACAAGCAGGGTCATACAGGGGCGGGCAGATATGGTACCAAAACAGCAGGTGGAAGAATTGTCAGACAGGCCGAGGTCGGAGGCTGGCAGCAAGCGAGGAGTAGTCAGAGGCAGGCCAGGTAACAGGAATCAGGTAATGATCAAGATAGTAACAGGGGGTCTCTCAGGAACGCTGTAGACCGGACAGCAAGGAGGCAATATGGCAGGTCCCTTTAAATAATCCCTTTGGCGCCAAGAACCGTCATGCTGCGTGCCCGCGCATGCTCACGTGCATCCACGCACGCACCAACTCCACCGCGCACCCGCGTGCGCCCACCAGTATTAGTGTGCACCTGCGTGCATCCACCAGTGTTAGCGCGCACCCGCGTGCGCCCAACAGAGCTAACGCGCACCCGTGTGCGCCCATCAGCGTTATTGCGCACCCACGTGCGCCCGACAGAGTTAACGCACACCCGCGTGCGCCCATCAGCGTTAACACGCACCCGCTTTCTTGAAAGCCAGGATCAGTCTTTCTGCATGAATGTTAGATTCCGGCTCCCATGAATTATCTTCCGGGCCATACCCCTTCCACTTCACCAGTTACTGAACCTGCCCACGACTCTTCCTGCAGTCCAGAATTGATTCCACCTCAAAGTCGACTTCTCCATCGATCAGGATGGGTTCAGGTGGACCAGTATTTCTGCCAACGAAGGGATCTGGGACAGTGGGCTTGAGTAGAGCCACATGGAAAACCGGGTGAATTCTGAACGACTCTGGCACCTGTAACTCGTAAGTCACGCTGTTGATCTTTCTTTTCACAGGAAAAGGACCGACGAACTTAGGGCCCAACTTCCTAGAAGGGCATGCCAGCTTTAGGTTCAGAGTTAACAACCACACTTGCTCTCCAGGCTCCAAGTTAAGTTCCCCTCTCCTCTTCCTGTCAAATATTTCCTTATAATACTCCTGGGTCCTGGACATTGTTTCCTGAAGAAGTTTATTGTTGGTACTGAAAAAGGTTAAAGTCTCTTGAGCAGCAGGTACCGAGCATTCGGGAAGGTTATTCGTCAGAAACAGGGGATGAAATCCATAGTTAGAAAAGAATGGGGTTTGCCTGGTGGCAGAGTGGACAGAATTATTGTATGCAAACTCAGCAAGAGGTAAGAGAGGAACCCAGTCATCTTGGGAGAAGGAGGAAAAACATCGTAAATATTGTTCCAGGGTTTGGTTCGTCCTCTCCGTCTGGCCATTAGTCTGCAGGTGGTAGGCCGAGGAGAAAGAAAGGTTAATCTCCAGGGAGCCACATAATGCCCTCCAGAATTTTGAGGTGAACTGCACCCCTCGTACGGAAACAATATCTACAGGAATCCCATGAAGTCTCACAATTTCTCTGATGAAGACCTTGGCAGTCTCGGCGGCAGAAGGGGTTCCCTTCATAGGAAGAAAATGTGCCATCTTCGAGAGTCTGTCCACAACCACAAAGATGGTAGAATGGTTTTCAGAAGGAGGCAGCTCGACGATAAAATCCATGGATATCATCCTCATGGTCTTTCAGAAATGGGCAGAGGTTTCAGCAGACCCCAGGCCTTGGATCTGCTGTCCTTGTTCTTAGTGCAAACAGAGCAAGTCTCCACGTAATTCTTGCAGTGCTTAGCTAACCGTGGCCAGCAAAACGTGCGCTGAAGAAGTTCAAATGTCTTGTGCACCCCGAAATGACCGGCTAACTTGTGATCATGGCAGACACTGAGAACAGCAACTCGTACCTCCTGGGGTACAAAGACTTTATCCAGATGCCACAACAGATCGTCCCTTGCTTGCAGTGTGACACCAGACGGAGAAGAGGCATGAACAGAAGCCCGTTTGATCTTTCCTGGAGACAGGATGGTGTCTGGGGTTGAAGAGGCCTCGGACTCGCTAAACATCCTTGAAAGAGCATCTGGCTTGGTGTTCTTTGACCCCGGTCTGTACGTGATATGAAAAGAAAATCGAGTAAAGAAGAGTGCCCACCTGGCCTGACATGGTTTCAACCTCTTAGCGACTTTCAAATACTCGAGATTCTTGTGGTCGGTGTAGATGAGGATGGGGTGTGCAGCTCCCTCCAGAAGGTACCTCCATTCCTCAAGTGCCGACTTGATGGCCAGCAGTTCCCGGTCTCCTACATCATAGTTCTTTTCAGCTTCAGATAGTTTACAGGAAAAGAATGCCACCGGATGCTGGAGAGCCTTGGATCCCTGTCTCTGAGAGAGTACTGCCCCTACTGCAATTTCGGAAGCGTCTACCTCTAGAATGTAAGGTAGCGCCGGATCAGGATGCTTCAGGACCGATGCAGAGGTAAACAGGTTCTTGAGGGTCACAAAGGCTTTCTGGGCCTCAGATGACCAACGGAAACGATTGCCCTGTTTCGTGAGTTCCGTAATGGGGGAGATGATAGGGGAGAACCCCTTAATAAACTTCCGGTAGAAGTTTGCGAAACCCACGAAACGCTGAACGCCCTTCTTATCCGTAGGGGCAGGCCAGTCCAAAATAGCAGAAACTTTCTGTGAGTCCATCTGGATGCCCTCCACAGAGATGATCAATCCCAGGAACTGAATGCTCTGCTGCTCGAACACACATTTTTTAGGTTTAGCGTAAAGGCCATGGCATCGCAGTCTTGTTAACACCTTTTTAACATGTTCACGGTGCTCGGGCAGAAAAGGGGAGAAAATCAGGATATCATCGAGGTAGATGATAACGAACAGATCAAGATAGTCTCTGAAGATGTCGTTCACAAAGTGCTGGAACGTAGCAGGGGCATTGCACAGACCAAAGGGCATAACCAGGTACTCGAAGTGCCCGAACCGGGTGCGAAAGGCAGTCTTCCACTCGTCACCACTCCGGATGCGGACTAGGTTGTAGGCTCCGCGAAGATCCAGTTTAGTGAACACTGCTGCCGTCCCCAGGCTTTGAAATAGCTTGGGTACCAAGGGTAGAGGATACCGGTTCTTGATAGTAATTTTATTGAGCTCCCGATAATCTACACAGGGACGCAGTGAGTGGTCCTTCTTTTCTACGAAGAAGATTCCGGCTCCTGCAGGGGAAGTAGAAGGCCAAATGAATCCCCTCTCTAAGTTTTCATCTATGAGCGGGTAAATGGAATTGCCATTTATTTATAAACAATTTTGTCATGATTATCAAAATCATGTATTCTGATTAAGCAAGAGTATTTGTTTCAAATACACAGGATGTGTTTATAACTGTCTTGATAGTGTCTAAATGCCAATCACACCTCCAGCTGTGAATGGGCATTGTCCCAGAGAATCTGGAAGTGACACCTAGGTGCGAAGTGACCATCCCTTTGTGAATATAAATACAATTACAACTTGATTAGACCTTCAAAGAGACGCACAAGACTTCCCCCCCCCCCCCTTTTTAGAGTGTATAAATATAGTCAGATGCCCAGCTTTAGTCAGAACAATATATTTGAATGTATACCATGTACTGATACAAAGTTGTTCTCCCTGCCTATGGCTAAAACCATAGGCTTGTATATTAAATACATCTTTTATAATGTGGTTCAGCAGTCAACATGTTATTGGAATCCCCTAACTTCTGGGGGTTCCCTATCATCTATATAAGTCTTTAAAGTTCCCAACTCCAGCTCTGTTAGGGTGTAGATTCTCCCAAAGGGGATTTCGGCTCCAGGGAGGAGCTCGATCGGGCAATCGTATGGCCTGTGAGGAGGGAGAGTATCCGCACCCTTCTTGTTGAAGACATTCAGGAAACCATGATAAAACCATGATAAACTTCGGGAACATATTGTCAGCTTCCAAGCACAATAAAGACGGGGAATCATCGGCAGTTTTTAACAGGCAGTGCTGGTTACAGTAGGGGGAAGAGAAGCTGATCTTTCAGGTACACCAGTCAATCTGTGGGTTATGGGCCTTCAGCCAGGGCATGCCAAGGATGATGGGAAATAAAGGAGATTCAATAATGTCCAGGCATAACAGCTCCTGATGGTTCTTGGAGATGGTGGTTAGCAGGGGTTTTGTCTCCTGCGTGACTGGCCCGGATTTAAGAACAGAACCGTCGGCCAGGTGAACTGAAGGTCCTCTCACTCTGGGCTGCAAAGGAATATGGTGTCTGGTGGCAAAAGTCAAGTCCATAAAACCGCTGCAGGCTCCGGAGTCAATAATTGCGGTGACCTGGATATTCCCTCCTGGGAGCTGTAAGAGAGTGGAAACAGCCAGGTGAGAAGCATTGTCAGACAAAGTGGAGACAGGAACAGAGTTAGTGGCGAAGCACATACGGAGCTTGGCGGGGCAGGTCCTCACGTAGTGCCCAGGTTCCCCACAATAAAGGCACAGGTTGTTAGTTCTCCTGTGTTGTCGTTCCTCCGGAGTGAGAGAAGGACGCAGGAGGCCTAGTTGCATGGGCTCAGAAGAGTCTGAGGTTGAAGTCACTGGAACAGAGGAAGCTGACTAAGGATAGCTGGTAACTCAGGGAAGCATCGAGACTGGTCGGGAAGGACCGGCAGAGCGTTCGGATCTTTGCTCCCTTAGCCGCCTATCTGGATGGATAGGTTAATGAGAGCATCTAAAGTCTCAGGAATACCCACTCGGGCCAGTTCATCCTTCAGGGATTCAGAAAGACCCATACGAAATTGATAGCGCAGTGCGGCATTATTCCAGTTGGTATCAGAACTCCAACGTCTAAATTCTGATACATAGTCCTCCACCGGTCTGCGGCCCTGCTGTAAGGAGTGCAGAGCCGCCTCCACGGTGGCTGTCAGTTAGGGATCTTCGTAAAGCTGGGACATGGCTTGAAAAAAGGATTCCAGATTATTAAGGGAGGCGTGTTTCTGTTCCAGAAGACGATGGGCCCAGGTCTGTGGTTCTCCCAGCAGCAATGAGATGACGAACCCCACTTTGGTAGACTCAAGAGAGAAAGTCCGGGGTTGCAGGGCGAAGAACAGTTCGCAGGCATTTCGAAAAGTCCTAAATTTGCTTCGGTCCCCTGAAAACCTCTCGGGTATGGGGACCCTTGGCTCGGGTGGCAGCATCACCACTGAGGGAGCAGAGGCTGTTCCAGACGAAGAAGGTGAAGGTGCCGACAGGGCCTGAACTTGCAGGTTTTTCACGGCTTGGGTAAGACCGGCAAGATGGCGGCAAAGTTCATCCATTGGAGAGGCTCCCTGTGTGGGCTCGGACATGGCTGTCTGGTACTGTCACGTACCTGGCTGAGCCCACGGATGCTGGGAGCGGCTGCTCGTATTCCTCTGGCTCAAGAACTCCTGGTAGAGCGGACAGATGTTCAGGAGCACAGTAGGGGCACAAGCGCCTAGCAGGTCACTGGTGCAAGGGCTGGTCCGGACTCCAAGAAGCAGGCTGGCAGCAAGCGAGGAGTAGTCAGAGGCAGGCCGGGTAACAGGAATCAGGTAATGATCAAGGTAGTGACAGGGGGTCTCTCAGGAACGCTGTAGACTGGACAGCAAGGAGGCAATGTGACAGGTCCCTTTAAATAACCCCTTTGCGCCAAGAACTGTCATGCTGCGTGCCCGCGCGCGCTCACGCACATCTGCGCACGCCCGCACGTGCGCACACACCAACTCCACCGCGCACCCGCGTGCGCCCACCAGTATTAGCGCGCACCCGCGTGCGCCCATCAGCGTTAGTGCGCACCCATGTGCGCCCGACAGAGTTAACGCGCACCAGCGTGCACCCATCAGCGTTACCGTGCACCCGTGTGCGCCCATCAGCGTTAGCGTGCATCCGCGTGCGCCGGTTGGCTCCTTTGCAAGAAGCTTCACAGGTAAGACCTCCGGGGGCAGCCGGACAACCAGAACGACCTTCTTGACACTGGCCCACCGCGAACCGAAGATACTTCTGAAAATCTTTTGCGATCGGAACATGAAAATAAGCATCTTTCAGGTCTATGGAGACCAACCAGTCGCCTGGTTGTATTGTCTAACGTATTGTTAGCAATGTTTCCATCTTGAATTTTTCCTTCTTGATGAAGGAGTTCAGGTACGTCAAGTCGATGACTGGTCTCCAAGAGCCATTCTTTTTGATGACCATGAAAAGGGGGAGTAGACCCCTTGAAATCTCTCCTTGGTTGTGACCGGAATGGCCTCACCTTGAGCCATCAGGGAGTCTGTGTAAGACAGAAGTACTTGTTTCTTTTCTTCTACAAGTGGTAGGACTGTAGGAACAAACTGATGTATGGGTGGACTGCAGAACACCCAAGAATGACCTGAGGAGACCGTCTTGACAGTCCAATAGTCTTGAATCGAAGCTGCCCAGAGTAACCGAGCCCCTACTTGCTCCGTCTGGACAGGCCCCATATCAAAAGGACTTGGAAGCATCTCATCCCCCTGATGTGGTTGACTTTGAGGATTTCTGACCCGAAGACTGAGTTCTTCTCCAGTTCTTCCTAAATTCCCAACCAGGCCTGTAACGACGAGCATCTCTAGCTCGCTCCTGCTCTTGTCTAGGTTGAACTTTCTTCTGATTCAAGAGAGACAATCCTGGGGTAAGAACCCCGATTTACCTCCAGTAGCACGGGTAATGGCAGAATCAATTTATTCCCAAAGAGGGAAGATCCCTCAAAGGGAATCTTACACCATGCCTGTTTAGAGGCAGGATCTGCAACCCACGGACAAAGCCACAAAGCGAGCTTCGCAGTAACCGAGGAGAGCATGACACGTGCCACTAGGCGGATAATATCAAGGGATGCTTCTCCCAAAAAGACTGATGCCAACAGTTCATGTACTGGTGAGCTCCGAACAGATTCTGCAGATACACTTCCCAGAGCTGCACCTACATCATCCATCCAAGACTCCATGGCTTTGGACAATGCCGCAAGAGCCAGAGCCGGCTTACAGGCCATGCCTGCAGTAATATAAATACGCTTTAAATCAGTGTCAATAATCCTCTCTAAACCATCCTTGAATTAAACGGTATCTTCAAGAGAGAGTGTAACATGCCTGACCAACCGCATTAGGGCTGCATCAATAAGAGGGGCTGAATCCAGATATTTTACGTCTTCGCTCTTAAAAGGGTACATTTTTGTAATCATGGAAATTAAGGAGTTTTTACTCTCCACTTTTCCCCATTCATCTGAAATAATCTCCCCAAGTTCACCCAAGAAGGGGAAATTCTGGCGATCTTTCTTAAGGTGTTTAAAGTACTTCCTCTGTTTAGAGGGTGCTTCCACTGGTTCTTCCCATTTCAAAGCATCCTTGACTGCTCTGACCAACTGCGGGACCAGAGAAAAATCAAAACCTGCAGCAGAATCATCAATCTCACTGTCCGAAGACTCACTAGAAGAAACACTGCGTCTGGAAGGGCCCCGAATTACAGGGTCTGCAGCTACATTGACTAGAGCTGTATCAGAAGGAGGTTTAAACATCCGATCAGACTCTGTTTTGTTCAGAGATTCGTGAACCACCTTTCTGACCAATGCTTCCACTTGCTGGTCCCCGGCTCCTCTTTCCTTCATAGCTCTAGAATAACAAGACACGCAGAGGGATTTACCCTCTGGAACGTGAGCTTTACAACCCCAGCAGGCTTTCCTCTTTGAGCGGCTGGAATGGTGGGCTGAATGACAACCAGATCCAGATCTTGACTTATCTTTACGGTGTCTGGAGGGTGATCTAGTGCATCTAGAACTTGACGTAGAATGACGATGTTGTGACCTAGACTGGTCAGTATCCTTGCGTGCCGACAATTGACATTCAGACCTAGAAGGGCTGAATAACAGAGAAGAAAAAAAAAAGAATACAGCAAAAGAAACAAAAATAGCCACCCAAAATAAAACCAGCAGAAGGAAATAATATTCCTACCTGCAGCGTAAGGGTTGGCCACTGGGGGGGGGGGGGGGGCGATGATACGTCCATAATGAAAAGTCTGTATGCTGGAGAGATTTTGGAAAACCATAAGCATCCAAAATAAAGGGAATCAATAGTAAAGCTTACTGGCAAACAGTATCATACCTCCAGGGAAAACACACAGCACACCGGGAAGCCGCCGTTCTAACCCCGCAGAACAATCCCAACCCTAGCAGTATCTGACAGCTATTTAAATGTTAGGCCGATAGTGACGTCACCATGCCCCTCGGCGTCAGCCAGAGGAGTTTGCGCGCATGCGCGACTGCAGCCATCCTCCGAAACTGCGCATGCGAGAACCAAGCCTCGATCTCGGACAAGGCTTGCGACTGCGCAGAACGAACTGAAGAGGCGGCGGACTGGAACGCAGATGCGCTCCAGCCACCATACATACTGAAAAGAGGTAAAGGAAAGGGACAAACTACACACAAAAACAGGCTGCCATAATGAGAATAATTATGCCACATATGATACCGCCACGGGATGATATCAAAGCAAAGATTTATGGGAGTGGGGTCCTATGAGGTATGAGAGGCGGGATTAACCCATACGTAGGCTGCCATGGAGTCCGTCAGGAAAGTGGAGTGTTCCCTAATCCCAAACAACCTCTACAGAGTGCAGATGAAATGTTTTTTTTTTTTGTTTTGTTTTTATGTCTAGTTGAACAATAATGTCTGGATTCAGATTTGCTGGCTTTGTAAAAAAATTCTCTTGTTTTTTTTTTTGTTTTGATTTTTCGTAATGAAAAAAATAAAATGAAAGAAAAAATCTATAATGAAAAAAAAAGAACTACCGTATATACTCGAGTATAGGCCGACCCGAATATAAGCCGAGGCCCCCAATTTACCCCCAAAAAAACTGGCAAACTTATTGACTCGTGTATAAGCCGAGGGTGAGACATGCCTGTCCATCCCTGTGTGTGTGTGTGTCCGTCCATCCCTGTGTGTCCGTCCATCCCTGTGTGTCCGTCCATCCCTGTGTGTCCGTCCATCCATCCCTGTGTGTGTGTGTGTCCATCCATCCATCCATCCCTGTGTGTGTGTGTCTCCATCCATCCATCCATCCATCCCTGTGTGTGTGTGTCTCCATCCATCCATCCATCCATCCCTGTGTGTGTGTGTCTCCATCCATCCATCCATCCCTGTGTGTGTGTGTATCCATCCATCCCTGTGTGTGTGTGTGTCTCCATCCATCCATCCATCCGTGTGTGTGTGTCTCCATCCGTGTGTGTGTGTGTGTGTGTGTGTGTGTGTGTGTGTGTGTGTGTGTGTGTGTGTGTGTGTGTGTGTGTGTGTGTGTCCAGCCTACCTGTGTCCCGAGCCTTTGTCCCGAGCCTCCGTCCCGTGTCGTGCCTTGCCTTCGTCCCGTCCCGTCCCGTCCCGTGCCGTGCCTTGCCTTGCCTCCGTCCCGTGCCCTCTTCGTCGGCGGCCATTGTAAAATTCAAAAGCCGCGCCTCCTCCTTCGCCTGTGATAGGCGGAACACTGAATTTCCCAGCAGCCTGTGTTCCGCCTATCACGGACGTCGTATCATCCTCGTCCGTAGTACGAGGATGAGCGGATGCCCGTGATAGGCGGAACACAGGCTGCTGGGAAATTCAGTGTTCCGCCTATCACAGGCGAAGGCGGAGCCGGAGGCGCGGCTTTTGAATCATAGAATGGCCGCTGTCTGTCTGCTCGACACGCTGATCGAGCGGGCAGACAGCGATGACTCGAGTATAAGCCGAGGGGGGCACTTTCAGCCTCAAAAAAGAGGCTGAAAATCTCGGCTTATACTCGAGTATATACGGTACTCAAAATTATACATACAATAGATATCAAACAAACAGAAGAAAAGGAAAAAAAAAGGTAAAGGTTTCCAAGTATTAAAAAAAAAAAGGAAATGCTTTCAAAGGAAAGAGAGGGGCATCAATTCCCCTAATCCCATCTATAGAGTGCAGGTGATATTTTTTTTTAGGTGCAGGTTCAAAAACATTTTCTTTTTTTCTTTTTAATAATAAAATAAAATGAACAAAAAAAAAAAACCCTACTACTCAAAATTACACACAGAAATCAATGTGGGTGGGGGGGGGGGGGCACGAAATGAAAATTACGGTAAGTATTTGATAGGAAATTTTCAATTTTCCTGACAGACTCCATGGCAGCCTATGTATGGGAAATAACTAGCCATACACCCCCGGGTGGGCAAATGCTGGACAAAAGAAAGAGGTTTAATAGGCACCATCAACAGATATGTAAACCAAAGTTAACAGAAGACAAAGAGGCTGGTTAGTGCACCATAAATGTGTTAATTGAGGCAGAAATGCTTCTGGTCGAATGAGCAGTCACTGCTAGGGATGGCCGAACTGTTTGCCCGGTGGTCGTTTCGCGGCGAATTTAGCATTTTCGCGATTTGCCCGATAGGCGGACTATTGCCGTTGTTAGCCCGGCGGACATATGTGTTTACAGTGTGAAAGAACTTTGACCCATGATGACACATCCATCATGGGGTACAGGACAGCAAATGGAGACATTTCAGCACATGGACAATTGGACATTCCTCTAACTTATAAATAGACCTGATCTGGCGGCCATTTTACATTCTTTCTTGTGTCATTATAGGGAGAGGTTGCTGTGTGGAGCAGGGAGAGAGTGCAGTGACACAAATCGCTAGCTATTAGGTCCACAAAAGTCCTTTTAAGGACTGGTATGGTATAGGTGAAGTACAGGATATAGGTTTGAGTGCACTGCTGTGCTAGTGATTGTTGCAGCAGCCTGTCTTTTGTCAGTGCAGAGAGGGACAGGACGCTGTGTGCAGCAGGGACAGTCAGTTTAATCACTAGCTGTTACTATTAGGTCCACAAAGGTCCTTTTAAGGACTGGTATTGGTGTACAGCATAAACAGGGGTGAACAGCGGCGCTAGATATGGTGATAACATAAAATTATATAACAACTGGAATATAGGTATACATAAAATGTGTGTGAATAAGCACACATGATATTAAAACATTTGTTTAAAACATAATGTCCATAAATGATCCAAGATCTTGTATGATTAGCACCTGGAGGCAGCTCCCTTAGGGTGAAGTGATGAGCTCTGTGTAGAATTGGGAACAGAGGGGCGCCAGACTGAGTGCAGTATAAATCATATATTTAATAAAAACAAGTAGTAACTCACAGGTTAAATTAGATGAGTTCAGTATGTGGTGAAAATCGCCAGTCGTGTAGTCTCATAAAAGTCTTCCCTTTGCAGCCTGGGACACTGGTGTGATCTTACAGGGATCCAGAGAATGCTGGGAACCAGGAGGCAGGAAACAAGAAGCAGCTGCTCGTGACTTCACAGGAACAGGAAATGTGATTATTCACAGTGGCGAGGAATGGTAATGCATTTAGAAGCTACAGCTTCTTCATCAGACCTGCCTTTTGTCAGTGCAGCAGGGACAGTCAGTTTAATCACTAGCTGTTACTATTAGGCCCACAAAGGTCCTCTTAAGGACTGGTATGGTATAGGTGTAGTACAGTATATAGGGTTGTACACGTATAATATACTTTCTTCCAAATATAGAAAGAATATTATACTTGACTGCTGCCCTATTCTGCAGCAGTCCTTTATCAGTGTAGGGACTGAGGTACAGTCTGCACATCACTAGCTACTTGGTTCACAAAGGTCCTTGTAAGGACTGGTATAGCTGTACAATATATAGGGTTCTGGTGCACTACTGCTGACCGCTGCCCTATTCTGCAGCAGTCCTTTATCAGTGTAGGGACTGAGGTAAAGTCTGCACATCACTAGCTACTCGGTTCACAAAGGTCCTTGTAAGGACTGGTATAGCTGTACAATATATAGGGTGCTGGTGCACTAATGCTAACCACTGCCCTATTCTGCAGCAGTCCTTTATCAGTGTAGGGACTGAGGTACAGTCTGCACATCACTAGCTACTCGGTCCACAAAGGTCCTTGTAAGGACTGGTATAGCTGTACAATATATAGGGTGCTGGTGCACTACTGCTGACTGCTGCCCTATTCTGCAGCAGTCCTTTATCAGTGTAGGGACTGAGGTACAATCTGCACATCACTAGCTACTCGGTCCACAAAGGTCCTTGTAAGGACTGGTATAGCTGTACAATATATAGGGTGCTGGTGCACTACTGCTGACTGCTGCCCTATTCTGCAGCAGTCCTTTATCAGTGTAGGGACTGAGGTAAAGTCTGCACATCACTAGCTACTCGGTTCACAAAGGTCCTTGTAAGGACTGGTATAGGTGTACTATTTGGTGTGCAGTATATAGGTGTGTAATACACGTATAAAATACTTGCACATATAGAAAGCATAGTATAGTGCATTTCCACTGTGCAGCATTGTGACTGCTGAGCGGTTCTGCAGCGATACTACAGAGAGCAACAAACGCAATAAAAAAAAAGTATTATAACTGGTGTGATAGACCAGTGCCCCCCAAAAACAACACATTGAGTCAGGGTGTTATATACCTTCTTCCACATACATACTGCACTTCTCTAGAGACTTTTGTCACAGAGTCATTTAAAAAATGACAGGCAGAGGAAGAGGCAGGCCCTTCCGCAGAGGTGGTAGGGGTAGGGCAGGAGCAGCAGATTTGAGCCAAAGTAGCAAATTGCAGAAGGTGCGTGCGATTACGTCAAAGGACGCACCAGACTTGGTTGAGTGGCTCACTCAGCCTTACTCTTCTGCACCCTCCTCATTCTCTCGATCTGCACCCTCTTCTTCACTCTCTGCTATGTGCACCCTCAAAGACACTACCACCAACACCACCACATACCTTCCGCTTGAGTCACAGGAATTATTTTCTGATCCATATCAAGACATTTCCGATGCGCAGCCACTCTTGGCATTGGATCAGGAGGAGGAGGTAGCAACAACCGCTGCTCAGCAGTCTGACGACAGTACCCAGATCAGCCCAAGGAGGATGTTTGTCCCTGCTGTTGCTGCCTACTCCGAGATCTCTAATTATAGCGGTGGGGAAGGTGACGTCGATGATGACGTGTCTAGGGATGTCATGTGGGTGCCCACAAGAGAGGAAGAGGAGGGGAGTTCAGAGGGAGATATGGACCAACAAATAGGGAGGAGAAGCAGGAAGAACTTAGATTGCACAGGAGGGACAAAGCAGAATCCGAATGTATCAGGAGTGAGGCATCAACCATGTACAGTCACATCTGGCGCTCCCAGGACGCCGGCACATGGCTCCGCTGTGTGGCCTTTTTTTAACGTGTCCGCTAATGACAATAGTGTTGCCATCTGCAATCTTTGCAGTCAACGCATAAGTCGCGGTAATCCCAACACTCACCTAGGGACGACCGCCTTAAGAAGGCACATGAGCTGCCATCACCGAGCCCAGTGGGAGCAACGGAACACACAAAGCCACACTGGCTCTCACTATCAAGCCTAGTCTTCTACTTCTCCTCTCTCCTCACAATTGTCCTCCACTCCACCTTCCATCACGCCATCCTCACATTTTTCTGCAAAAAGGCAGGCTTCCGTGGGCCAAATGTTTGAGCGTAAAAAAATGATGACGCCGGATAACCCTCTTGCCCATGTCTCTTGTCAGAACTCATAGCCCGCCAACTACTGCCATATAAACTGGTGGACTCGGAGGCCTTTCGAAAACTTGTGGCCATTAGAACACCACAATGGAAGGTCCCAGGAAGGAAGTATTTCTCACAGAAGGGCATCCCAGAGCTATATGGCCATGTTCAGCGGCAAGTGAATGTATCTCTGGCACACAGTGTCGGTGCTAAGATACATCTGACCACAGACACGTGGTCTAGCAAACACGGGCAGGGAAGGTATATCACTTTTACTGCCCACTGGGTGAACCTTCTGACAGCTATCAAGCATGTAACCCGTGGCACCCATGTAGATATGGTTTTACCGCCACGGATTGCATGCAGGCCTGGCTCTTCTTATCCTCCTCCCCCTACTCCATCCTCCTCCCTCTCCTCCTAGGCTGACTCCTCCTTTTCCGCTGTTAGCGTCTCTTCCGCTGCACCGCCCAAGCTCCCCAGAACCTATTCGACATGCCAGGTGAGACGTCGCCATGCAGTGCTGCATCTGTTGTGCCTGGAAGCCAAGAGCCACACTGGCCCGGCACTCCTTTCAGCTTTGCGTTCACAGGCAGATCAGTAACTAACACCGCTCAATTTGACAGTTGGTAAAGTAGTGTGTGACAACGGTGCCAATCTGCTTAGTGCATTGAAACAGGGCAAAATTACACACGTGCCATGCATGGCACACGTCTTAAACTTGGTCGTGCAGCGATTCGTTGTCGAATACCCTGGGGTCCAGGACATCTTGCGGCAGGCAAGGAAAATCTCGGCCCATTTCAGAAGATCTTACACGGACACGGCTCGCCTTGATGACATTCAGCGGCGACACAATCTGCCGGCCAGACGTCTTATTTGCGATTGCCCGATGCAATGGAATTCAACCTTCTATATGCTTGATAGGCTGCTCCAGCAACGTGCAGTTAACGTCTACCTGTATGAACTCTGCGGCAGAACTGGTTCTGGGGAGCTGGGTTTTTTTTCACAGCGCCAGTGGCTGCTCATGCGCGACGCATGCAGACTTCTGCGGCCATTTGATGAGATCACCAAACTGGTCAGTCGCAGCCATGGCGCCATCAGTGACATGGTACCTTATGCCTTCTTTATGGAGCTTGCATTACGTAGTGTCATTGATTAAGACGTGGAGGAGCAGGAGCGGGAAGATGAGGAAGTCGCAATGCTGGATGAATTCCAAGGGGGGGCTACTCTATCTGAGACAAGTCAACAACAGGAGTCTGAAGAGGAGTCAGAGGAAGATGGTGCCGGGGCGGATGAGGAGGAGCAAGAAGAGCATGCTTTAAACCTTTCTGGGATCCCTGTTGTTGTGCGTGGATTGGGAGAGGAGAACGAGGAGGACGACATTATCCTGGATGATGAGCAGGAGCCTGGCCACCACACCGCTTCCAGTTTAGTGCAAATGGGGGCCTTCATGCTCCAGTGTTTTAACAGGGACTCCCTTATAAAAAGTACTGGGTGGCAACGTACTTAGACCCCCGGTAAATACACAAAATGGCGGAAATGTTACCACCGTCACAGATGGCTGTCAGAATGGAGCACTTCCAGGCCTTGCTTCCAGAAATGCTGCATTCTGCTTTTGCGTGCGCTGGCAGAGGAGCAATTCCCACTCCCAGAGAAAGAGTTGCGGGTACCAACCCAACAGCGCCTGCAAGAAGAGGGCGGTTTGAAGATGTGTTGGTGACTTTTGATATGAGGTCATTCTTTCAACCGACCCATCGACAGGTCTCATCTGGATCCAGCATCAGGGAACGCCTAGACCAACAGGTGTCCGACTACATTGGGTTAACAGCTGATGTGGACGCTCTGAGGAGTGATGAACCCCTGGACAACTGGGTGGGCAGGCTTGACCTCTGGCCAGAGCTTGCACAATTTGCAATGGAACTGTTGGCTTGCCCCTCGTCCAGTGTCCTGTCCGAAAGGACGTTCAGCGCAGCAGGGGGGATCGTGACCGATAAGCATACTCGCCTAGCTCACGACAGTGTTGACTACCTCACATTTCTGAAAATGAATGAGGCATGGATCTCAGAGGAATTCAACACATGTGACCAGTAGACCATGTATATCTCTATAAACAATTTATTTAATCGAGCACACAGACCTTTTTTCTACATTTGGCTCACTTCCTTGTACAAAAAAAGCACACCGTACTATATGCTCGTACCATCCTGTTTGAAGAGGTTGAGTGGTGTCATATTTTTGGGGCCCAGCAGCGAGTTGCTGGTATCAGTGCTGCTGTCAGTGCTCTCTATCTCAGTGCTCTCTATCACGGTGCTGGTTTCAGTGCTCTCTATCACAGTGCTGGTGTGGTGTCAGTGCTCTATATCACAGTGCTGGTGTCAGTGCTCTATATCACGGTGCTGGTGTCAGTGCTCTATATCACAGTGCTGGTGTCAGTGCTCTATATCACGTTGCTGGTGTCAGTGCACTCTATCACGGTGCTGGTGTCAGTGCCCTCTATCACGGTGCTGGTGTCAGTGCTCTATATCACGGCGCTGGTGTCAGTGCTCTATATCACGGTGCTGGTGCCAGTGTTCTATATCACGGTGCTGGTGTCAGTGCACTCTATCATGGTGCTGGTGTCAGTGCTTTATATCACAGCACTGGTGTCAGTGCTCTATATCACGGTGCTGGTGTCAGTCCACTCTATCACGCTGCTGGTGTCAGTGCTCTATATCACGGTGCTGGTGTCAGTGCTCTCTATCACGGTGCTGGTGTCAGTGCCCTCTATCACGGTGCTGGTGTCAGTGCTCTATATCACGGTGCTGGTGTCAGTGCTCTATATCACAGTGCTGGTGTCAGTGCTCTATATCACGGTGCTGGTGTCAGTGCTCTATATGACATTGCTGGTGTCAGTGCTCTATATCACGGTGCTGGTGTCAGTGCACTCTATCACGCTGCTGGTGTCAGTGCTCTATATCACGGTGCTGGTGTCAGTGCTCTCTATCACGGTGCTGGTGTCAGTGCCCTCTATCACGGTGTTGGTGTCAGTGCTCTATATCACAGTGCTGGTGTCAGTGCTCTATATCACGGTGCTGGTGTCAGTGCTCTATATGACATTGCTGGTGTCAGTGCTCTATATCACGGTGTTGGTGTCAGTGCCCTCTATCACGGTGCTGGTGTCAGTGCTCTATATCATGGTGCTGGTGTCAGTGCTCTATATCACGGTGCTGGTGTCAGTGCTCTATATCACGGTGCTGGTGTCAGTGCTCTATATCACGTTGCTGGTGTCAGTGCACTCTATCACGGTGCTGGTGTCAGTGCCCTCTATCACGGTGCTGGTGTCAGTGCTCTATATCACGGCGCTGGTGTCAGTGCTCTATATCACGGTGCTGGTGCCAGTGTTCTATATCACGGTGCTGGTGTCAGTGCACTCTATCATGGTGCTGGTGTCAGTGCTTTATATCACAGCACTGGTGTCAGTGCTCTATATCACGGTGCTGGTGTCAGTGCACTCTATCACGCTGCTGGTGTCAGTGCTCTATATCACGGTGCTGGTGTCAGTGCTCTCTATCACGGTGCTGGTGTCAGTGCCCTCTATCACGGTGCTGGTGTCAGTGCTCTATATCACGGTGCTGGTGTCAGTGCTCTATATCACAGTGCTGGTGTCAGTGCTCTATATCACGGTGCTGGTGTCAGTGCTCTATATGACATTGCTGGTGTCAGTGCTCTATATCACGGTGCTGGTGTCAGTGCTCTATATCACGGTGCTGGTGTCAGTGCACTCTATCACGCTGCTGGTGTCAGTGCTCTATATCACGGTGCTGGTGTCAGTGCTCTCTATCACGGTGCTGGTGTCAGTGCCCTCTATCACGGTGTTGGTGTCAGTGCTCTATATCACAGTGCTGGTGTCAGTGCTCTATATCACGGTGCTGGTGTCAGTGCTCTATATGACATTGCTGGTGTCAGTGCTCTATATCACGGTGTTGGTGTCAGTGCCCTCTATCACGGTGCTGGTGTCAGTGCTCTATATCATGGTGCTGGTGTCAGTGCTCTATATCACGGTGCTGGTGTCAGTGTTCTATATCGCAATAAAATGATAGTGTTTTATTCCTGCGCTACCACTGGTGATCTATCAAATGTCAAGGGCTGCTGCTACTACCGGAATGGATCACACCGTATCCACTTAATATGAAACTTAAGATATGTTGGTATTGCGCTCCCCCTATATTAACCACTTGAGGACCGCCGTATTGCCATTGTACGTCAGCACAATGGCACAGGCAGGCATAATCACGTACATCTACGTGATTGCCTTCCAGCGGGTGGGGGGTCCCATCGGACCCCCTCCCGCTGGTTACGGCGGTCCGATTCGGTGCAGGAGCGCTCCGTGATGAGGGGATGGCCGTTCGTTTTCGGCCACCCCCTCTGGATCGCTCCTGGCCAATGAGAAGCTTCCTCCCCTGTGTATTGTTTACACAGGAAGGAGGAAGTGATGTCATTCTCCTCGGGGCGGTCTTTTTGACCGGACTACGAGGAGAAGAGTAAAAGTAAGTCTGCACGAACACTACACTGACATGTAGGTACACACAGGCACACAAACCCCCCCCGATCCCCCCCCGATCGCCCCCCGATCCCCCCCCCGCCCCCCCTCCCCCCCCAGTCACAGTGTCACTGATTGCATTGATCATTTCTTTACTGATCAATGCATTCAGTGTCAGTTGTGACAGTAAAAACTGTCAGGACAGTTAGTGTTAGGTCCAGGGTAGCCCCCTATCACCCCCCAATAAAGATTTAACCCCCTGATTGCCCCTAGAGTTAACCCTTTCACCCCCTTTTGCCAGTGTCACTAAGCGATCATTTTTCTGATCGCTGCATGTGTCGCTAGGTAGCTAGTTATTTTTTTAGGTTCACCGCCAGGTTTTTATATCGCTAGGTACCCCGATATACTACCCAATAATGTTTTTAACCCCCTGATTGCCGCTAGTTAACCCTTTCACCCCCTTTTGCCAGTGTCACTAAGCGATCGTTTTTCTGATCGCTGCATTAGTGTCGCTACAGTCGCTAGGTAGCTAGTTATTTTTTTAGGTTCACCGCCAGGTTTTTATAGCGCTAGGTACCCCGATATACTACCCAATAATGTTTTTAACCCCCTGATTGCCGCTAGTTAACCCTTTCACCCCCTTTTGCCAGTGTCACTAAGCGATCATTTTTCTGATCGCTGCATGTGTCGCTAGGTAGCTAGTTATTTTCTTAGGTTCACCGCCAGGTTTTTATATCGCTAGGTACCCCGATATACTACCCAATAATGTTTTTAACCCCCTGATTGCCGCTAGTTAACCCTTTCACCCCCTTTTGCCAGTGTCACTAAGCGATCGTTTTTCTGATCGCTGCATTAGTGTCGCTACAGTCGCTAGGTAGCTAGTTATTTTTTTAGGTTCACCGCCAGGTTTTTATAGCGCTAGGTACCCCGATATACTACCCAATAATGGTTTTAACCCCCTGATTTCCACTAGTTAACCCTTTCACCCCCTTTTGCCAGTGTCACTAAGCGATAATTTTTCTGAACGCTGCATCAGTGTCGCTAGTGTCGCTAGGTAGCTAGTTAACTAGGCTCCCAAAAAGTCCCCCACATGTGGTATCCCCGTACTCGGGAGAAGCAGCAGAATTTATTTTGGGGTGTAATTTGACTTCTGCCCATAGCATGTGTGAGCAATATATCATTTAGTGACAACTTTGTGCAAAAAAAAAAAAGTTTGTAATATTCCCGCAACTTTTGGCAAAATATAAAATATTCCATGGACTCAACATGCCTCTCAGTAAATAGCTTGGGGTGTCTACTTTCCAAAATGGGGTCATTTGGGGGGGTTTTGTGCTATTTTGGCATTTTATGGCCTTCGAAACTGTGATAGGTAGTGAGGAGTTAAATCAAAAATTTGCACCCTTAGAAATCCTGAAGGTGGTGATTGGTTTTCGGGGTGCCGTGCGCGACTAGACTCCCAAAAAGTCCCACACATGTGGTATCTCCGTACTCGGGAGAAGCAGCAGAATGTATTTTGGGGTGTCATTTCACATATAACCATGGCATGTGTGAGCAATATATCATTTAGTGACAACTTTTTGTAAAAAAATTTTTTTTTTTTTGTCATTATTCAATCCCTTAGGACAAAAAAAATAAATATTCAATGGGCTCAACATACCCATCAGCAATTTCCTTGGCGTGTCTACTTTCCAAAATGGGGTCATTTGGGGGGGATTTGTACTGCCCTGCCATTTTAGCACCTCAAGAAATGAGATAGGCAGTCATAAATTAAAAGCTGTGTAAATTCCAGAAAATGTACTCTAGTTTGTAGACGCTATAACTTTTGCGCAAACCAAAAAATATCCGCTTATTGACATTTTTTTTACTAAAGACATGTGGCTGAATAAATGTTGCCCTCAATGTATGACTAAAATTTAGTTTATTCGATTTTTCTTATAACAAAAAGAAGAAAATATCTTTTTTTTTCAAAATTTTCGCTCTTTTTTCATTTATATCGCAAAAAATAAAAATCGCAGAGGCAATCAAATACCATCAAAAGAAAGCTCTATTTGTGGGAAGAAAAGGACGCAAATTTCGTTTGGGTGCAATATTGCATGACCGCGCAATTACCAGTTAAAGCAGCGCAGTGCGAAATTGCAAAAAGACCTCTGGTCCTTAAGGTGTTTATTGGTCCGGAGCTGAAGTGGTTAAATAACCCTCCGAGGGTGATAAGTATAATGCCTAGTTACATAAACCAATAGTGTAATATAAAAATATATATATATGAATGTCTACTGTATAATATCAAAAAGTGCAAAGTGCTACATTAAATAAAATAAAATAAACACACCACAGAGGTGATAGAATCCAAATAAATGAAAATCAAGTGAACAAAGGTAAGTAACTAAAAACAGTCTCTTAAAAATTACTATTTTGATAAAGTGCAGAGAAAATGCCAAATTTTTTTTAAAAAAAATAAAAAAAGTAAACGCACTACAGAGTCAATTGAAAACCTCCACGGAAACACAACTGCTTCAATTGAGTGCAAAGCCAAAAAACAGTGAATTGTTCATAAAGTGCCAAGTGCGTCTTATAAATGTGCAAATAAGTAAACACTCTCCAGAGGTGGTATAAGTGAACCACCCTAATAATAAACAAATGATATACAAGAAAATAAGAAAAAGTATACCTAGACCAAAAAGAGGGTACCCTCTCCTGATCACATGGAAATAAACTTTAGAATTAAACAAAAAATATATATAGTAGTAAACGCACTACAGAGCCGGCTGTAGCATACGTTATATCAAAATGAATCCGGCCTCTATAGATTAACCCTTTCATGACTAAGCCTATTTTTGGAATTTGGTGTTTACAAGTTAAAATCCATATTTTTTGCTAGAAAATTACTTGGAACCCCAAAACATTATATATATTTTTTTAGCAGAGACTCTAGAGAATAAAACGGCGATTGTTGTAATATTTTATGTCACACGGTATTTGCGCAGTGGTGTTTTAAACGCAACTTTTTGGGAAAAGGGACACTTTCATGAATAAAAAAATAACAAAACAGTAAAATTACTCCAATTTTTTTGCGTAATGTGAAAGATAATGTTACGCCGAGTAAATAGATACCAAACATGTCACACTTTATAATTGCGCGCACTTGTAGATTGATGACAAAGTACGGTACCTAAAAATCTCAATAGGCTACGCTTTAAAAAAAATTTACGGTTACCAGGTTAGCGTTACAGAGGAGGTCTAGTGCTAGAATTATTGCTCTCGCTCTGACGACCGCGGCGATACCTCACATGTGTAATTTGAACACCGTTTACATACGCGGGCGCGACTTCCGTATGTGTTTTCTTTGCTTCGCAAGCTCGCGGGGACGGCGGGCGCTTTAAAAAAATTTTTTTATTTTTTTATTTATTTTATTTATTTTAAAATTACTAAATTGTTTTAAAAAAAATAAAAAAAAATTGATCACTTTTATTGCTGTCACAAGGAATGTAAACATCCCTTGTGACAGTAATAGGTGGTGACAGGTCCTCTTTATGGAGGGATCGGGGGTCTAAAAGACCCCCCACCCCTCCTTTACACTTCAATGTATTCAGATCGCCGAAAACGGCGATTCTGAATACCGGATATTTTTTTTAAACCGGCGCCATTGGCAGCCGAGTAAATGGGAAGTGACGTCATGACGTCGCTTCCGTGTTTACGATGAGGAGACTGGAACGAAGCCGATTACGGCTTCCTTCCAGTTCCTCCGCAGCAGCCGGAGGCGTCGGATCTCTGATCGGTGCTCCCGATCGAGCGGGAGCACCGGTAACAGCGGCGAGAGGCGGCGGGAGGTGGGGACGTCCCCTCCCGCTCCTCCGGCATAACAGCCGAGCGGCTTTTAGCCGCATCGGTTGTTATGCCTGGATAGCCAATCGCCTGCTGCAAAAAACGGTACCGGGATGATGCCTGCAGGTGCGGGCATCATCCCGGTATAACCCCCGGAAGCCGAGTACGCATATCTGCGTACGCTCGGCGGGAAAGGGTTAAATATACATATTGAAATCCATCAAAAATAAAAAGATATAAATATTCAAGTCCATAAATAAACAACAGTCTCCTTTAAGTGCAAGTGCTTTGTGCAAACTTGTGCAAATTCAACTGAGGTGTGGATCTCCCAGTGCTTAAAGAGGAAGTAAACCCTGATGGGTTTACTTCCTCTTTTTTTCCCTGCAAAGGTAAAGCATAATGGACTACTATGCATCGCATAGTAGCTCATTATGTGTCACTTACCTGACACAGGAGCCAGCGAAGTCGCCGCTGATCCCTGTAGTCCGCCGCATCCATGTTGCTGGTGGCGTCTCGCAGCTCCGACGAATCACAGCGGCGAAGCCGCGATGACGTCACTCCCGCACATGCGCACGGGAGTCGCGTCTCGCAGCTCCGCCGCTGCCACTTGGCGAAGCCGCGATGACGTCACTCCCGCGCATGCGCACGGGAGTCGACAAATTAGGCAAATCCATTCATGGATTTGCCGCATTTAGTGCGCCTGCGCGCCGCTGTCTACGGCGCATGCGCCGTAGACAGCGGTGCCCATTTTCGGGCAAATATCTCCTAAACCATATAGGTTTAGGAGATATTGCTTGGACCTACAGGTAAGCCTTAATCTAGGCTTACCTGTAGGTCCAAGTTGTTTGGAAGGGTTTACTTCCTCTTTAATCCCGTTGTGATCACACTTTAGTGGGCAGTGGCCCCTTACCTATAGCAAGGAGGGATTCGCATAGAAGTATATAGATTTCTTTATATGTCTTCTCTCCTGGTAAATTCGGTCACCTTCTCCTTTAAATTGTATTCTTATTGCTCCATAGGACCCAATAGATTAATAGAGAGGGAATACCATAGTGTAGTATTTCACAAATAGCATTTATTAACCACTTCAGCCCCGGACCAATAAACACCTTAAGGACCAGAGGTCTTTTTCCAATTTCGCACTGCGCTGCTTTAACTGGTAATTGCGCGGTCATGCAATATTGCACCCAAACGAAATTTGCGTCCTTTTCTTCCCACAAATAGAGCTTTCTTTTGATGGTATTTGATTGCCTCTGCGATTTTTATTTTTGCGATATAAATGGAAAAAGAGCGAAAATTTTGAAAAAAAAAGATATTTTCTTCTTTTTGTTATAAGAAAAATCGAATAAACTAAATTTTAGTCATACATTGTGGGCAAAATGTATTCAGCTTTTAATTTATGACTGCCTATCTCATTTCTTGAGGTGCTAAAATGGCAGGGCAGTACAAACCCCCCCAAATGACCCCATTTTGGAAAGTAGACACCCCAAGGAAATTGCTGATGGGTATGTTGAGCCCATTGAATATTTATTTTTTTTGTCCTAAGGGATTGAATAATGACAAAAAAAATAAAAATTTACAAAAAGTTGTCACTAAATGATATATTGCTCACACATGCCATGGTTAATATATTCCACTACTTCTCCCGAGTATGGGGATACCACATGTGTGGGACTTTTTGGGAGTCTAGTCGCGCACGGCACCCCGAAAACCAATCACCACCTTCAGGATTTCTAAGGGTGCAAATTTTTTATTTCACTCCTCACTACCTATCACAGTTTCGAAGGCCATAAAATTCCAAAATAGCACAAAACCCCCCAAAATGACCCCATTTTGGAAAGTAGACACCCCAAGCTATTTACTGAGAGGTATGTTGAGTCCATGGAATATTTTATATTTTGCCACAAGTTGCGGGAATATTACAAACTTTTTTTTTTTTTGCACAAAGTTGTCACTAAATGATATATTGCTCACACATGCTATGGGCATAAGTCAAATTACACCCCAAAATAAATTCTGCTGCTTCTCCCGAGTACGGGGATACCACATGTGGGGGACTTTTTGGGAGCCTAGCCACGTACGGGACCCCGAAAACCAAGCACTGCCTTCCGGATTTAAATATAAAATGCTACCAAAAAAACGCGATCGCAGGGATCGGGCCTGACTCTGCGATCGCTGCAGTTATGTGTTTAGCGTTTTGTAAGTGACAGTGATCGATCGATACTGCACTTGGGTGGGCTGGGCAGAGGGGCAAGGTATCAGGGCTGATCCCGCTAACAATGCGTTTTTTTGGAACCCTAAACTGCTGGGGACGCTAGTATAGATCTGATCAGATCAGATATTGATCTGTTCAGATTCTATACCACTACGGGAGGTTTATGCTTTGCGTGTGGGTGTTAGCGGTACTGGCACTAACCTAGCGCTGCCTGGGGCGACGCAGACCCTGACCCTAAAACCTAATTGATATCACCCGCCGGGTGATCAGGGGGTTAAACCTTTATTGGGTAATAAATGGTGGGTGCCCTGATGCTATAAAAAGCAAACTAACCAGAGTCACCCGTAACACTTATACGATGATCAGTGG
This sequence comes from Lithobates pipiens, assembly GCF_037356315.1. NCBI lineage: Eukaryota > Metazoa > Chordata > Amphibia > Anura > Ranidae > Lithobates > Lithobates pipiens. Next base: position 2,527,405 of record NW_027507882.1, read on the forward strand.
TGAAAGGGTTAACTAGGGGCAATCAGGGGGTTAAAATTTGTATTAGGTAGTATATGGGGGTCCCTGGCGCTATATAAAAACCTGACGGGGAACCTAAATAACTAACTGGCTAACCAGCGTCACCAGTGACACTTATACTGTGATCGCTGGTGAAAGGGTTAACTAGGGGCAATCAGGGGGTTAAAACCATTATTGGGTAGTATATGGGGGTACCTAACGCTATAAAAACCTGGTGGTGAACCTAAAAAAATAACTAGCTACCTAACGAAACTAGTGACACTAATGCAGCGATCAGAAAAATGATCGCTTAGTGACACTGGCAAAAGGGGGTGAAAGGGTTAACTAGGGGCAATCAGGGGGTTAAAACCATTATTGGGTAGTATATCGGGGTACCTAGCGCTATAAAAACCTGGCGGTGAACATAAAAAAATAACTAGCTACCTAGCGACACTAATGCAGCGATCAGAAAAATGATCGCTTAGTGACACTGGCAAAAGGGGGTGAAAGGGTTAACTAGGGGCAATCAGGGGGTTAAAACCATTATTGGGTAGTATATCGGGGTACCTAGCGATATAAAAACCTGGCAGTGAACCTAAAAAAATAACTAGCTACCTAGTGACAGTAGCGACACTAATGCAGCGATCAGAAAAATGATCGCTTAGTGACACTGGCAAAAGGGTGGTGAAAGGGTTAACTCTAGGGGCAATCAGGGGGTTAAACCTTTATTGGGGGGGGGTAGGGGGCTACCCTGGAACTAACACTAACTGCCATGACAGTTTTTACTGTTACAACTGACACTGAATGCAGTGATCAGTAAATAAATGATCAATGCAATCAGTGACACTGTGACTGGGGGGTGGGGGGATTGGGGGGCGGTCGGGGGGGGATCGGGGGGGGGGGGGTTGTGTACCTATGTGTACCTATGTGTTAGAGTAGTGTTTTGGTGCACTTACTTTTTGTCTTCTCCTCATAGTCTGGTCCCGAGGAGAATGACATCACTTCCTCCTTCCTGTGTATACAATACACAGTGGGAGGAAGCTTCTCATTGGCCAGGAGCGATCCAGAGGGGGAGGCCAGAAACCAACGGCCATCCCCTCATCACGGATCGCTCCTGAAGCGAACTGGACCGCCGTATCCAGCGGGAGGGGATCAGGGGATTCCCCTGATGAAGTCATGTGATGTGATGTCACGCGTAGGGACGGGAAGGAAGCTGACTGTGGATGTACTTTCTGCTGATTACTAGAAAAAGGCTTTTTTCTATCTATTAATGTGTGAGTACCCTGTGTATGAAATTTTTTAATAAATGCTATTTGTGAAATACTACACTATGGTATTCCCTCTCTATTAATCTATTGGGTCCTATGGAGCAATAAGAATACAATTTAAAGGAGAAGGTGACCGAATTTACCAGGAGAGAAGACATATAAAGAAATCTATATACTTCTATGCGAATCCCTCCTTGCTATAGGTAAGGGGCCACTGCCCACTAAAGTGTGATCACAACAGGATTAAGCACTGGGAGAGCCACACCTCAGTTGAATTTGCACAAGTTTGCACAAAGCACTTGCACTTAAAGGAGACTGTTGTTTATTTATGGACTTGAAAATGTATATCTTTTTATTTTTTTATTTTTGATGGATTTCAATATGTATATTTAATCTATAGAGGCCGGATTCATTCTGATATAACGTATGTTACAGCCGGCTCTGTAGTGCGTTTACTACTATATATATTTTTTGTTTAATTCTAAAGTTTATTTCCATGTGATCAGGAGAGGGTACCCTCTTTTTGGTCTAGGTATACTTTTTCTTATTTTCTTGTATATCATTTGTTTATTATTAGGGTGGTTCACTTATATCACCTCTGGAGAGTGTTTACTTATTTGCACATTTATAAGACGCACTTGGCACTTTATGATCAATTCACAGTTTTTTCGCTTTGCACTCAATTGAAGCAGTTGTGTTTCCGTGGAGGTTTTCAATTGACTCTGTAGTGCATTTACTTTTTTTATTTTTTTTGCATTTTCTCTGCTCTTTATCAAAATAGTAATCTTTAAGACACTGTTTTTAGTTACTTACCTTTGTTCACTTGATTTTCATTTATTTGGATGCTATCACTTCTGTGGTGTGTTTATTTTATTTTATTTAATGTAGCACTTTGCACTTTTTGATATTATTCAGTAGACATTCATATATATATTTTTATATTACACTATTGATTTATGTAACTAGGCATTATACTTATCACCCTCGGAGGGTTATTTAACCACTTGCAGACCGGAACAATTTGCTGGTCAAAGACCAGACCCCTTTTTGCAATTCAGCACTGCATCGCTTTAACTGACAATTACGCGGTCGTGCGACGTGGCTCCCAAACAAAATTGACGTCCTTTTTTTCCCACAAATAGAGCACTCTATCACGGTGCTGGTATCAGTGCTCTATATCACGGAGCTGGTGTCAGTGTTCTATATCACAGTGCTGGTGTCAGTGCTCTATATCACAGTGCTGGTGTCAGTGCACTCTATCATGGTGCTGGTGTCAGTGCTCTATATCACGGTGCTGGTGTCAGTGTTCTATATCACAGTGCTGGTGTCAGTGCACTCTATCACGGTGCTGGTGTCAGTGCTCTAAATCACGGTGCTGGTGTCAGTGCACTCTATCATGGTGCTGGTGTCAGTGCACTCTATCACGGTGCTGGTGATCATCTCCTGCACCCTCTTCATAGCCTACCCTGACCTTTCCTCTCCTCCATTGCCTTCATGCGCTCCTGAGTTCTGAATTGTCAAAATTTCACAGATAAAAAAAGAATGCTTGCAGTTGTCGATCCCAGATTCACTTCATACATGTGTTATGTCTGTGGCCATGTGGTGGGACTATGTGTGCACAGCTAGTAATTATTTTGTGGCTGAAAATATGACCTGTAGGTTTTCGAAGTTCACCTGCCATTGAAGTCAATGGGGCCTGCCGCAAACTTTGCGGTTCGCAAACTTTCGACCGCGTTCGCGGTTCGCGTTTGCGAAACATCCTGTCAGAATTTCGTCCATCTCTGGTCACTGCCTCCAGAGGAATCAGTAGGCTAGGCCCACTGAATGGCCTGAACAATCCATGCTGCAATGGATCTGGAAGAGGAACACAAACCCTTGTTTTTTCCATGAAAAAGAATGAACAGATGGTCAGACTGACGAAAAGGAGCTGTGGTTTCTAGGTACTCTCTCAGAGCTTCTCCAACATCTAGAGGATGAACAGTGGAGTTTTCATGAACATCAGGAGAACAATCTTCTGGTTAAAGCTCTTTGATAGAGAACCATTCTGCGTGTTCCATCTCTCTTCCTGAGAGAAAATCCAGAACAAGCGGGAGATACCACCTGGCAAATATTGGTTTTCTCTGAGGTCTGAGCCTTATGGCTCCTCTGAAGAACTGCAGAGTAAGAGGGTGTCTAGTCCCGGATACGCCTGTGAAGGCAGAAATGCAGAGACTTGAACCAAGGAGCTGACTGATAAGGAGAGATCCAGGCCTGATTGTAGGAAGCCCAGGATATCCTGTTTTTTTGGATTACTGCAAGAGCCTACAGTGACGAAATGTAGTCTGTAAATTTTGACCAAATCCTTTGGTAAACCTTGTTGATACCTGCTCTTCTGCCATTCCTCAATGTGGATGGCCCGGCTTGGACAACCTAGGATCTCTAGCCTTCCAAGAACCAAGTGATCAGGTGCAGATGGGCTGGGAATGGATGTAGAGCTGCCCCTTGAGACAGGAGATCTGGCCTGGAGGGCAGAGGAACTGGGTCCTGGAAGCTGAGTTGCATCAGTACGGGACTATTGCCACTATCTCTGCTTCTTCCATCCTGAGTCTCAACAGGAACAAGAGGATGACAGGAACCAGAGGAAAGCCGTAGGCATTGTGAAATCTCCACTGGTCCATCAGGTCATCTACTCCGAAGGCCTAGGGACAACGGCACCTCGAGTTGTACCTCTTCAGCTTGAAGTTGCATGGGGAGGTGAGTAGGTCTGCCTCCGGGGTGACTCTCAGGGACAGGACCCATTTGGAGACTTTACTGTGGAGAGCCCATTCGTTGTTGTTGAGACATACCCTTGAAAGTAAGTCTGCCTGAACGTTCTGGTCTCTGGGGAGATAGACAGCTGTTATGTTGGCCAAGTTCACTTTGGCCCACGTCATGATAGGCTCTACTTCCTTCAGCAGGGAGAGACTGTCTCTGGATGTATGAGACTGCTGTTGTGTTGTTCAGTCTTGAACAACAATCCCAGTCCCGCCGTTAAGTGGTGAAAGGCTTGCAGAGCGCAGCGTGCAGAACGCTGCGTGGAGCATTCAAGACTATCCCGTGAGACGGAAAACTCCATTTGCCTTGGGCTACTTCTGTCAGGCAGTGAGCTCCCCAGCCCCTGTTGCTGGCATCTGTTTTGATCGTAATTCAGGAGATGGGCGCAATGGAGTGACAGTTGAGGTGGTTCCTCCGCTGCAGCCACCAAGGAAGGCTCTCCCACATGGATGAGGTTATTGGATGGAATGATCTTGGGACACTGGTTTCTACTGCTGGAGGAAGCCCTTTATATTCCACTGTGCCCATTTCATCATAGGCGTTGTGGTCACAATGGTGCCAATGATCTTCAGACGCTGTGAGGCCCAGAGATGAGAGGAAAACATTGCTAGACGTACTCTGTCCTGGACCACCAGGATTTTCTCCAGGTGCGAGGAGATGGTGCTCCTGAGTATATTGAATTGTGCTCAGAGCAATTCTCCCTGTTCAATAGTCAGCCAAATTGGAGAAGAGTGGTTATGACCTGAGATCTGCTGCTCCCTGTCCCCAGATAGTAACAGCAGATCATCCAAATAGTGATACAGATGCATACCTCTGATCCTGATCAGAGCTGCAACAGACAATAAGAGTTTTGAAAAGACAGGAGGCAACGTCGTAAGCCCGAACAGGAGACAGGTAAACTGTAGATGATCTCTGTCTACAGCAAAGCGAAGAAATCTCTGGAACACTTCTGCTATCGGGATATGGAAGTAGGTATCCTTCAGATCTATGAACACGAACCAGTCACCTGGCTGAATTGCCTGACGGATTATGAATAGTGTCTCCATTTTGAATTTCTCTTTCTTGATGAAGGAATTTAAGAGGGTCAGATCTATGACTGGTCTCCAGGAGCCACGAAGAGGGGTGAGTAGACACCTTGAAATCTTTCCCCGGTTGGAACTGGTATGGCGGTGCCCTGAGAAACGAAAGAGTCTGCATAAGACAGAAGGACTTGCTTTTTCCCTTCCAAGTGAGGCAAGGATGTGGGTACAAACTGGAGTGTGGGTGGGCTGCTGAATGCTCAGGCATGGCCTGAGAAGACCATTTTAACGGTCCTTAATGAAGGCTGCCCAGACGTGCTGAAAGCAGAGTAAGCGAGCCCTGACTTGCTCTGCCTGGGCAGCCAAATATCAGAAGGACTTAGAGACTTCTCATCCACTGGAAGACACTCCCTTTTAAAACTTTTGGTCTGATGGCTGGCTTCTCCTCCAGGTCTTACTGAACTCACGGCCAGGTCTATAGTGGCAAGCATCCCTAGAAGGTATCCTGACGTGGCAAGGGTGATGATACTGTCTAATTTGTTGCCAAAAAGAGATGAACCCTCAAAGAGGGTTCAGAGGTAGGGTCGGCTACCCACAGCACAGCCACAAGGCATGCTTGACCGAGAGCATGACACCACCAGGCCAATAATGTCGAGGGAAGCCTCCCCCAGAAAAGTTGACAACAGCTTCAGCTCATGTACAGCCAAACTCCTGGCAATTCTTCAGAGATGCTTCTCAGGGATGCATCCACGTCATCTGTCCAGTAGGGATGAGCCGAACACCCACCCGGTTCGGTTCACACCAGAACCTTTGAATGGACCTAAAATTCATACGAACTTTAGAACCCCATTAAAGTCTATGGGACTTGAACGTTCAAAATCAAAAGTGCTAATTTTAAAGGCTAATATGCAAGATAGTGACCTAAAAAGGGTCTGGGGACCCGGCTCCCCAGGGGACATGGATCAATGCAAAACATTTTTTTTTAAATGTCAGTTTTTTCGGGAGCACTGATTTTCATGACGATTAAAGTGAAAAAAAAAGTGAAATATTCCTTTAAATATCCTGCCTGGGGGGGTGTCTATAGTATGCCTGTATTACAGAAACAGAACAACACCATCAATAAGGGGTATCTTCAGGTGTATACTGTGCAGGAGGCACACAACACACACTCTAACTGCTGCAGATGCCTGTATTACAGAAACAGAACAACATCAGCAATAAGGGGTATCTACAGGTGTATACTGTGCAGGAAGCACACAACACCCACTGTAAATGCTGCAGATGCCTGTGTTACAGGAACAGAACAACACCAGCAATAACGGGTAGCTTCAGGTGTATACTGTGCAGGAGGCACACAACACCCACTTTAACATCGCTAGGTTCCCAAGCAAAAAGACACTGTCCCTGCCTATCTTGCTCTTTCCTGCATACCAACACACTACACAAGACCGCCGTGCTGGTGGCCTTATATAGTGTGGGGCGTGTACTAAACCATCCTGCCTGTGGCCAATTATGGCTCTCCTCGCTGCCAGCGCTGTCATTATCCAAGCATGCAGGGTCACAGTGCATGCTTGGCCAATCATGAACCAGCAATGTACTGCGATAGCCTAGTGCATTGTGGGCCGTTCGCACCACATGAATATGGAAAGATCCACAAAGTTCTGAATTCACTGAACAGGTGAACAGCACGTGTTCGAGTTGAACATGCATTCGAGTCGAACACCAAGCTCATCCCTACTGTCCAGGCCTCCATTGCTTTGGACAGGGCTGCAAGGGCCAGGGCTGGTTTACAGGCCATACCTGCTGTAATATAAATCCGAGGTCAGTATCTATTTGCCTCTCCAGGCATCCTTGAAGGATACGGTATCCTTCAGAGGGAGAGTGATGTGTCTCACCAATTTCATTAGGGCTGCGTCAGTCAATGAGAGCAGCCAACTCAGAATGTTTTACGTCCTCACTTTTGAACGGATACATCTTTGCCACTTTGGTTAGCAAGGAATTCTTCCTCTTGATGCCACCCCATTCATCTGTAATAATTTTGCCAAATTCACGCAAGGAAGGGAAGTTTGGGCGTTCTTTCTTGAAGTGTTTAAAATATTTCCTCTATTTGGAGGGTGCCTCCACTGGCTCTTCCCACCTCAAAGCTTCTTTGACTGTTTGGACCAATGGTGCTACTAGGGAAAAATCAAAACCCACGTGGGGGACATCCACCTCTGCCTCATTGTCTGAGGCTTCAATTGAAGAGTCGTTTGGTTGAGAGGGATCATCCTCCACAGGGGCTGATGCTGAGTCGACAGAAGGGTTGTAGGTACAGCCGGAGTCCAATTTACCTAAGGACTCTTGGCCCACATGTCTGACCAGCAATTCCACCTGTTGGTCTAGTGTGCATGCGTGACTGCTGCCATTGTGCTGGAATTGCCCACGCGTGGACCAAGCCTTAGTCTCACTCATGGCCGGCGGCTGCACAGACGGCTCTGAGGACACTGAAGCGGTGGAGTGGAGCACAGATGTATTCCAGCTATGGACACAGGAGCTAGAGAAAGGCACAGGCAACACAGATACACAGCTGCCGTTACCACCACGGCACGAGTACGATCAGATCTGGAACTGGGAGCTGCTGCCGTACCCACTGCACGACCAGGGGGCGTATAGAAAGGGGCCATTCGCTAATAGCTGGGGCGTTTGCCCATATTGCCTCTTGCCTGCCAATGGCCATGCTAGTAAGCTCTTCATGGCACTAATAGCTGGGAATTGCTGGACTCCATATCGTTTTTGTTTTTGGTGACTATTTGTCGGTTTTGTCAACATTTCCTCAGTGTGGTCAGTGTGAGGTCAGTGTGAAACACACATGTCACCTCCTAGGTTCATACCCTCTTCCTTTGTTGGCTGTCATTTGCTATTTTTGGAATAAAATTGCTGGAATGTTCCTGTGGTGTGCAGCCGTTCTTTTCTTCCTAGCACTAAAAATTTTTTTTTAACTTTATTTCTTTATTAAGATATTTATTTTGCTTACAAAATACATCAAAATTGAACATCCCCTCAGTCCCCCCTCAGTCCCCCCCCCCCCTCCCATCACCTTATCAGATAAAAAATATAAAAAAGGATGATTTATATCTTGGGTGAACTAAGAGGGGATTGGTATCATGAGGGCCATCCTAGCTGATGTTCCATGTAATCTAGATTCCCACTCTATCAATCTTCCCTCCCATCCCCATTCCCCCATTCTCGCACACTTCCACCCTCTTCATTTGCCCTCTTACTTTAACCACTTCAATACAGGGCACTTAAACACCTTCCTGCCCAGACCAATTTTGAGCTTTCAGCGCTGTCGCAGTTTGAATGACAATTGCGCGGTCATGCTACACTGTACCCAAATGAAATTTTTATCATTTTTTTCCCACAAATAGAGCTTTCTTTTGGTGGTATTTGATCACCTCTACGGTTTTTATTTTTTGCGCTACAAATAAAAAAATACCGAAAATTTTGAAAAAAAAAATGTTTTTTTTTGTTTCAGTTTCAAAACTTTGTAAATAAGTACGTTTTCTCCTTCACTGATGGGCACTGATGGGGCTACACTGATGGGCACTGATAAGGTGGCACTGATGGGCACCAATGTGGCACCAATGAAGTGGCACTGATGGGCGGCACTGATGGGCGACACGGATGGGCGACACGGATGGGCGACACGGACGGACACTGATAGGTGGCACAAATTGGCACTGATAGCTGGCACGGATGGGCATGGATAGGCGGCACAGGTGGGCATGGATAGGCGGCACAGGTGGGCATGGATAGGCGACACAGGTGGGCATGGATAGGCGGCACAGGTGGGCACTCATAGGCGGCACAGGTGGGCACTCATAGGCGGCACAGGTGGGCACTCAGGCGGTACAGGTGGGCACTCAGGTGGCACAGGTGGGCACTCATAGGCGGCATCGGTGTTATAGTAATGGATGCCAATCAGTGCCAAACAATAATGCATGCCAATCAGTGATGCCCATTGTGGGCACTGATTGGCATCCATTATGGGCACTGATTGGCACCCATTGTGCTGACTGGCATCCCTGGTGGTCTAGGGAGGATTATGGATTTTATTACCTTTTCCCTGGTGGTCTAGTGGTGTCCCTGGTGGTCCAGTGTGGGCATCCTCGGGGGGGCTGTGCTGATAATCGATCAGCACAGACCCCCCCTGTCAGAGGAGCAGCCGATCGGCTCTCCTCTACTCGCGTCTGACAGACGCGAGTGAGGGAAAGCCGATCACCGGCTCTTCCCATTTACACTGTGATCAGCCGTGATTGGACACGGCTGATCACATGGTAAAGAGTCTCCGTCGGAGACTCTTTACCGAGATCGTAGTTGCCGGGTGTCAGACTGACACCCCGCAACAACGATCGCCGCGATGCGCGCCCCCGGGGGCGCGCAGCGGCTCATAATCCTAATCACGTCATATGACGTCCGGTTAGGATTATGAAACCACTTTGCCGCCGTCAATTTGTAATAGGGCGGGCGGCAAGTGGTTAATTCTTATTGGGTCACTTTTCATTGTTAAAATATTTATTTTTCACACTATTATTATTCACATCTCAATCCCTCTGGCATCCCACCAAGGTTTCCACATCTTGTCATATTTCTTTAAAGTCCCTTGTTTTATATATAACGCTTTCTCTTTAAGAATGACCACATTCATGCTATTTATCCATTCTCTACCGGACAGAGGCGACACTGACAACCATCTTAGGGCAATCAATTTCCTTCCCTGAAATAGGCATCTCAGGACCGCCGTCTGGCTGCTTCCTGGGTTTCCAACTCCCTCAACTAATCCCAGGAGACAATACTTTGCCTCCATCCTGGTGGAGGTTACAAAAACACGATCAATTGTTCCTGTCACCTCCGTCCAGTAGCGGATCAACTTCGGGCATCTCCAAAACATATGAATCATGTCTCCCTCCATGTCCTCGCACCGGGGGCAGCTTGCATCCGGCTGTCGGCCAAATTGAAAAAGTTTACGAGGAGTATAATAGGTTCTATATAATAAGAACAGATGTGACATCCTGTGAGAGGGAGAGAGTGATACCAACGGAGCCAGTTCCAGAATTCGATTCCATTGTATTTCGGAGATATCTCCCACATATTTTTCCCACTTCCTCTTGTACATAGGGGTCTCTATCTCTCCCATTCTCTCCTTGTTGATATGTGGGTATATTTTCGAAATTAAACCTTTTCCTGTTTCTGCAGTAATTATTTTTTGAAGAACTGGGATTGCGCTCCATTCTAAGGTCCTCCCTCTAAACTGCTCCTCCAGTGCGTGCCTGACCTGTAAATACTTATAGAAGGATTTATTTGGTAGAGCAAAATAATCTCTCAGTTCCTGAAAGGTTTTCAGGGCACCATCTTGGTATAACTGAGCGATAAATTTTATTCCACATCTCTCCCATTCTCTTACTGTCCCCATCTTCTGCCGTTCTCCCAATTTACTATTCTTCCATAAGGGGGTATACTCATTAAATCCTCTGTATTTTAATATGGCCTTCGCTGTGTCCCACACTCTCGTCATTAAACTCAAAGCAGGGAGTCCTAATGGGAAGGATCCTGCCTTCAGAGCTTCCACTATTGAGTCATGTGGTGTATTTTGTAGGAGCATTTTTCTCCCTGCCTCTCCCCCTTCTAAATTACACCCCCCCCCCCCCCATATACTGGAGTTGTGACGCAAGGAAGTAGCTAAAGGGGTGTGGGAGTGCTACTCCTCCTTCCTGTTTTTGTAACTGTAGAATACTCAATCGGATTCTTGCCGACCCGCCCTTTCAAATCAGTTCCCTGAACACCATATCTATCTTTTGAAACCACATTTTATATAACCAAATTGGGGAGTTATGCAGTACATAGAGAAGCTGCGGCATCCATATCATTTTAATTAAATTACAGCGACCTGCCACAGATAATGGCAGGCGTTTCCACACTTTTGTCTTCCTCCTAAATGTATTCAGTAACGGAATTATATTATCTGCAGTGTACTGTTGAGGGTCTCTGGATACATTTATTCCTAGGTATTTAAATTTACTTACTACTTGGATCTGGGTCAGCTCCTCAGGCAAGGGGCTTCCCACAGGATCTACTGGCAGAAGGCTAGATTTTTCCCAATTTATCTTAAGTCCGGAAATTTGGCCAAATTTGTTAATAATGTCCATAGCTTTCTAAAGAGAATCCTGTGTATCGCCAAGGAATAACAGTAGGTCATCCGCGTATAATGCCACTTTTTCTTCCAAGTCTCCCCTTCTAAGACCCTTCACCTGAGCAGAAGACCGCAGGGCAATGGCCAGAGGTTCAATTGCAATGGCAAATAGGAGGGGTGACAAGGGACACCCTTGTCTTGTCCCCCTCCCCAGTCTAAATTTATCAGACTTTTCATTATTCACCTTTACTCTGGCTTCTGGTGCCCTATAAAGCATGTTTACCCATTTCATGAAACCCAGTCCAAATTGGGCCGTCTCCATAACTCTCCAAAGATACTGCCACTCAAGACTATCAAAGGCCTTGGTGGCATCAAAATAGCCCTCTCTCCACTCTCATCCATAGGGACCTGAAGATTCAAGTATACCCTCCTTATATTTGATCAGGGTGGATGAGTTTCAGTATAACCTTGTTCACCCTAGCCGCCAAGACCTTTGCCAGTATTTTTATGTCAGTGTTTAATAAAGCGATAGGCCTATATGAGGCAGGATCAAGTGGGTCTTTACCTTCCTTGTGTATGGTGATTATGGTGGATTCCATCATCGATGAGGGGAGCTCTCCCCTCATTAATGACCAATTCAATACCCTCAACAACTCGGGAAGCAATACCTTCCCATACTGCCGATATATCTTGGTCGGGAGTCCGTCTGGGCTGGGGGATTTCTGTTGCGCCATCTCAATAGTGACCCTTTGTATTTCCTCTATCGTTATAGGTCTATCTAACTCAGTTCTATCTGTTTCATCAAGACAGGGAACATTCAGATCCCTGAAAAAGCTGTCCATTTCATCCCCCATTTCCTCCTGTTGTGATCTATGCAAGTCCTCATAATATTCTTTAAACTTGCCCACTATTTCTGGAGTATATGAGGATACCCTTCCATCCCCTATAGTTATCGTGGGTATAACGGATGGGGGGAGTTCACCCTAACTAATTGTGCCAGCATACATCCCGCACTTTCCCCCTCTCCAAAGGCAAATTGTTTCTGGAAGAGATGTTTATTCTCTATTTTTCTAAGAGTCATTAATCAATAATTTTGTTGTTCCTCATTTCCTAAGTCTATCTGGTGTTGGGTCATTGATATACTGTTCCTCTGCTGTAGTTACCCTCTCCCCTATTAGTCTCTCCCAGTCCTTAGTCTGTTTTTTAATTTTTGAGATTTGTTGGATCATTATGCCTCTTAGGAAAGCCTTCAGAGTGTCCCACATTATTCCTTCTGAGGCGGTACCTCTATTCAAATCGAGAAACTCCCCCATTGATGCCAATATCTGGTTCGGATCCTCCATCAGTTCGATCCAAAATGGGTTTATCCTCCACTCCCCAGGATGGTTACACTCGCCCAGCTCTAGTGATATTGTCACTGGGGAATGGTCTGACAGGCCCCTTTGTCTGTAGTTCACATTCTTTATGATAGACATTATTTCGTCATTTCCCAGCACTTGGTCGATCCTGGAGAGTGTCGAATGTGTCCTGGAGAAGCACGAGTATTGTCGGGCCTCTGGGTTCCGTATTCTCCAGATGTCCCACAATCCTGTCTCCCCTAAAAAGTCGGGGAGCCGGCTATCCGTGACACCACCCGTTAGTGTCCCCGGGGGGAACATATCTAGTCTCTGGCCCATTACCATATTGAAGTCCCCCGTTACTATCACTAGCACTCTCGGCTTATCCACAACAAACTCAGCAAGTTCACAAAGGATCGAAACGTTAAAGGGTGGAGGGAGATACACAGACTCTGTTCTCAATCTTACAAAATAAAAAAATGAATCTCCCATATTCATCCACCTTAGCCTGCATACAAGTGAAAGCCACCCCTGATCTAACAAATATACTCACTCCCCTAGAATAGGAGGTGTGTACTGAATGGAACTGTGTGCTGGAGTTCCTCCATCTCAATTGGGGAATAGAGATTTTAGTAAGATGTGTCTCCTGCAAACAAAGGATAGCCACCTCGTATATCTTTGCAATCAGGAGGACTGCTGCTTTTTTCTCTGTATCTCCCATTCCCCGGACATTCCATGAGCACAAAATGAATTTTTTAACCTGGGTGCGCATAACCATCATAGTTTAAATTTTTAGTGAATCTAACCAGTGCCTTTTCAAATGTATATGGTTTTCTCGTATCATTTTTTGTGACTCCATAGTGTCTCTTCTCATACCTGTGATTTAAATCCAACAAACTTTCGTGCCAGACCCACCACTCATTCCATCCTGTACATTCGTACCTCCTCTCATGCCTATAATTGTGTTCACACAGTCTTTTGTACCAAGCAATCCACTTGTTCCATCTCATAAACCCATGCACACCATTCACCTGCCCACTGGGCCTATTTTGGGGTTTCCTAATGTGACCTTTACATTCATCTATCAATTTAAATGTTATCAACTTTAAACTTATGTTCTTACACTCTTCCCTCCCTATCCCACCCCCCCCCCCCCCCCCTCCTCAGAAAACCATACAACCCACATTTAATAAAATAAACAAACAAGACAAGACAAACGTAACAAAACAGACAACACAAATAGAGAGAACTCTTCGCTCCACCCCTTAGAAGCATGGGGTGGTATGCTCGTTGTTCCCTCCCCTTTTTCACCACGACATCCTCCTCTCTCCCTAAATTATTCAACAGTGTAGTGGTTTGTGTCATAAACAAAATCATATTGCTAATAAAAGTCCAGGGCAATATAGTCAGATTGGTTACAGTCTCCCACTATAGGTTACTATCCGATTCTCCACTCCCTACGGGGTATCGAAAAACACAGTCCCCCCCGGGGTGTTTATAAGAAGTCTTGCCGGGTATAGCAGTGCATAGTTCAATTTTAATCGTTGCAATTTGCGTTTGACTTCTCCAAACTTAGCCCTTCTTTTTTGCAGATCAGGTGAGAAATCTGGGTACATAGAGATCCTATTGCCATTGTGAAGAATATTACCCATTTCTCTGGCTTTATTTAATATAGTTACTTTATCTTTATAGTAAAGCAGTTTTACCAATAAGGGTCTAGGAGGGGCTCCTGATTGGGGAGGTCTAGAGGGGGTCCTATGAACTCTTTCCAGCGCAAAAAAGGGTGAGAAGGACTGTTCTCCAAATAAGTCTTTAAACCATTTTTCCAAAAATGTAGTGGGATTTGTACCCTCACTACGTTCTGGGAGTCCCACTATCCTCAAGTTCTTCCTTCGCATTCTGTTCTCCATTTCATCGATCTTTATCTGGTAGTTAGCCATTTGTTCTCTTATAGTCCTCATCTCCCATTTAAGAGGGTTCATGTCGTCCTCTAATAGGCTGACCCTTCCCTCGAGGGCGGTAGTCCTTTTGCATACTTTTTGCATGTCGTGCCTAACGAGGGACATGTCTTCCTGAATAGTTTGAAGCTGGGTAGACATTTCATTTATGGAAGTTTAAGTTTTACAAGAGTTAATTGCGTTCAGTACTTCCTTCAATGATGGTTCTGCTTCCCCCAAAGCTACCATTTTAGTTGGTGATAATGACCGCTTTTGAGCATCCTCCATCCTCTCCCCCAAAGGGTTTCCTGCAGGGGGATGCACTGCCTTCACAGGAGTTACCTGTCCATGTCCCTGACTCTTTCTTGTGATGGGAGCAGGGGCCCCGGTCTGTTGTTTGGACAACATGCTAAATTCTCGACTGTTGTTTTTAGGGGAGCTCTGCTCAGAAAGTTGACCTTGTGCGTGCGCAAATTTCCCCAGTTTAGCTGCTGCTACCTGGCTTACTTTTGTGGTGCACTGCGATGGCATAATAGCATATAGTCGGGTGGTTTAACTCCCAAAAAATATTTATCTCAATCCCCTTTTTTCCCCTCCTCCACTGTCCCCTAAAGCCTGCCACCTAAATAACGTAATACGCTGGACCAGTAGACAAGAAAAAAAAAAATTCCAAGGTGGAGAAGGGAGAAAAGCGATCCACCACAGTTCAAGAGGA
This sequence comes from Lithobates pipiens, assembly GCF_037356315.1. NCBI lineage: Eukaryota > Metazoa > Chordata > Amphibia > Anura > Ranidae > Lithobates > Lithobates pipiens. The sequence continues at coordinate 2,542,640 of NW_027507882.1, forward strand.
TTACTCTTCACAGTCCAGTTTCCAAAATCTACGCCGGGAGACAGTGGGGAGAGGAGTAAAATGGCTCTTTTCTCAACATACGTTTTGTTAGATGTACTGAAAATAGGGTGGAAATGATATACAATAAGTCCGCTAAGTCCAGGGTAATAGAGGGAGACAATACTCACATGTTGGATTTACTAGGTTTGGTATATTTAACCTGTGGCGTATATATGGCAAGATTAGCAATAGGAAATACAGCTGAGGGGTTATGTCAGACCCACGTACCTGACAGGTGAGACCGAAATAGCAGGGGAAGGTCTCCCTTACGGGTCTGGTTCACGGCCCCTGATAGGATGGACAGGAGGCACGGGAGCGCAGACGGGTATGAGAGCCTGGCGGGTTAGTTGCTGAAGGAGGGATCCGACGGCAAGGTTCAGACAGGTAGGCAGACTCTCACAGCTGGATGCAGGAGCAGATGCAAGCAGAAGGTGGTGAGCAGGGCAAGCCACCGGCACAGATGACAGCAGGCAGGTAGTGCAGAAAAGGGATAAGCAAGTTCGAGTCCGGGTCACAAGCAAGGTTGGCAACAGGCGGGCAGCGTGGTACAAGGAGCAGGCAGATGCCAGGTCAAAGACAGGCCGAGGTCAAAGGCAGGCAGCAGACAGGAAAATCCAAGGGACGAGCCGGGTAAACAGGAGTTCAGGAACACAAGCAAAGTCACAGGTAACAGGGCACAGGAAGCTGCAGATCGGACAGCACCGAGCACACCACGGGGGAACACTTAAGTAGGCTGATTGGCGCCAATGCGCACCGATGCGCGCGCATGCGCAGCCGCGCGCCCAGCAGCGCCAGCGCGCACCAGCACACACCGACGCCCCGCAGCTCGCCCAGTGACACGTCCGCTACGGGCAACTCTCTGACAGTGCCCCCCCTCAAGGGCAGCCTCCGGATGCCCATCCGGACCAATCTATCCAAGTGGGCACTTTTAAAAGCACTGAGCAGTTCCTCCGCATGTAAATTGCTTTCAGGTTCCCAGGAGTTATCTTCCAGACCGTACCCCTTTCATTTGATTAAATACTGTAAATTGGACACCCCGGTCGGATACAATGCTTGAGGGAACTCCATGCAACCTCACCACTAGACTTGTGCACAACAGAAAATTTCGTTTAGTTTCGGTTCGTTGTCATTCGTAAAATACATAATTTCGTTCTGTTATATTCGTTATGTTACGTTAGTACGTTTTCGAATAATTCGTTATTATTCGTAGAGTGTCGAATTCATTCGTTCGTATTCGTTGAAATTCGCTATTTATGTATGTATATACATTCGTGATAATGATTCGTAGTTTGGAAAGTCGTTTGTTTATTGAATCTTTTAACACACACAATGACAACGTCTCTTCTCTTCTGCTCAAATACAATACAACACCCTTCTAACTCAGTTCTCAGGAATGCACTTTGCCAGTAATCCATCCTCCGGCACAAAATTAATTAGCTGATTGGACTATAAGATTTACTTTGAGCTGACGTTTTGTGTCGTTAGAGCTTTAAATAATTACCGAATCATGTCGAATTCATTCGAATTCATTCGTTATATTTCTTTCGTATTCGTTGTTATTCGTTATTTTTTTATTTGGACATTCGGATGCATCCGAATGTCCGAAAGATGCAAAATTCGGCCGAATTTCGATTCGTTACGAAACGAATTGCACAAGCCTACTCACCACTTCTTTAATGAACACCTTTGCAGTTTCCAAGGCCGAAGGTGTGCTTTTCATGGGCAGAAAATGGGCCATCTTAGACAGTCTGTCGACCACCACAAAGATGGTAGAGAAACCTTCCGCCAGGGGCAACTCCACGATGAAATCCATTGAAATCATCTTCCAAGGTCTTTCTGGAACTGGCAAGGGTCTTAGTAGACCCCAGGATCTTGTCCGGCTAGTCTTGTTCCGGGCACAGGTGGTGCAGGACTCTACGTACTTCCTGCAATCACTACTTAGCTGCGGCCACCAGAATGCACGCTGTACCAAGTCCGCTGTCTTCAAAGTGCCAAAGTGGCCGGCAAGTTTGTGGTCGTGGCAGAGCTCCAGAACAGCCATCCTCACATCATCCGGGACTAGAATTTTGTCCCTGTACCGGAACATGCCATCTTGTGATCTCCCAACATTCTCAACCGGCGGGGACCACCCCACAGAAGCTTGTCTAATCCGGGACAGGAGGTCCCCCTGAAGAAGCAAAAAATTTCCAGCAGGGAGGATGGTATCTGGAAGCAAGGTATCCTGGGAGTTATGAAACATGCGGGAGAGGGCATCTGGCTTCATGTTCTTGGAGCCGGGTCTGTACGTGATGTGGAAGTGGAACCTGGAGAAGAGCAATGCCCACCTCGCCTGCCGTGGTTTCAATCTCTTAGCCGTTCTCAGATACTCCAGATTCTTATGGTCGGTATAGACCAGGATTGGATGTGCAGCACCCTCCAGTAAGTAACGCCACTCCTCCAAAGCTGCCTTTATAGCCAGTAGTTCCCAGTCCCCCACATCGTAATTTCTCTCCGCTGCGGAAAGCTTGCGAGAGTAAAAGGCCACAGGGAAGAGAAGGGCCTTGGAACCTTGTCGCTGGGAGATTACAGCCCCTACCGCGATTTCTGAAGCGTCCACCTCAAGGGCAAAAGGCCAGGCAGGATCCGGGTGCTTTAGGATGGAAGCAGAAGTAAAAAGTTCCTTCAGTTTCTGGAAAGCAACTTGGGCCTTAGGGGACCAACAGAAATGGTTTCCTTGCTTGGTTAATTCAGTAATGGGGGCGATTATAGCTGAGAAGCCCCTAATCTACTTCCGATAAAAATTGGCAAAGCCAATAAAACGCTGGACACCCTTTTTATCGGTAGGAGCGGGCCAATCCAGAATAGTGGACACTTTCCGAGGATCCATCTTAATACCATCAACAGAGATAACCAGGCCAAGGAACTGTATGCTTTGGAGCTCAAATTCGCACTTTTCCAACTTGGCGTATGATGCCTAGGGCGGGTCAACACATTTCGGACGTGCCTGCGATGGTCAGAGACTGAGGAAGAGAAGATTAGGATGTCATCCAAGTAAACGATAACATATAAATCTAAAAGGTCACGGAAGACGTCGTTTATAAAGTGTTGGAAAGTGGCGGGTGCATTACACAGACCAAAGGGCATAACAAGGTATTCGAAGTGCCCGAACCGCGTACGGAAGGCAGTCTTCCACTCGTCCCCCTCACGAATGCGGATCAAGTTGTAGGCACCGCGGAGGTCTAACTTGGTGAACACAACAGCGGATCCCAGTCTCTGGAAGAGTTCAGGCACTAAGGGTAGCGGGTAGCGGTTTTTGATGGTAATTTTATTTAGCTCCCGATGGACAGGAGGCACGGGAGCGCAGACGGGTATGAGAGCCTGGCGGGTTAGTTGCTGAAGGAGGGATCCGACGGCAAGGTTCAGACAGGTAGGCAGACTCTCACAGCTGGATGCAGGAGCAGATGCAAGCAGAAGGTGGTGAGCAGGTCCAGCCACCATCACAGATGACAGCAGGCAGGTAGTGCAGAAAAGGGATAAGCAAGTTCAAGTCCGGGTCACAAGCAGGGTTGGCAACAGGCGGGCAGCGTGGTACAAGGAGCAGGCAGATGCGAGGTCAAAGACAGGCCGAGGTCAAAGGCAGGCAGCAGACAGGAAAATCCAAGGGACGAGCCGGGTAAACAGGAGTTCAGGGACACAAGCAAAGTCACAGGTAACAGGGCACAGGAAGCTGCAGATCGGACAGCACCGAGCACACCACGGGGGAACACTTAAGTAGGCCGATTGGCGCCAACGCGCACCGACGCACGCGCAACCGCGTGCCCAGCAGCGCCAGCGCGCACCAGCACACACCGACGCCCCGCAGCGCGCCCAGTGACATGTCCGCTACGGGCAACTCTCTGACAGGTTACCTCAAAAAGTCTCTCAAGCTTAAGCGTTGGATATGAAACACCAGTAATGCAATGTGCTACCTGTACACTAAAAGAACAGACTGGATCAGGTTTTGGTGCTATATATTGTTAGCTTATCATCCTTAAAGCTACCAACTGCATCCGCTTGTCTTCCACTTTGGCTCAGATCCAATTTGCATGGCTGATAAGCAGGAGATAGTGGTAATGAAAAAAAACAAAACAAAAAAAAAAAAACAGGCTTTTGCCTCTCATCCAGTGCTGCAGGGGTTAATCCTCCAAGCCTCTGCTCTCTGCATACATTTAAACTGCAGTTAGATCTGTCCCATCATCCAGCTCCTTATCACACACTGTTTCTTGGGGATATCACACTCAATAATAAAGGTTTGTTCCCTTAGGGCCGGTTCACACTGCAGGCGACGCGAGGCGACACCGACTTGCCTCGCCGCGACCTGCCGCGACCTCAGCGGCAACTTGCAGATGATTTCTGTATAGAAGTCAATGCAAGTCGCCCCCAGGTCGCCCAGAAGTAGTACAGGAACCTTTTTTCTGAGTCGGAGCGACTCGAGTCGCTCCTCTCAGAACGGTTCCATTGTACAGGATGGGGGCGACTTGCGAGAGCGCGGCGAGGCGAGTCGTGTCGCCTCGCATCGCCCGCAGTGTGAACCGGCTCTTAGTGTGTTGGCAGCTCAGCGCTGTTAGCATATCAATGATAAACACAGTCCAGGCTGACAGTGTGCAAGAGAAAAAAAAGAAAAAGAGTCAGAGAAAGCAGCAGAGTGGGGGAGGAAAAAAAAAAGATTTTTCACCTGCATACAGCGCACACGAGATGATCCTCAGAGACACGGATCACTGCTCTTGGCTCTTTATCTGGCATACACGCTGTGACTGTTGGAACTAGATTCCTCGTAGTACTCTGACCTGCAAGGGAGGAAGGGATCTCTCATCATCAGCACAGCTTGTCCAGGCTAGTGGGATTGTGTTGGAGAGAGGAGCATTTAGGAGATATTTTTAGCACAGCCTGATGCCTCTCACACATCCCCTGCTGGCTTCCATATCCCCATCAGCCTCTCAGGTGTCTCAGGTGTGTGGGGCAGAGGGAGGAAGAGCCATCCTCTCACATCCACCTCCGGTCACTCCCCATTATCCCTCCTAGCACTAACATTAGAGCCAGTGCTGGGAGGAGGGGTGGAGGGTTCGCACAAGGAGGCAGATTAGTGCTCTTTCTCAGCAGATAAAAGCTGGCAGTAGGAGAGGGGGAGAGACCAGCTTTCAGCTGCTGGAGGAAGAGTTCTGTAATTGTTGTCCATCACTAATCCCCCTCCCTGTGTGGGCCTCCTACAAGAGGATTGGTGGTCCCCACTATCAGCGGCCCTGGGTGTAATGGTCAGGCGACCACATATCTTTGGCCATATAGTAGGTGTGATGGTCAGGTGACCACATACCTTTGGCCATATCGTAGCTATGATGGTCAGGTGACCACAACCTTTTGGCCATATAGTAAATATGATGGGTAGATGATCATATACCTTTGGCCATATATTAGACATGATGGTCAGGTGACCACATAGCTTTTTGGCTATATAGAACTGGCATATCATTTAGTGTGCAAGTGTGTTCAGGGCAAACGGACCCCAAGGGAAGAGGAGTGGGGCAACTAAATTGATCAAAATTCACCATGTGAGTGATTTATGCAGTCTATCTGTTTAGATTGAAAGTTTATTAGCACCTTATATGGCCACCATATGTATTTGCTGCTTGGGAAATGGAAGCAAACCTGCAGGGGTAATTCAGGCAAATTGGTAAGGGAGGTTGCACTTTGCAATGGAAATTTCCCCAGAGCTTAGCGAATGTGCAAGCAAATGCTGTTTTTTTTTTTTCAAATTTCAACTCTGAGAACATAAACAATTATTTATAATCGCAAAAACAAATTTCAATTCAAATTAGCATGTCTCTGTTTTGGTTACAAACAAGGACATCGATCAAGAACTTTCCATTGTTAATAGTAAATACAGATCATATAACAGCTGAACTCTGTACCTAGTGACCGAGTGACTAAATAACATCAGGCTATCCTGATACATCAATCAAATACATATATGAAAGCTGTTTCACCTGCCAAAGGATTTCTATTTCTGCCCATCCTGTCCTGAGATTTACACAGCTCTGCTGCAAAGCACAGCTGGGTGAATGACACCACTTACAAGTAAAGCTGATATAGATTTTATTGAGCTTGGACCAAAGTAAGGATACATATACTATAGCTATGGGATCCTTCTAGATTAGAACTTTGCTGGAAGGAATAGTGCCCCATTGTAGGTGTTATTGGCAGGTGTAGTACCCCAACATTGGATTCAGTGAGAGGAATAGTGCCTCAGTGTTGGTGTCAGTGGGAGGTCTAGTTCCCCAATTGTTTGTGTTAGTAGAAGGAACAGTACCCATGGTTGGTGTCAGTGGGAGGAATAGTGCCCCATCATTGGTGTCAGTGGAAGGAATGGTGCCCCATGATTGGTGTCCATGGAAGGAGTAGTGCCCCATGATTGGTGTTAGTGGGAGGAATAGTGCCTCATTGTTGGTGTCAGTGGAAGGAATAGTGCCCCATGATTGGTGTCAGTGGGAGGAATAGTGCGCCATCATTGGTATACGTGGGGGAGGAAAAGTGCTCCATCATTGGTGTCAGTGGGAGGAACAGTACCCATTCATTGATTTTCAGTAGGGGGAGGAATAGTGCCCCATCATTGGTATCAGTGGGGAAGGAATAGTGCCCCATCATTGGTGTCAGTGAAGGAATAGTGCCCCATCATTGGTATCAGTGGGAGGAATAGTACCCCTATCATTGGTATCAGTGGAGGAGGAATAGTGCCCCATCATTGGTGTCAGTGGAGGAACAGTGCCTCATCATTGGTGTCAGTGGAAGGAATAGTGCCCCAATGTTGGTGTCACTGCAGGTCAAATGCTCTTTCTTCATAAATAATAGAGTGGTCCGGGAAAATGATGCACTATGGCCATGATGGAGTATTTCTTTCCTTTGACCATCAACCCCATCTCGTGGCCATAGTGCAGCATTTTCACAGGTCGCTCTATTATTTATGAATAAAGAACATTTGATCTGCAATGAAAATAGCTTGAGATCATTCAATTTTGTCCCATACACAGAACAAATGTACATGCCAGTTTCACCTTTTTGGTCTTCATTTGAACCCCAGATGGCAAGGTGTCAGCGCAGGAGCATAACTGGGGAGCATGAGCTGGAGGTAACATACTCCAGCATTCAAATACAACTGAAGATGAAAAAAAAAAGTGGAGTAGAAAAAGTATCCCATGGACAATGCAATTGCTAATGATACAATTTTATATGATATGATAAGGTTGAATATAGTCCATGATACTTTTTTCAGCATTACCCACCTCTACTCGGAAGAGCCAACACCCACTCAGTCCCTCCCCGGCATCCTCTCCCCATCTTCTTCTTCAGCCATCTTGATTGGCCGTCGTGGGATGACATCACTACCGCGCATGTGAGGAGTCACTTATGCTGGCATATTGGCACCATACCGAAAGTATAAAGTTGCATGCGCAGCTCAATGTGCATTCTGCAGAAGACCACAGACAGGCTGGTCGATTTATTTTATTGGTGAAGAGACATTTCATGTATTTTCTGCATAAAGAGCTACCTGTCCATTTTTTTTTATTATTATGATTTTTTTTTTTTCAGGGACAAGTAATTAAAGAAATCACCTCCACCAATATCCAAAATATCCACCAGCAGTGAATGTTTGCTGCATGTGACATTCACTGATCTATAACTATGCCTATTGGTAACTATGTAATTTACTGTCCAAGAAAACATTCCAAAAATGGCATAATGCATATATTATATAACAACAGCGCCATCTGGTGAAATTTAAATGATATCCATATTATAACTAGAGCGTAGGCAAACCTCATTGAAGACTATTTTCAACACTGGTGCCTCCATCGCAGCATACCTGTGATAAGCTCCCCCTGGACTCCTCCCCTCAGGATAGTGAATATATTATAAAATAAAAACCAATACCCCCCCCATAGCATTCTTTATTTTTTTCCTCATACCTCATGGATAGGGGTGTTGCATGTCCTTGCCTTTGCTATGTGCAGGTTCCATCTGGGTTCAAGCCAGCAGTAGTACCTGTCCCTCCCTCCGAGAAGTTCACAGGATTCCATTCATCCATTTTCTGGTCCCCAAAAAAATGGGGAATGGAGACGGTAGTGGATTTAAAAGCCGTGGTTTCCCTGGGCAATTTACCTCAGTACCTGTCACCCCCTCAAGATTCCAATCTTACCTCGCCTTCTATCTCAAGCTGAATCTTCATGTTTGGATGCTGAGAGGCAGACGGTCCTTTCTTCCTCGCCCCTCTTAGCCAACGTACACACGGTCGGAGATTTTGGCAACCAAATCCGTCGGATTTTGCCTGTGTGTCCGAAACTGTTGCATACACACAGTTGGGCCAAGTTGGCGAAAAATCCGATCTTTCAGAACGTGATGACGTAATTTCGTTACGATGGGACTACATTCAGGCTAGTAGCCAATAGCTTTGATGTAGGAATTTGATCTGAGCATGTGTGGCACTTGGTCCGATCAAAATGCTCTACACATGATCGGATTAGGTCCGTCTGGCCCAGTTGGTCGGGAAATATTTCCAACATGTTGGAAAATTGGGTCGGACGGAGATTCGGACGGAATCAGTCCGATGCATACCACACACAGTCGGATTATCTGACGACATGGTCCGATAAGACTCATTCCGACAGATTCTCCGACCGTGTGTACAAGAGCTTTGAGTTTCTTTAAGCAGGCCTAAACCTCGGTCTCTAAGTTCTTGAAGGTTCAGGTGGTGGCTATATCAGCAGCTACACAAAAGAGATGGGCGGAAGACATGCTTATCATCCAATTCTTCAGAGCAGGTAAGAAGATTCGGCCACCAGTTAAGCAATCTTTTCCTGCTTGGGATCTGTCTTCTGTCTTGGACTGTCTGACTACTCATCCTTTTGCCCCATCAGAATCCTCCTCTCTATGGAACCTGAAGCTCAAAACTGCCTTTCTGATTGTGGTTACTTCAGGTAAAAGAGCCTCAGAACTGCAAGCGTTGGGGGCAGAAGATGAGCATATATCCTTTTTTCCAAATAGAGTGGAGCTACGGACAGTTCAAGGTTTTGTCCCTAAGATATCTTCCCGATCCACTCTCTTGAAAGCTTGGGCAGTACCGACCTTTCCAGATCCACAGTCAGGGTCTTTGTATGAGTTGGACATTTCCAGAGTTCTAAGATGTTAGCTACAGGCTACAGTGCCCTTCAGAGCATCAAATAAGTTGTTCATACTCCCTTGGGGTAAGAATAAAGGGAAGGAAGCAGCCTAAAGAACATTTGCCTCCTGGATTTGTAAGCCAATCCAAAGGGCATATAGGACTAGAGGGATGGATCCTTCAGTGGTTAAAGCCCACTCAACGAGGGCAGTTTCTTTATCTTGGGTGGCAAGGGTTAATGTCTCTTTGGAGACAATTTGCAAAGTGGCTACTTGGTCGTCTCCAAGCACGTTCATGCGACATTATAGACTTTCCTTTCCTTGTTTTATTTTATTTACATTTTATTGATTTTTAAAATCATCTTATACAATACAAATACATATATATTCAGCTTTAATCTCGTTACACTTTATCCTGTTTACTTATTTATATTCATTTTATACCAATCCACCCTCCCCGCCTCCCCCTAATCTGTTGACCTTTATTGAATCCATTTCTATTTATTCCGTTAGAGCCTGAATAAAATGATCTGTCTTTTTGAATGAACTCCACTTTTCCCATATTGCCCAATATCTGTTCATTTTATTTTCTTCCATTTTACTTAAGTATTCCATGTTGTTAATATTTTCCACTCTCAATGTCCACTCTCTAATTGGGTTTTTTTTTAACCTGTAACCAATATTTAGGTATCAGCGCTTTTGCCGCATTGAGCAGAATAGGAACCAACGTATTTTTATTTTTATTTTTATTGATTACAGGTATTTTCCTCAACCCCTAAAAACAAACATTCTCCAGGCTCACATGGTATTCTTACACCTGTTATTGTTTCTATGTATGCTAGTATAATACTCCAGTATTGTTTTATCTCTGGACATCCCCACCATATATGAAATGTTGTTCCAGATAGTTTACATTCTCGCCAACACTGTGTGGATTTTGAGGGATCTATTCTATGTAATCTATCTGGCGTTAAGTGCCATCTCATTAGGCACTTATAATTAGCCTCAACTGATATTGTGTCCGATACATAACTGTGTACTGTATTGATCATCCAAGTCTCATCTACTTTGATACCCATGTCCTGCTCCCATTTGGCTATTGCTGGTATAGCCCCTCGCCCCTCTATTTCTGAAAGGATATCATATACCCGTGACACACTATGTTTTACTATTACTTTTGCAGTACAGAGCTTTTCCATTGGCATTAATGTGTTCTCATCTCTTATAGGTTTTGGAAGTGAATTGATAAAATGTTGGATCTGTAAAAATTCCCAATCACTTAGTGTTTGCCATCTATGCTTCTTTATTATATTATTATTATATGCGACATTATAGACTTGATCTAGGAGCACTCCCTTCAGTGAAGTTCGGAAGAAGGGCAATTGAGTCAGCTCTTGCGTTTTCTTAATAAATTTCTTTATGAGCATTACCCACACAGTTTTTCAGCTATTTAGTTTGCGACAGGTATGCTGCCATGTAGGCACCAGAAAAACTGAAAATTGTATCATACTTACCGTAATTTTATTTTCCTGGTGCCTATGGCAGCATACATGCCCTCCCTTGGTATTCAATATGACAAGAGAATGCTATGGGGGGGGGGGGGGGGGGTATTGGTCTTTGGTCTTCCTTACGGTAAGTATGATACAATTTTCCGTTTTCCGGTCTCACGGAACCTCTGCTAAAAATTACTATTTTTACAACTCATGATACAATAGTGTTATGGTGAATGGGAAGAATGCTGCTTACACTTGTGGTCATTGGGGAGAATTACCCCCTTACACATGGCTAAATAGATAAATGGTGTCAGTGGGAACTCATCTGAGAGGCAGAAATTGCTCGTTGTTCAAGGAACTCCTAACAGCCCCTGGGAGTACCCTGGGGTTTCATAGCAACCTCTGATAGAGTCGTATGGTTCCATAGCAACCTCTGAAGGAATTCTAGGGTTCCATAGCAACCTCTGAAGGAATCCTAGGGTTCCATAGCAACCTCTGAAGGAATCCTAGGGTTCCATAGCAACCCCCTGAAGGAAACTTAGGTTCCATAGCACCCTCTGAAAGAACCAGAAGTGCATTTGTGAGGTCAGTGGACAAGAAGATCAAGACTCTGTGCAGGCCAGTCAAGTTCCTTCACCCCAAACTCGCTCATCCGTGTTTTTTTGGTGGAGGGGGGATTATGGTGTGGGGTTGTTTTTTAGGGGGTTGGGCTTGGCCCCGTAGTTCCAGTGAAAGCAACTCTTAACGTCAGCATACCAAGAAATGTTGGAAAATTTCATGCTCACAACTTTGTGAGAACAGTTTGGAGATGGCCCATTCCTGTTCCAACATGACTGCACGCCAGGGCACAAAGACATGAATGGAACACCTTTGGAATGAATTAGAGCAGAGACTGTGAGCCAGGCCTTCTCATCCACTAGAGTGCTGGGCTATGGAGGGGGAGGGTACGGGAAAAGCTGACTGAGCTGGGTGTCAGTCAAGGTATGTAGGTGGATCCCAACTCCATTGTCATGATCTTGCCTGAACCTGGAGTGGCTCCGTGACATTAGCCGACAGCAGGCTGAAGCCAACTGTTAGCTGAAAATGGGTCACAGGAGTACAGAACAAGCTTTGGCTGTACTACTCCTTTAAATACCATGTAGTGCCCTCCTCTAGTAGGCTGCTATACTAAATTTTGTTTTTGGCTTTACTGTATTCAATAGAGCAATGATCTATTGCTTATGTCTGGTCAGTGTTTCCCAATATGGGTGTTTGATTCCCCCTACCTGCTTCTAGGAGAAGCTTCCAGAATATAGGGCAAAGAGAGTCAAATGATCATTATGAATATTTATCATGCCCCAACCAATTCCTCAAAGGAAGCATCCAGAAGGTAGCTGGGGATGTGATAAATGTTTAGGGGGCCTTTTCCAGAGGGTTACTTCCTCTCCAGGGAGGGTTCTAGTTTTCTTGGTGTTGCTGCCCCTGGGTTATTGCTTTTCCAGAAGATTCTTTCTTCTCTAGCCACATACCCTGGAGCTGATGCCTGTGGGAGATTGGTACTGAAACAAGTAACTGCAGTCTTGGCCTCAGCAGAAACTGGGCTGAGGGCCAAGGAATACTGATAAAAGATTATTTGTTGGAAGGCTCTGTTCTGAGATCCTGGTCTGGAGAAGGATCTTTTGCTTCACTGATGACCTCATGCAGGAAGCTGGATGGTGATCAGCTCCTGGGATATTGCGAGTAGAACAAGATTTGGGACTATCATGTATGACTACAGCTATTAGGGTTTAGCCTAGAGGTCTGTCCTGCTATTTCTGCCATTGGTTGAAGTATCGTGATCTTTTAACCCTCTCCTGCTTAACCACTTCACGACTGGCACACGACGATGTACGTCGGTAGAATGGCGCGGGCAGGAAAATTGGTGTGAAAGATACGTCCATTTGAAATTGGCGCCCTGCCATTGCGTGTGCACCGTGGGTCGGGACCCCCGTGAATCCGGTTGCGGGTCCCGCGGACTTGATCGCCACGGGGATACCCGTGATCGGCTCACGGGGAGATGCGGAAGTAAACAGCATCTCCCCGTTCTGCCTAGCAACAAGTGACACTGATCTCTGCTCCCTGTGATTGGAGCAGAGATCAGTGTTCATTAACACACAGCCATGCCCCCTCAGTTAGTAACATGCCCCTAGTACACACTTAACCCCTACACTGCCACCCCCTGGTTAACCCCATTCACTGCCAGTGTCATTTACACAGGAATCAGTGCATTTGTATAGCACTGATTGCTGTATAAATGACAATGGTCACAAAAATGTCAAAAATGTCCGATGTGTCACAGTCACAATAAAAATCACTGATCGCCGCCATTACTAGTAAAAAAAAAATGATTAATAAAAATGCCATAAAACGATCCCCTATTTTGTAAATGCTATAAATTTTGCGCAAAACCAATCGCTTATTGCGATTTTTTTACCAAAAATATGTAGAGGAATACGTATCGGCCTAAACAGGAAAAAAATATGTTTTTTTATATATATTTTTGGGGGATATTTATTATAGCAAAAAGTAAAAAATAATGTATTCTTTTTTTCAAAATTGTCGCTCTTTTTTAGTTTATAGCGCAAAAAAATCTATTTGTGGGAAAAAAAGACAGCCAATTTTGTTTGGCAATCACGTCGCACAACCGCGCAATTGTCAGTTAAAGCGACGCAGTGCCGAATCGCAAAAAGTGGTCTGGTCTTAAGCCAGCAAAATGGTCCATTCTGAAAGTGGTTAAGTTCTTCAGCAATAAATAGTAAAAAGAGATCCCCTAGACGGAGCCTGTATTGTCAGTGTGCATAAAACTGTGTCTGTAGCAGGTAGCCTGTGTACCTCTTAGCATAGGATAGGCAAAATGTTATTTCTGGCCCTTTTTGTAGTCAAGGGAGCAGCGATTGTTTGTTCTGGTCTGTTCAGGGTTCCACAGGCTGGGTGTTTAACCACTTAAGGACCGCCGTATTGCCAATGTACGTCATTGCAATGGCACGTACAGGCACAAGCACGTACATGTACCTCATTGTTGGTGTCAGTGGAAGGAATAGTGCCCCATGATTGGTGTCAGTGGGAGGAATAGTGCGCCATCATTGGTATACGTGGGGGAGGAAAAGTGCTCCATCATTGGTGTCAGTGGGAGGAACAGTACCCATTCATTGATTTTCAGTAGGGGGAGGAATAGTGCCCCATCATTGGTATCAGTGGGGAAGGAATAGTGCCCCATCATTGGTGTCAGTGAAGGAATAGTGCCCCATCATTGGTATCAGTGGGAGGAATAGTACCCCTATCATTGGTATCAGTGGAGGAGGAATAGTGCCCCATCATTGGTGTCAGTGGAGGAACAGTGCCTCATCATTGGTGTCAGTGGAAGGAATAGTGCCCCAATGTTGGTGTCACTGCAGGTCAAATGCTCTTTCTTCATAAATAATAGAGTGGTCCGGGAAAATGATGCACTATGGCCATGATGGAGTATTTCTTTCCTTTGACCATCAACCCCATCTCGTGGCCATAGTGCAGCATTTTCACAGGTCGCTCTATTATTTATGAATAAAGAACATTTGATCTGCAATGAAAATAGCTTGAGATCATTCAATTTTGTCCCATACACAGAACAAATGTACATGCCAGTTTCACCTTTTTGGTCTTCATTTGAACCCCAGATGGCAAGGTGTCAGCGCAGGAGCATAACTGGGGAGCATGAGCTGGAGGTAACATACTCCAGCATTCAAATACAACTGAAGATGAAAAAAAAAAGTGGAGTAGAAAAAGTATCCCATGGACAATGCAATTGCTAATGATACAATTTTATATGATATGATAAGGTTGAATATAGTCCATGATACTTTTTTCAGCATTACCCACCTCTACTCGGAAGAGCCAACACCCACTCAGTCCCTCCCCGGCATCCTCTCCCCATCTTCTTCTTCAGCCATCTTGATTGGCCGTCGTGGGATGACATCACTACCGCGCATGTGAGGAGTCACTTATGCTGGCATATTGGCACCATACCGAAAGTATAAAGTTGCATGCGCAGCTCAATGTGCATTCTGCAGAAGACCACAGACAGGCTGGTCGATTTATTTTATTGGTGAAGAGACATTTCATGTATTTTCTGCATAAAGAGCTACCTGTCCATTTTTTTTTATTATTATGATTTTTTTTTTTTCAGGGACAAGTAATTAAAGAAATCACCTCCACCAATATCCAAAATATCCACCAGCAGTGAATGTTTGCTGCATGTGACATTCACTGATCTATAACTATGCCTATTGGTAACTATGTAATTTACTGTCCAAGAAAACATTCCAAAAATGGCATAATGCATATATTATATAACAACAGCGCCATCTGGTGAAATTTAAATGATATCCATATTATAACTAGAGCGTAGGCAAACCTCATTGAAGACTATTTTCAACACTGGTGCCTCCATCGCAGCATACCTGTGATAAGCTCCCCCTGGACTCCTCCCCTCAGGATAGTGAATATATTATAAAATAAAAACCAATACCCCCCCCATAGCATTCTTTATTTTTTTCCTCATACCTCATGGATAGGGGTGTTGCATGTCCTTGCCTTTGCTATGTGCAGGTTCCATCTGGGTTCAAGCCAGCAGTAGTACCTGTCCCTCCCTCCGAGAAGTTCACAGGATTCCATTCATCCATTTTCTGGTCCCCAAAAAAATGGGGAATGGAGACGGTAGTGGATTTAAAAGCCGTGGTTTCCCTGGGCAATTTACCTCAGTACCTGTCACCCCCTCAAGATTCCAATCTTACCTCGCCTTCTATCTCAAGCTGAATCTTCATGTTTGGATGCTGAGAGGCAGACGGTCCTTTCTTCCTCGCCCCTCTTAGCCAACGTACACACGGTCGGAGATTTTGGCAACCAAATCCGTCGGATTTTGCCTGTGTGTCCGAAACTGTTGCATACACACAGTTGGGCCAAGTTGGCGAAAAATCCGATCTTTCAGAACGTGATGACGTAATTTCGTTACGATGGGACTACATTCAGGCTAGTAGCCAATAGCTTTGATGTAGGAATTTGATCTGAGCATGTGTGGCACTTGGTCCGATCAAAATGCTCTACACATGATCGGATTAGGTCCGTCTGGCCCAGTTGGTCGGGAAATATTTCCAACATGTTGGAAAATTGGGTCGGACGGAGATTCGGACGGAATCAGTCCGATGCATACCACACACAGTCGGATTATCTGACGACATGGTCCGATAAGACTCATTCCGACAGATTCTCCGACCGTGTGTACAAGAGCTTTGAGTTTCTTTAAGCAGGCCTAAACCTCGGTCTCTAAGTTCTTGAAGGTTCAGGTGGTGGCTATATCAGCAGCTACACAAAAGAGATGGGCGGAAGACATGCTTATCATCCAATTCTTCAGAGCAGGTAAGAAGATTCGGCCACCAGTTAAGCAATCTTTTCCTGCTTGGGATCTGTCTTCTGTCTTGGACTGTCTGACTACTCATCCTTTTGCCCCATCAGAATCCTCCTCTCTATGGAACCTGAAGCTCAAAACTGCCTTTCTGATTGTGGTTACTTCAGGTAAAAGAGCCTCAGAACTGCAAGCGTTGGGGGCAGAAGATGAGCATATATCCTTTTTTCCAAATAGAGTGGAGCTACGGACAGTTCAAGGTTTTGTCCCTAAGATATCTTCCCGATCCACTCTCTTGAAAGCTTGGGCAGTACCGACCTTTCCAGATCCACAGTCAGGGTCTTTGTATGAGTTGGACATTTCCAGAGTTCTAAGATGTTAGCTACAGGCTACAGTGCCCTTCAGAGCATCAAATAAGTTGTTCATACTCCCTTGGGGTAAGAATAAAGGGAAGGAAGCAGCCTAAAGAACATTTGCCTCCTGGATTTGTAAGCCAATCCAAAGGGCATATAGGACTAGAGGGATGGATCCTTCAGTGGTTAAAGCCCACTCAACGAGGGCAGTTTCTTTATCTTGGGTGGCAAGGGTTAATGTCTCTTTGGAGACAATTTGCAAAGTGGCTACTTGGTCGTCTCCAAGCACGTTCATGCGACATTATAGACTTTCCTTTCCTTGTTTTATTTTATTTACATTTTATTGATTTTTAAAATCATCTTATACAATACAAATACATATATATTCAGCTTTAATCTCGTTACACTTTATCCTGTTTACTTATTTATATTCATTTTATACCAATCCACCCTCCCCACCTCCCCCTAATCTGTTGACCTTTATTGAATCCATTTCTATTTATTCCGTTAGAGCCTGAATAAAATGATCTGTCTTTTTGAATGAACTCCACTTTTCCCATATTGCCCAATATCTGTTCATTTTATTTTCTTCCATTTTACTTAAGTATTCCATGTTGTTAATATTTTCCACTCTCAATGTCCACTCTCTAATTGGGTTTTTTTTTAACCTGTAACCAATATTTAGGTATCAGCGCTTTTGCCGCATTGAGCAGAATAGGAACCAACGTATTTTTATTTTTATTTTTATTGATTACAGGTATTTTCCTCAACCCCTAAAAACAAACATTCTCCAGGCTCACATGGTATTCTTACACCTGTTATTGTTTCTATGTATGCTAGTATAATACTCCAGTATTGTTTTATCTCTGGACATCCCCACCATATATGAAATGTTGTTCCAGATAGTTTACATTCTCGCCAACACTGTGTGGATTTTGAGGGATCTATTCTATGTAATCTATCTGGCGTTAAGTGCCATCTCATTAGGCACTTATAATTAGCCTCAACTGATATTGTGTCCGATACATAACTGTGTACTGTATTGATCATCCAAGTCTCATCTACTTTGATACCCATGTCCTGCTCCCATTTGGCTATTGCTGGTATAGCCCCTCGCCCCTCTATTTCTGAAAGGATATCATATACCCGTGACACACTATGTTTTACTATTACTTTTGCAGTACAGAGCTTTTCCATTGGCATTAATGTGTTCTCATCTCTTATAGGTTTTGGAAGTGAATTGATAAAATGTTGGATCTGTAAAAATTCCCAATCACTTAGTGTTTGCCATCTATGCTTCTTTATTATATTATTATTATATGCGACATTATAGACTTGATCTAGGAGCACTCCCTTCAGTGAAGTTCGGAAGAAGGGCAATTGAGTCAGCTCTTGCGTTTTCTTAATAAATTTCTTTATGAGCATTACCCACACAGTTTTTCAGCTATTTAGTTTGCGACAGGTATGCTGCCATGTAGGCACCAGAAAAACTGAAAATTGTATCATACTTACCGTAATTTTATTTTCCTGGTGCCTATGGCAGCATACATGCCCTCCCTTGGTATTCAATATGACAAGAGAATGCTATGGGGGGGGGGGGGTATTGGTCTTTGGTCTTCCTTACGGTAAGTATGATACAATTTTCCGTTTTCCGGTCTCACGGAACCTCTGCTAAAAATTACTATTTTTACAACTCATGATACAATAGTGTTATGGTGAATGGGAAGAATGCTGCTTACACTTGTGGTCATTGGGGAGAATTACCCCCTTACACATGGCTAAATAGATAAATGGTGTCAGTGGGAACTCATCTGAGAGGCAGAAATTGCTCGTTGTTCAAGGAACTCCTAACAGCCCCTGGGAGTACCCTGGGGTTTCATAGCAACCTCTGATAGAGTCGTATGGTTCCATAGCAACCTCTGAAGGAATTCTAGGGTTCCATAGCAACCTCTGAAGGAATCCTAGGGTTCCATAGCAACCTCTGAAGGAATCCTAGGGTTCCATAGCAACCCCCTGAAGGAAACTTAGGTTCCATAGCACCCTCTGAAAGAACCAGAAGTGCATTTGTGAGGTCAGTGGACAAGAAGATCAAGACTCTGTGCAGGCCAGTCAAGTTCCTTCACCCCAAACTCGCTCATCCGTGTTTTTTTGGTGGAGGGGGGATTATGGTGTGGGGTTGTTTTTTAGGGGGTTGGGCTTGGCCCCGTAGTTCCAGTGAAAGCAACTCTTAACGTCAGCATACCAAGAAATGTTGGAAAATTTCATGCTCACAACTTTGTGAGAACAGTTTGGAGATGGCCCATTCCTGTTCCAACATGACTGCACGCCAGGGCACAAAGACATGAATGGAACACCTTTGGAATGAATTAGAGCAGAGACTGTGAGCCAGGCCTTCTCATCCACTAGAGTGCTGGGCTATGGAGGGGGAGGGTACGGGAAAAGCTGACTGAGCTGGGTGTCAGTCAAGGTATGTAGGTGGATCCCAACTCCATTGTCATGATCTTGCCTGAACCTGGAGTGGCTCCGTGACATTAGCCGACAGCAGGCTGAAGCCAACTGTTAGCTGAAAATGGGTCACAGGAGTACAGAACAAGCTTTGGCTGTACTACTCCTTTAAATACCATGTAGTGCCCTCCTCTAGTAGGCTGCTATACTAAATTTTGTTTTTGGCTTTACTGTATTCAATAGAGCAATGATCTATTGCTTATGTCTGGTCAGTGTTTCCCAATATGGGTGTTTGATTCCCCCTACCTGCTTCTAGGAGAAGCTTCCAGAATATAGGGCAAAGAGAGTCAAATGATCATTATGAATATTTATCATGCCCCAACCAATTCCTCAAAGGAAGCATCCAGAAGGTAGCTGGGGATGTGATAAATGTTTAGGGGGCCTTTTCCAGAGGGTTACTTCCTCTCCAGGGAGGGTTCTAGTTTTCTTGGTGTTGCTGCCCCTGGGTTATTGCTTTTCCAGAAGATTCTTTCTTCTCTAGCCACATACCCTGGAGCTGATGCCTGTGGGAGATTGGTACTGAAACAAGTAACTGCAGTCTTGGCCTCAGCAGAAACTGGGCTGAGGGCCAAGGAATACTGATAAAAGATTATTTGTTGGAAGGCTCTGTTCTGAGATCCTGGTCTGGAGAAGGATCTTTTGCTTCACTGATGACCTCATGCAGGAAGCTGGATGGTGATCAGCTCCTGGGATATTGCGAGTAGAACAAGATTTGGGACTATCATGTATGACTACAGCTATTAGGGTTTAGCCTAGAGGTCTGTCCTGCTATTTCTGCCATTGGTTGAAGTATCGTGATCTTTTAACCCTCTCCTGCTTAACCACTTCACGACTGGCACACGACGATGTACGTCGGTAGAATGGCGCGGGCAGGAAAATTGGTGTGAAAGATACGTCCATTTGAAATTGGCGCCCTGCCATTGCGTGTGCACCGTGGGTCGGGACCCCCGTGAATCCGGTTGCGGGTCCCGCGGACTTGATCGCCACGGGGATACCCGTGATCGGCTCACGGGGAGATGCGGAAGTAAACAGCATCTCCCCGTTCTGCCTAGCAACAAGTGACACTGATCTCTGCTCCCTGTGATTGGAGCAGAGATCAGTGTTCATTAACACACAGCCATGCCCCCTCAGTTAGTAACATGCCCCTAGTACACACTTAACCCCTACACTGCCACCCCCTGGTTAACCCCATTCACTGCCAGTGTCATTTACACAGGAATCAGTGCATTTGTATAGCACTGATTGCTGTATAAATGACAATGGTCACAAAAATGTCAAAAATGTCCGATGTGTCACAGTCACAATAAAAATCACTGATCGCCGCCATTACTAGTAAAAAAAAAATGATTAATAAAAATGCCATAAAACGATCCCCTATTTTGTAAATGCTATAAATTTTGCGCAAAACCAATCGCTTATTGCGATTTTTTTACCAAAAATATGTAGAGGAATACGTATCGGCCTAAACAGGAAAAAAATATGTTTTTTTATATATATTTTTGGGGGATATTTATTATAGCAAAAAGTAAAAAATAATGTATTCTTTTTTTCAAAATTGTCGCTCTTTTTTAGTTTATAGCGCAAAAAAATCTATTTGTGGGAAAAAAAGACAGCCAATTTTGTTTGGCAATCACGTCGCACAACCGCGCAATTGTCAGTTAAAGCGACGCAGTGCCGAATCGCAAAAAGTGGTCTGGTCTTAAGCCAGCAAAATGGTCCATTCTGAAAGTGGTTAAGTTCTTCAGCAATAAATAGTAAAAAGAGATCCCCTAGACGGAGCCTGTATTGTCAGTGTGCATAAAACTGTGTCTGTAGCAGGTAGCCTGTGTACCTCTTAGCATAGGATAGGCAAAATGTTATTTCTGGCCCTTTTTGTAGTCAAGGGAGCAGCGATTGTTTGTTCTGGTCTGTTCAGGGTTCCACAGGCTGGGTGTTTAACCACTTAAGGACCGCCGTATTGCCAATGTACGTCATTGCAATGGCACGTACAGGCACAAGCACGTACATGTACGTGCTTGTCTTCCAGCGGGTGGGGGGTCCGATCGGACCCCCTCCCGCTGGATACGGTGGTCCGTTTCGCTTCAGGAGCGATCTGGGATGAGGGGATGGCCGTTGGTTTCTGGCCATCCCCTCTCGATCGCTCCTGGCGAATGAGAAGCTTCCTCCCACTGTGTATTGTATACACAGGCAGGGAGGAAGTGATGTCATTCTCCTCGGGGCGGTCTTTTTGACCGGACTACGAGGAGAAGACTAAAAGTAAGTGCACCAAACACTACTCTAACACATAGGTACACATAGGTACACAACCCCCCCCCCCGATCGCCCCCCGCCCCCCCCTCCCCAGTCACAGTGTCACTGATTGCAGTGATCATTTATTTACTGATCACTGCATTCAGTGTCAGTTGTAAAAGTAAAAACTGTCAGGGCAGTTAGTGTTAGGTCCAGGGTAGCCCCCTACCACCCCCAATAAAGTTTTAACCCCCTGATTGCCCCTAGTTAACCCTTTCACCCCCTTTTGCCAGTATCACTAAGCGATCATTTTTCTGATCGCTGCATTAGTGTCACTGATGTCGCTAGGTAGCTAGTTATTTTTTTAGGTTCACCGCCAGGTTTTTATAGCGCTAGGTACCCCGATATAGTACACAAATAATGGTTTTAACCCCCTGATTGCCCCTAGTTAACCCTTTCACCCCCTTTTGCCAGTGTCCCTAAGCGATAATTTTTCTGATCGCTGCATTAGTGTCACTAGTGTCGCTAGGTAGCTAGTTATTTTTTTAGGTTCACCGCCAGGTTTTTATAGCGCTAGGTACCCCCATATACTACCCAATAATGGTTTTAACCCCCTGATTGCCCCTAGTTTATTTAGTGACAACTTTGTGCAAAAAAAAAAATTGTAATATTCCTGCAACTTGTGGCAAAATATAAAATCTTTCATGGACTCAACATGCCTCTCAGTAAATAGCTTGGGGTGTCTACTTTCCAAAATGGGGTCATTTTGGGGGGTTTTGTGCTATTTTGGCATTTTATGGCCTTCGAAACTGTGATAGGTAGTGAGGAGTGAAATCAAAAATTTGCACCCTTAGAAACCCTGAAGGCAGTGATTGGTTTTCGGGGGGGCCGTACGCAGCTAGACTTCCAAAAAGTCCCACATATGTGGTATCCTCGTACTCAGGAGAAGCAGCAGAATATATTTTGGGGTGCAATTCCACATATAACTATGGCATGTGTGAGCAATATATCATTTAGTGACAACTTTTTGTAAACTTTTTTTTTTTTGTGTCATTATTCAATCACTTGGGACAAAAAAAAAAATTCAATGGGCTCAACATGCCTCTCCACAACTTCCTTGGGGTGTCTACTTTCCAAAATGGGGTCATTTGGGGGGGGGGTTTGTACTGCCCTGCCATTTTAGCACCTCAAGAAATGAGATAGGCAGTCGTAAATTAAAAGCTGTGTAATTTCCAGAAAATTTACTAGTTTGTAGACGCTATAACTTTTGCGCAAACCAATAAATATACACTTACTGACATTTTTTTTACTAAAGAAATGTGGCTGAATAAATTTTGCCCTAAATGTATGACTAAAATTGAGTTTAGGCTGTTAATTGGTCCGGGGCTGAAGTGGTTAATTGCTTACCTCTGCCTCTGAAGGAAGCTTTCAGAACATAAGGAGGAAGATTCAGGTGACCAGCCTGAACACTAGTCAGACTCTAGCCAATCCAGAGAGAGGAGTGTCCTGAAGGTGGCTGGGGAGGGGATAAATAGTTTGGAGCCCTGGGGAGATGGTTCTACCCTTGGCAGGGAGGGTTCCAAAGCCTCTGGGACTACTGCCCTAGGAGGCAGCCCATGGACTGTGTAGCTGTTCTTTGAGGTCTCAGGGGTGGCAGATCTGGGAGTCTAAATCGATGTTCTGTGGAGCTGGCTGTAGGACTTCACCATAAAGAATCTGGTCTGGAGAAGGATTGTATCCCTCACTGGACTTCATCTAGAGGAAGCTGGAAGGTGTGTAGCTGTATTTTAGGTTGCTGATCTTTTATGTTTGGCAGCAATATGCTTTTGGCTTCCTATGAGAACCTTGCAGATTGTTGATCTTGTCGAGAGGGCAATTGAGAGGAACCAGAAGTAGGAATAACAAAGTATTTGAAAAGGCAGGACCTTCAATAAAGCAGATTTATTGATAACAGCTGAGTTACAAGCAAAAGCTAGTTCAAAGACATCGGGGCTCGCAGGTCCTTTTTATAACAAATTTTAGAATAGAACTACATTGGCTACAGTATGATTGGTTGCTCAGACCTGTGTCACCGTAACTAACCATACATCTGAAGCCTGTCATACAATCAGGCAAACTTATTAATTCCCAAAATTGGGAATTAGTAAAAGTCATTGTCTATTCTTCCACCCAATTAAAATCTTTGTCTGCATGTAAGCAAGTGCAGTTAGCTAATCTGCCACTAGGTAGCTCTGTTCCAGAACAGTATCTGGTCAGAGAATAGTGTCATCGGGTGCTAGGTCCCTTTTAGCTGGACCCCTCCTGTAGTGATATAATGGGTGAGTCAGTGCCCATATATAAGCCTGGTATGGGGGAGCCTTAGTGCAGTTGGGGCATAGGAGACAGAAACCGCACCATCAGGCAGGTGTAGTCAGCAAATGGAGGCCCTGGATAGGGCAGGAGGACAGGGAGTGGTAGACCTGCAGGCAGAGGAGCCAGCTGTAGACTTCCTGACCCTCATAAAGATGTAGACCTCCTGACACTTATGAAAGTGGCGGAGGCTAGGGCTGGTTGCAAAAGGCATTTTAGGCCAGGCCAAGTGTTCAGTGGAGGGGTGCACTTAAGCTAGAGATGTCTACATTGATCCTAATACAGTAGGACCACCTCTGAGGAACAGTGAGTGAACACAGACAGCCTAAGGTGAACCAGAACCTCTGAGTGGGTACCAATGACCCTGGGTGGAGAGAGACCGAGCTAAGGAAGATGTCAAGAGAAAGCCTCTGCCATGAAGTGGGCACAAGATGGTGGAGGGTTGAAGCCTCAAGCAGGTGGGATGTTGTTCTGGCAGGGAAGCGGGAAGAGCAGGGGAGGAAGGGAAGAGCAGGGACTTGCACTCTTGGCACCATTACTAGCCAATCACAACCCCCCTTATATGCAGACAGTAGAACAACCAACATATCCATCATTGTATCAAATTCTTGTCTTGATAAGACTTCTTCATCCCAAGGAAAATTATGCTTACAAGTTTGTCTGGCAAAATGAACTCAAATGCGCCCCATTCTACGTGTTTAATGTCTTTTTATAGTTTTTTTTTTATCTCTACAGCTATTTAATATATTTATATATTGATTACACGATTATGCACTATTAATAATATATAGATGAATAATTAACTTTTATTTTCTTATTATTCTATATTTCCTAAATATTATTAGACAGTGTATGTATTCTTAAATTGTGATGGACGAACTTCCGAGGGGACGTTTCCCGAAAGCGATCCGCAAACTTGCCCAAAAGTTCTCGAAACGCAGGGTTCGCGGCGGACCCCATTCACTTTAATGGCAGGCGAACCTTAAAAACCTCCAGGTCATATTTTCAGCCACAAAATACTTACTAGCTGTGCACACATAGTCCCACAACATGGACACTGACATACCAGAAGTATTAAGTGAATCTGGGATCGACAACAACAAGCATTCTTTTTTTATCTGTAAAATTTTGCCAATTCAGGAGCGCATGGAGGAGAGGCAAGGTCAGGCCAGGCTATGAAGGGGGTGCAGGAGATGATCAGTGCCACAGTCAGGGCAGCGCAGTCCTGTGCCAGTGTCCCAGTGTGCCAACCTGTGCTTGAGCCCCTGACCCCTCCCTCTGCCCGGCCCTTACCCCCACCTTTGCAGGGTTCCACTGTGGTGGTCCGGAGGTGCCAGTCCAGTGCTGATCCTCAGCAGGCAGTGCCAGCACCATGGCTAATTGGCTTCTCCTCTGCTATCTCCCTCACTGACACCAGCACAGCGATAGAGACTGAGCACTGACACCAGCACCGTGATAGAGAGCACTGACACCACACCAGCACCGTGATAGAGAGCACTGACATCAGCACTGTGATAGAGAGCACTGACACCAGCACCGTGATAGAGAGCACTGACACCACACCAGCACCAAGATAGAGAGCACTGACACCAGCACCGTGATAGAGAGCACTGACACCAGCACTGTGATAGAGAGCATTGACACCACACCAGCACCGTGATAGAGAGCACTGACACCACACCAGCACCGTGATAGAGAGCACTGACACCACACCAGCACCGTGATAGAGAGCACTGACACCACACCAGCACCGAGATAGAGAGCACTGACACCAGCACCATGATAGAGAGCACTGACACCAGCACCGTGATAGAGAGTACTGACACCAGCACTGTGATAGAGAGTACTGACACCAGCCCCGAGATAGAGTGCACTGATACCATACCAGCACTGATACCAGCAACTTGCTGCGGGACCCAAAAATATGACACCACTCAACCTCTTCAAACAGGAGGGTACGGGCATATAGTATGGTGTGATTTTTTGGGGGATGTGAGCCAAAGGTAGAAAAAATGTCCGTGTACTAGATTATATAAATCGTTTATAGAGTTATGCATATACATGGTCTACTGGTCACATGTGTTGAATTCCTCTGAGATCCATGCCTCATTCATTTTTATAAATGTGAGGTAGTCAACACCGTCGTGAGCTAGGTGAGTATGCTTATCGGTCACGATTTCCCCTGCTGCGCTGAACGTCCTTTCGGACAGGACACTGGACGAGGGGCAAGCCAACAGTTCCATTGCAAATTGTGCAAGCTCTGGCCAGAGGTCAAGCCTGCCCACCCAGTAGTCCAGGGGTTCATCACTTCTCAGAGCTTCCACATTGGCAGTTAACCCAATGTAGTCAGACACCTGACGGTCTAGGCATTCCCTGATGCTGGATCCGGATGACACCTGTCGATGGGTCGGCTGAAAGAATGATCTCATATCAGAACTGACCAACACATCTTCAAACTGCCCTCTTCTTGCAGGCGCTGTTGGATTGGTACCCGCAACTCTTTCTCTGGGAGTGGGAATTCCTCTGCCAGCGCACGCAAAAGCAGAATGCAGCATTTCTCTAAGCAAGGCCTGGAAGTGCTCCATTCTGACAGCCCTTTGTGATGGTGGTAACATTTCCACCATTTTGTGTTTGTACCGGGGGTCTAAGTACGTTGCCACCCAGTACTGGTCCTTGACCTTTATGCTTTTTATACGGGGGTCCCTGTTAAAAAACCCTGGAGCATGAAGGCCCCCATTTGCACTAAACCGGAAGAGGTGTGGTGGCCTGGCTCCTGCTCATCATGCAGGATAATGTCAACCTCCTTGTTCTCCTCTCCCCATCCACGGACAACAACAGGGATCCCAGAAAGGTTTAAAGCATGCTCTTCTTGCTCCTCCTCATCCGCCCCGGCACCATCCTCCTCTGACTCCTCTTCAAACTCCTGTTGTTTACTTCCCCCGGGAATTCATCCAGCATTGCGACTTCCTCATCTTCCTGCTCCTGCTCCTCCATGGCTTGATCAATGACAAGACGCAATATACGCTCCAAAAAGAAGGCATAAGGTACCATGTCACTGATGGCGCCATGGCTGCGATTGACCAGTTTGGTGATCTCATCGTCGCGCATGAGCAGCCACTGGCGCAGTGAAAAAAAAACAAGCTCCCCAGAACCTGTTCTGCCGCAGAGTTCATACAGGTAGTCGTTAACTGCACATTTCTGGTGGAGTAGCCAATCAAGCATATAGAAGATTGAGTTCCATCGCGTCGGGCAATCGCAAATAAGACGTCTGACTGGCAGATTGTGTCGCCACTGAATGTCAGCAAGGCGAGCCATGGCCGTGTAAGATCTTCTGAAATGGGCCGAGATTTTCCTTGCCTGCCGCAAGATGTCCTGGACCCCAGGGTATTTGGCAATGATTCACTGCACGACCAAGTTTAAGACGTGTGCCATGCATGGCATGTGTGTAATTTTGCCCTGTTTCAATGCACTAAGCAGATTGGCACTGTTGTCACACACCGATTTACCACTGTCAAATTGAGCGGTATTAGTAACCTGAAGTGATTGCTACCAACAGGACTGTCTTGAATGTGACTGAGAGGATTCTGAAAGTGGTTCGAAAGGAGATCCTAAGAAAGCTTTCAGTATGACAGCTAAATCCCAGGAAGGAGTTTGGTTGACTCTGACTGGTTTATGTCTAGAGATTGCTTTACAAAACCTAGAAATGAAAGGATCTTCCTGCAAATGTCTTTCTAAGTAAACACTTAGGGCAGCTATCTGAACCTTGATAGTACTAGGGGTTAACCCCTTGTCTACCCCCTCTTGCAAAAACTGAAGGATCTCAGCTGTGTCCATGCCCTTCCTCCCACAGCTGTCCAACCAACTATTGAATTTTCTCCAGACTTTCCTATATATAGCCCTGGTAGTTGGTTTTCTACTCTGTAACAGGGTCTGAATCACCCTGTCCGTCAGACCCTTACTTCTCAAGATTTCCTCCTCAGTAACCATGCTGAGAGGTTCAACAAGGTTACCTGAGGGTGAAAAAGAGGTCCCTGCGACAGGAGATCTCGTCTGCAGGGAAGTCTCAGTGGAGGCTGGACCAACAGCTGCAGCAGCGTTGTAAACCATGGCCTTTTGGGCCAAAATGGTGCCACAAGGATTAAGCAAGTTTCCTCCGCAAGGAACTTTGCTAGAACCCTTGGGATAAGGTGGAGTGGCTGAAACGCATATGCCAGGCTGAAAGTCCATGGAGTTTGTAAAGCATCTACTGCCAAAGGGTGATCCCCTGGGCATAGAGAGCAAAAATTTTGAACTTTTGCATTTAACCTGTTTGCAAAAAGATCCACTACTGGCCTTCCCCAGTCAGTTACTATCAGATTTAAAACTTCTGGATGTAGCGACCATTCTTGATTTGAAACTTGTTGTCGACTCAAGAAGTCCGCAATGCTGTTCATCTCCCCCTTCAAATGAATCGCAGAAATGGATTTTAGATTGGACTCTGCCCACCGAAAAATGTGCCTGGCCACTGACATTAAATAAGGACTTCTGGTACCTCCTTGTTTGTTTAGATATGCTACAGTCGTCATATTGTCTGAGTGGACCTGTAGATGATGACCCTGTAGCAAGGTCTGGAAAGCCAATATAGCTCTGAGGATTGCCGCTAACTCCTTCCAATTGGAGGAGAGAAGCCTCTCTTCCTGAGTCCACCGGCCCTGGGCCCAGTCTGAGTTGAGATGAGCTCCCCAACCCCAACTGCTCGCATCTGTGGTCAGAGTAGAGGTGATGGGCAAGACCCAGAGAACCCCCTTGTTTAGGTTCCCTGTGTCCTTCCACCACCAGAGGGACTGCTTTACTCTTCTGGGAATTAATACCTCTTCCTCCAAATCCTTGCCCTTCAAGTGTTCCAGCAAGAAACCCTGGAGGTCTCTTTGATGGAACCTGGCCCATTGCACCGCTGGAATGGCTGCCGTCATGAGGCCTAGCATGATCTCTCTTACTGTGCACTTGGAAGAGGTTTAGAGAAAAGAGCTTCTGTGCCATAGGTTCAAAATCTTTTCCACCGGTAGTACTATCATCTGCTCCACTGAGCTGACTTTGTAGCCTAGGTATAGGATCTCCCGAGTAGGAACAGTCTTGGATTTTTCCCGATTGATAATCCATCCCAGCTGACCTAGACTGAGCTGTGTTAACTCTAAGTCCCCAGAGAGCTTTTTCTCTGAGTGGGCCGTCAGCAGTAAGTCGTCTAGATATGAAATGATCGAGACCGACTGAAGCCTTAACAGAACTAGTGCTTCCCCGAGAACTTTGGTAAAGATTCTCGGAGAAGCTGACAGTCCGAATGGAAGAGCTCTGCACTGAAAATGATACATTTTTGCCTCTATCTGAATAGCCATGCAAAGAAATTTCTGGAATTCCTTCCTTATAGGTATATGCAGATAGGCGTCCCTTAAATCCAGGGTAGCCATAAATACCCCCTTTTGGAGGAGATTCTTTATTGAATAGATCGACTCCATCCGAAATTTCTTGTACCGGATGGAGATATTCAGAGGGCGGAGGTTCATAATCAGTCTGAACTTGCCGGATGGCTTTTTTACCACAAATATATGAGAGTAAAAACCGTCCCCTTGTTCCTGAATGGGGACTGGTGTCAATACCTCTTGATCCACCATTTCCCGTATCAACAAAGGTAAAGCCCTTTCAAACAAACTTGTTTGAGGTTATCTTCTCCCATTGTGGAAGAAAGCTCGATAACCTTCCCCCCACAGGGAGCCCGATGTCACTGGGGCTTAGGGGCCTGACTGGGGCGGCTAAAAAGTAAGCCTCCTTTTCAACCTGTCCAGTGCTTTTTAGGCTTGGACTCCTCCCCTTTTGCGGATTCCTTAAAGGGACGAAAAAAAATTCTTGGAAAATTTTTCTTTTTGATGGGAAAAGTTTTCTTCCTGTCTGCCGTCCTTTCTAAGGCGGTATCTAATTCAGGGCCAAAGACCAAATCCCCTGTAAAAGGGACACTACACAAGCAAGATTTGGACGCCGTGTCACCACCCCATGTTTTCATCCATACCGCTCTCCTAGCTGCCACTGAAAGTGCGGCCATTTTAGCCGTAAATTTCACTGAATCAGTGGAGGCATCAGAGATAAAACTTGTGGCCTTAAAGAGCATAGGAAAGGTCTTTAATAGCTCAGCCCTAGGAGTGCCTGCTTTCAGATGCTCCTGCAGTTGTGATAGCCAGAACTCCAAATTTCTAGCCACACAAGATGTGGCTAGAGCTGGTTTTAACCCGGCCATGGAGGCATCCCAGGCCCTCTTTAGGACCACATCTGTCCTTCTATCCATTGGATCCTTTAGGTGACCCATGTCCTCGAAGGCTAAGTCAGATTGCTTTGAGACCTTGGAAAGAGGTGCGTCTAGTTTTGGATTCTTATTCCAGACCGTCTCTGGGCTCTCGTCAAAAGGGAATCTTCTTTTTAAGGAATTGGGAAAGAAGACTTTTTTGTCTGGTTCAGACCACTCCTTAAGGACCAGATCAGAAAGTACCTTATGTATGGGAAAAACTTTCGCCTTCCTTTTCCCCAGAGCCTCATATATTAAATCATGCCTGGATAATTGAGTCTCTTTTTCATCAATTTCCAGCGTATCATAAATGGCACTTAATAGCTCCTCTACCTCCTCAAGAGTAAGCTTATACCTTGCGCCTTTGTTAGCTACAGCCTGATCCTCATCCTGATCCGAATCAACATCAGAGGATTCAGGACTAACTAACGCGGGGCTATGCTCCCTGACTATACGGGGCTCCCAGGAACTAGGTGTTGTAAGGCATGGTGAGGAGGAGATTGTGGTTGCCTTAGTGGTGGAAACAGCTGTACCTACGTCCGTAATGAAATCACGAAGAGATTTAAAAGTTGAAGCCATCTTCTCTTTAAAGGAGCCAAGAAACTTAGCCAAGGGGGAATCTGCCTCTGTTTTGAGAATGCCTGCAATACACTGTTTACATAAGGCTTTACCAGAACCTGAAGATAACCTATTTTTACAGATAGGACATTTTTTGCAGCCAGATTTATCTTCCCTTGGGGCTTCCTTAGTCTGAAACAAGAAAGAGGGAATCCTTATAATTAGACTTAATACCTAGGGAACACCTGTGCTGTACCACCACCGCGCACAATCACCCGACCTGTTAAGTGAACACCGCCCTGGTGTAATACAAGTCCCAGCCTTAATACCACCACCAACCACCAGTGTAATGTCGTGCCCAGCAGCCTACCTGGATTTGACTGGTGCCTGCCTCTACCGGAGCATCCTGGGGATTAGCCTCCATGGTCTCCCTTGAGATCCGGATCCCGCCGCTAGTCTGGTGCAGCTGGATGCTGGCGGGATCATACAGGCACAGCGTGGGCTTCCCTCTTCCTCCCTGTGCCTTCAGAGACCCGGAACTGGAAGTCTCGGCACCCAGGGATGACGTAGATCAGCCGGAAACGACGCAACGGCGTCACCGACCCCCACCGCTATCAGCGCAGAGAGCAGAGGAGGACACAGACTGCCACACTGCTCTCAGGGGGAACTAACATCATCCTGACGCTGGCCACCTCGGCACTGGAGAGAGGAAGGGAGCAGGTCTGCTCCTAAAATGCTGAATTGTACCCGAGCCCCTAAAACAAGCAAATGGACTAGCAGAGATCCTGCCGGACAGGACCCAGTCCCCCAGCGCAGGTTCACCCTCTTCAGGCAGCCCCTGAGAGATGTAGTCCTCCTGGTTCCTGGCAACATGTTCCTCCGACGGAGGAAACACAAATGACCAGGGACCTGAAGGTCCGCCTTTTGAACTGATTGGCAATGTGTTTCCTGTGGCGATGGGAGGGACTCCATCTCTCAAGGGCTGTCCTGGAAGACAACTGGGGAAAGTATATTATACGTGTATTGCAACCCTATATACTGTACACCTATACCAGTCCTTAAAAGGACCTTTGTGGACCTAATAGTAGCTAGCTAGTAGCTAGTGAATTGCAGACTGTCCCTGTTCCAAACACCAAACCTCCCTACACTGAGAAAAGACAGCTGCAGAATCGGTCAGCACTGCAGTGCACTATAATATGCTTTCTATATTTGAAAGAAAGTATATTATAAGTGTATTACAACTAGGGATGAGCTTCGAGTTCGAGTCAAACTCATGTTCGACTCGAACATTGCCTGTTCGCATGTTCAGCGAACAGTGAACAATTTGGGGTGTTCGTGGCAAATTCTAAAAGCCGTGGAACACCCTGTACAAGTCTATGGGAGAAATCTAAAGTGCTAATTTTAAAGGCTAATATGCAAGTTACTGTCCTAAAACGTGTTTGGGGACCTGGGTCCTGCCCCAGGGGACATGGATCAATGCAAAAAAAAGTTTTAAAAGGGGACGTTTTTCAGGAGCAGTGATTTTAATAAAGACTAAAGTGAAACAATAAAAGTGTAATATTACTTTAAATTTCGTACCTGGGGGGTGTCTATAGTATGCCTGTGAAGGGGCGAATGTTTCCCGTGCTTAGAACTGTCCCTGCACAAAGTGTCATTTCTGCAGAAAAAAAAATCATTTAAAATCACT
Source organism: Lithobates pipiens (assembly GCF_037356315.1). Taxonomy (NCBI): domain Eukaryota; kingdom Metazoa; phylum Chordata; class Amphibia; order Anura; family Ranidae; genus Lithobates; species Lithobates pipiens. Next base: position 2,574,723 of record NW_027507882.1, read on the forward strand.
CGCGGCTATAATGAATTGTCGGCTCCATACCTTCAGGTCTGGTATGGATATTAAGGGGAACCCCACGTCAAATTAAAAAATAATTGACATTCCCCCTAAATATGTATGGGTGACCTCGCCCCCTCTGATGTAACGCAGATTTCCGTTACATCAGAGGGGGGCGGGGTCACCCATACGTCATTGGGGAAGCCCGGCTTCCCCAATCGCATCAGAGGGGGGCGGGGTCAGGTGACGGGTGGTCCCACCCTCCGCATATAACAAACGTCAGGCCGCCAGGATCCCTGCAGTGTCTCCTCCGTGGAGACAGAAGATGGATGGATTTGCTTCCCTGGATCAGATCAGCCATCGCTGGAACCCGGAGAGATGATCATCCCTCGCTGGATAGCAAGAGTGGATTACCACCGCTGGAATCTTTTTTTTATTTTTTTACACTTTCAAACAGGGGGGGGCAGGATCTGGGGGTCCCCTTGTTAAAGGGGGCTTCCAGATTCTGATAAGCCCCCCACCCGCAGACCCCCACAACCGGCCAGGGTTGTGGGGATGAGGCCCTTATCCCCATCAACAGACCCCCAAAGCATCCTCCCAATTTTGAGGGCATGTGGCCTGGTAGGGTCCAGGGGGGGGCACTCTCGTCCCCCCTCTTTTCCTGAGGCCTGCCAGGTTGCGTGCTCAGATAAAGGGTCTGGTACGGATTTTTAGGGGGACCCCCACGTAAAAAAAATTTTTATTTTATGCGGGGTTCCCCTTAATATCCATACCAGACCTGAAGGGCCTGGTAATTGAATTTGGGGGAACCCCACGCTTTTTTCTTTTTTTTTTTTATCAATGACTTTCAATGAGTGTTCTCTGTATTACGGGAGCCGACAATTCATTATAGCCGCGAGTGATTTTAAATAAAAAAAATTTCTGCAGAAATGACACTTTGTGCAGGGACAGTTCTAAGCACAGGAAACATGCGCCCCTTCACAGGCATACTATAGACACCCCCCAGGTACGAAATTTTAAGGAATATTACACTTTTATTGTTTCACTTTAATCATTATTAAAATCACTGCTCCCGAAAAAACGGCCAGTCCTTAAAAGGACTTTTGTGGACCTAATAGTAACAGACTGACTGTCCCTGCTCCACACAGCGTCCTTTCCCTACACTGACAAAAGACAGAATGTAAAATAGCCACCAGATCAGGTCTATTTAAAAGGTAGGGGGTATGTCCATGTGCTGAAATGTCTCAATTGGCTGTCCTGTACCCCATGATGGATGTGTCATGGGTCAAAGTTCTTCACCATGTAAACGAATATGTCCGCCGCGAACAGCGGCAGAAGTCCGCCGGTTTGGCGAATTGCGAACGAGCAAAGTTTGCCGCGAACTGCAAGGCCATCTCTATTCTTATAGTGTATTCACATCCAAATATATAATTTTCAAAAGTATTATTTAAAGTTCAAGCAGAAGTTCTATGGACCTTTCAGCTTTTGTTGAGAAAAAAACCTTCCCCCCCTTCGGTGATCTTTGCACATTGCAGGAATTTTAACAAACAGTTGCAGATTCCTGCCTTCTTTTTATTCTGAAGAAGAAGCTGTTTGTTTCTCTGTGTCCATGTGTAAAACAAATCTGTATGGTAGAGTTTTCATTATTCTGAGATATTCAAATACCGTAATTACAGTATAAACAAAGCTTACCGAATGCTCCGAATAATGAAACATTTGTCCGAAATGAAATTCGAATCAAATTTTACGTCTAATTCAATTCCAGCGATCTCTTTTTATATCCTTTTCCATCTTTGTAAAGTTTCAATACCTTGTTACGCAGGTCTTTTGACTGTTCTTTTCTGCTCCCCATGGCTCAGTGTCTAGCCTGCTTATTGCATCCATGTGAGAGCTAACAAACTCATTGACTATTTATACACAGACACTAATTGTGATTTAAAAAGACACAAGTGTGGGAAATTAACCTTTAATTGGCATTTTAACCTGAGTGCGTCACCTTCTGTGTCTGTACCGAGGCCAAACATTCCAGGGTATTTAAACTTTTTATCAGGGCTATTTGGGTGATTTCTGTTATCATTATAATTTTAAAAGGAGCCAAAAAACTATGTGATAATAAATGGCCTCAGGTGATTGCTATCCTTGAATAACCACTTGCTTACAGGGCACTTAAACACCTTCCTGCCCAGACCAATTTTCAGCTTTCGGTGCTCTCACAATTTGAATGACAATTACTCAGTCATGCAACACTGTACCCAAATGAATTTTTTGTCCTTTTTTTCCCACAAATAGAGCTTTCTTTTGGTGGTATTTGATCACCTCTGGGGTTTTTATTTTTTGCGCTATAAATGAAAAAAGACCGAAAATTTTGAAAAAAAACGCATATTTCTTTGTTTCTGTGACAGAATTATGCAAATTATTAATTTTTCTTCATAAATTTTGGTCACAATTTATACTGCTACATGTCTTTGGTAAAAATAACCCAAATTAGTGGATATTATTTGGTCTTTGTGAAAGTTAGAGAGTCTACAAGCTGTGGTGCGAATCGCACAAAATTGATCACATCTGATGTACTGGTGGCCTATCTCGCTTCTTGTGACCCGAACAAGTCAGGAAAGTACAAATACCCCCCAAAAGACCCCTTTTTGGAAAGTAGACATTCTAAGGTATTTAGTAAGAGGTATAGTGAGCTTTTTGATGTTGTCATTTTTTTCCCACAATTCTTTGCAAAATTAAGATTTTTCATTTTTTTTTTTCTCCACAAAATTGTCATTGTAATAGGTTATTTCTCTCACGTGGCATGTGTATACCACAAATGACACCCCCCAAAAAATTCTGCTACTCCTCCTGAGTATTACAATACCACATGTGTGGGACTTTTTCACAGCCTGGCCACATAGAGAGGCCCAACATGCAGGTAGCGCCATCATGTGTTCTAGGAACATAAGTTACACATCTAACTTGTTGACTATTTATTACACTTTTGAAGCACCAGGACAATGACACGTGACACTGATGACAGATGGCACTGATACGTGGCAATGATGACAGGTGGCACTGATGACAGATGGCACTAATATGTGGCACTGATGACAGATGGCACTAATATGTGGCACTGATGACGCGTGGCACTTATACGTGGCACTGATGACACGTGGCACTAATACGTGGCACTGATGACACGTGGCACTGAAACGTGGCACCGATGACAGATGGCACTAATACGTGGCACTAATATGTGCCACCGATGACAGATGGCACTAATACATGGCACCGATGACGCGTGACACTGATGACAGATGGCACTGATAAGTGGCATTGATGACACGTGACACTGACAACAGATGGCACGTGACACTGACAGGTGGCACTGATGACAAATGGCACTGATACGTGGCACTGATGACAGATGGCACTATGTGGCACTGATGACACGTGGCACTGACGGCAGGTGGCACTGACGGCAGGTGGCACTGGGGGCAGGTGGCACTGGGGGCAGGTGGCACTGACGGCAGGTGGCACTGGGGTGGATGGCACTGGGGGCAGGTAGCACTGGGGTGGATGGCACTGGGGGCAGGTAGCACTGGGGTGGATGGCACTGGGGGCAGGTAGCACTGGGGTGGATGGCACTAGGGGCAGGTAGCACTGGGGTGGATGGCACTAGGGGCAGGTAGCACTGGGGTGGATGGCACTGGGGGCAGGTAGCACTGGGGTGGATGGCACTGGGGGCAGGTAGCACTGGGGTGGATGGCACTGGGGCAGATAGCACTGCTGGGGGCGGATGGCACTGCTGGGGGCGGATGGCACTGCTGGGGGCGGATGACACTTTTTATTTCATTTTTTTTAATTTTTTTTTTTTCCAGAATCAGAACGGCTGCCGCTGCAGCCGTTCATCTCTCCCCTCTCGCACTGTCTGTGCGAGGAAGGAGAGCGGCGCTGCGAGATGATCTCATATGTTTACATATGAGATCATCTCCCATTGGACACGCCGATCACGCTGTAAACGGCCGTTGTGATTGGCCGTTTACAGCGATCTGTGTTTGCCTGTCCCCGGGGGACACGGCGAACACAGAACTTCCGCGATGCGCGCCCGCGGCGGCGCGCATTGCGGAAGTAAACATCAGGCCGTCCAGGGACGACCGCCCGAACGAACGCGCCTGCTCTACGGCCGTAATTCGGCTATAGGGCGGGCGCGAGGAGGTTAAAAGAGTTTTTGTTGGCATGATCAGTCATATTTTCAAAATAAATGCCAAAATTTCACAGCGTCTGCTAGGGTATGCAAACTTTTGATGCTGATGCCTTAACATTTTTTACCTTAATGCAATAAATGCATTAAGATAAAAAATGTTTAGGCTTAATGCCGCGTACACACAATTGGAAATTTGGCCAGCAAAAGAAAACGAGAGCCTTTGGTTTGAAAATGCGATCGTGTGTATGCTCCATCGGACTTTTGCTGGCCGAATTTCGGCCAGCAAAAGATTGAGAGCATGTTCTCAATTTTTCGGTCGGACAAAGTTCCTATCCGAAGATGCGTTCATGCGTATGCAATTCCGACGCACAAAAACTCACACATGCTCAGATTCAACTACGAGACGGAAGCTATTAGCTACTGGCTATTGAGCTTCCTTTTTCTAGTCCCGTTGTACGTGTTGTACATGACCGTGTTCTTGACAGTCGGAATTTAGCGTGTGTATGCAAGACAGCTTGAGCAAAATCCTGTCTGAATTCCGTCAGGAAAACCATCAGAGCTTTTTTACAAAATTCCAATTGTGTGTGCGTGGCATTAGAACCACTTTAAATGACAGGAGTTGCTGTATTAAAATAGCAGTTTGATTTAAAAAAAAAGATTGAATACAGTGTTTACAAACACGGTTCAGCCATTACTTAGAGAAATACAAAGTAACATTGTTGGTTATATATTTCATGCACCTGCAGATCAAAGAGATGAGCTCACTGTTCTCCTTGCTGGAGGGTAAGCTGTACCCAAGGATCAGCCATGCAAGGATCTCCCTGCTTCCTCCATTCTGTGGTTCCTTCACCTCTCCTGCAACTTCTTGAAAAAATATTTAATCAAAAGTCATCAGGGAGGAAGTTCTGACATGAGGAAAAAAAGCCCTGCTCATCTACTATGGTGGTCAAGGCATTGTAAGCCAGTAATGGAAGAAAAATCAGCAATGAGGAGAGCAATACCTTTGCTTGCACAGGATTGGAAGTTTTAAAAAAAGATTAGCATTGGTGAAAAACTTAGGAAACAATACAGCTGGTGCTTGGGAGGTGAAGGTAGCAGGGGGGATGCCATCCTGGGATTCTTCATGTCTTCAACATATCAGTTCCAGGAAGAGTTGGAGACCACTTGTGGTAGTGGAACTTTGGAGGCTTTGAAATGTCCATGCAGTTCAGAACCAGAGAGCATCCACATTTTTCCAACCTGCTTTCTGATTTCGGTACTCCAAATTTGCCTAACATGCCTGAAAAACAAAATATCACAGAAGCATTACTGATTTTACAGACTGACATATTTTTTATATTTTTTGCCCGGTGGTTTTTGTAGCCTTCCAAAAACTCAAGTGCCAACATCAAGAATATCTAGATCGGTGTCTCCAAACTTTCGAAAAATAGGGCCGCTTTACTGCCCATCAAACTTTAGAAGGGCTGGACTGTGGCCAGTGGGAGTTGAAAATGCCCTGACAACGGTGGGAGTTAATAATACCATAGGCTTGGTGGTCAGTGGGAGTAAAGAAATTACATCATTGGCGTCAGTGTGAGGAATTGCGCCCCATCACTGGTGTCAGTGGGAAAATCAGTTCCTCATCCCTGATGTCAGTGGGAGGAATACTACCCTACTGAATAGCGCTGTGATGGCCAGATAAAGGGAAGTAAGGGCTACATTCGGCCCACGGGCCGCAGTTTGAAGACCTCTGATCTAGATCCAATCTAAAGAAGTTGTTCCCGGAATGTGTGATGAGAGCACATAATCATAAGAATGCATTGATAAAAGAAGGAGTCAACACCGTGTAGGCAGCAGTAAGGTCTTGATGGTTGAGGGTGGGCTTGGTTGGGCCCTAGGGGCAAGGCTGGGTCAACCTGCCAGGCTCTCAGATTACACCAGTAGATCGGTTCTCCCAGTAAAAACAGAGGGGCCCTGGTGTCACTTCAATAGGTAGCCTCTTTAGAACGTTGAAGGTACAGGACCAAGCTGTTTAATTGATAGCTGAAGACCACTGATGACAGTCTTCTGACAGCTCATTCACATATGAGGTTGGGGGGGGGGGGCTGTAAAACCCTGCAGCTGAGCAGGGCTTTTAGTGCCCCCAACACTGCTGGGTCCCCTGATAGACATAAATAATACAAAACAATAAAAAAAAGATATAAAATAAAAGATAATAAAATATATAATAATAAAAATTACTCTCTTTTAATAAATGTATCTTGGGAAGTAATATTTTTCTGCCCTTCATCTGTAAAGGTTTTTACTCTGGACTGGTATATCGTATCAATTTTATAATTGGCGGCTTAAGCAAACACATAGAGCGCTATAACTGCATGCATAACCTCAGAATGACGTTGTCTCATGCAACTTAACCCCTTCAATACCGGGTATCTTCACTCCCTTCCTGTCCAGGCCAATTTTCAGATTTCAGCGCTGTCACATCATGAATGACAATTGCGCGGTCATGCAACACTGTACCTAAACTCAATTTTTATAATTTTTTTGACCAAAATACAGCTTTCTTTTGGTGGTATTCAATCACCACTGGAGTTTTTTTTCTTTTTTGCTAAATACATTAAAAAAGCATAAAAATGTAAATAAATAAATATGTTTTTCTTCGTTTCTGTTAAAAAATGTTTGCAAATAAGTAATCTTTCTTCATTAATTTAAGCCAAAATGTATTCTGATACATTTCTTTGGTGAAAACAACCAGAATCAGTGTTTATTATTTAGTCTGAGTGAAAGTTATAGAGTCCACACACTATGGTGTACAGATATATCTCAAAATTGATCAATCCTGATGTACTGACGGCTGATCTCATTTCTTGAGGCCCAAAAATGCCAGGACAGCACAAATACCCCCAAAATGACTTTTTAGAAAGTAGACAGTCCAAGGTGCTTAGTAAGAGGCATGGCAGGTTTGTTGAAGTTGTCGTTTTTTTTGTCATAAGCTTTTGGAAAACAAAGAAAATAATCTTTTTTTTTTTTTTACATACTCTCACCAGTACAGTACAGCGTCATCATCAACCTGATAGTAGTGGTGGCAGGTGGGCTTTTATTTTGGGTTGGGGGCTATAAACAAAAAACACCCCACCCAGCAGTGCGGCACTGACAGCAATCTCCCGCGGGCGGTCCAACACTTACCCATTTGCTGGGTTGTGGTGTCCTCTCCTCCTCTCCTGGAGTGCGAGCAGTGGTGGCGCTAGTGTCTGCTCCTCCATTGTATGGTGTATTGTCTCCTCTTCCACCTAAGCGCTAGGTATCCAATAGGATCGTGTGACCCTGTGGCCAATCAGGAAACAGGTCTCATGACCTGAATCCTGATTGGCGAGGAGAAACTTTAGTGTGAAAATAGAAAAAAATCATTCTCTATCTATCATTCTCTATCATCCCACATCTGGGTGGGATCGGGGCGCAGTGCTCTGTTCCCCCGAGTCCACCCATTTTTGAAGCCGATTAGAGCTTCAAAAAAGGATAAAAGGAGGTGACGCGTTTCACACTGAACAAAATGCTTCATCTTCTGGTTTGAAGAAGCACTGTGTTCAGTGTGAAACGCATCACCTCCTGGGTCCTGTACCTTGTCCTTGTGGCCATCTATTGTCATGATTTGGAATTAAACACATTGGATTAATTCTTTGGTGTGCAGCCGTTTTCTTCTGCCCTGATATAAAGATCAGGAGGGCCGGAATCATGGATGGGGGGAGGTGTCTGCGCGCCCCTAATGCACGGGTCGCCACTGCCGATAGAACTGGGATACCATTAAAGTTCATGTGCGTGTAAAGGCAGGTGTCCAGTGGAGGCCTGTGCGGTCCCCCGATCCATGTGCCCAGCCCCTAATTTGCATGCAGGGCGTCGAACACATCGATTCCAATTTATTTTTAGTTTTTTTTTCAGAACCACATGATTAGAGCCTTAGGCTCTAATTGACTTCAAAAAATGGTGGGCTTGGGGCGCAGAGTACTGTGCCCCGAACCCCCCCCCCCCACTTGTGTGATAATAGCGAATTAATATCCGCTATTGTCTTCCTGATTCTCCTCCTGGCCAATCAGTAAGTGGGTCCTGAGACCCGTCCCCCAATTGGCCGAGAGGAGAAGTGGTCCTAGTGGTCACCTAGGAAGAGGAGGGAGGAAACGCACAGCGGAAGCGGCTGTGATGCTGTGGAGGAGAAGGAGGAGAAGCAGGGGAAGCCGCCGCACGGAGCAAGTGCTGCCCGTGACAAAGATAGGGTAAGTGCAGGGCTGGTGACCGACCTGGTGACCGACCGACCGGGGGGTGGCTGTGGGTGCATTGTTTGCCACCCAACCTCAAAAAATATACCACCGGCATGTTGAACAAAAAATTAATAATGACCCGATTCCCCCCATCCACACATTTCGATGTGGATAGGGGAAATCACTCTCACTGACGTATTGTATTATTATTATATTATATTTTTACAGCGGGGAGACTTCCCCCACCACCAGAATACAATGATCAGTGCTGCTGGCTAGAGTCGGCTGCACTAATCGATCTGGAAAAACCGACAGGCTGGTTGTACAAAATTTGATCTACCGATAATTTACAATATTGCAAACAGCTCTTACCCAAGACAGCAAAAATGATAAACACAAGTGAAAAAGAAAACAGTATTGCTGTGTGACATATGCGATATGGATGTCTTTTATCTGTGGAAAGAAAGAGCAGAAATTTCATTTTTACTAAATAAAGTAAATTCTAAATATTTTTAATACTTAAAATACAATCAGATTTTATTTAATTATTTCATTTTTTGATTATTAAAAAAATTTGTAAACCAGTTGTAGATATTGGGTATGCTACACAAAAAAAAAGCACAGTGCATGTATAGTAGGCTCTGTCTCCCCCCCCCCCCCATTTCAGCGATCCCTCCCATATTTACCAGCAATTTCCAGCAGTAAATATGACAGCCAGGACTTGCTGTGTAAAAATAACAGCTATTTCAGCTTCTGCTGTTAAGTTCATACTCGTCCATTAAGGGCGCCCCCTCCAATCCAGCGCCGGCCCCTATCCATGCATCCAGCCCCGTGTAAAACACATGAATTCAAGTGGGACTGACCAGCAGACAGCGGTGGGGGGGGAGGGTGGTTGTTTGCTGCCCCCCCCCCCCAAAAAAAAGACCAGCCACCACTGTTCACACTGCCAGCACACTGAAGAGGTTTGGTGTGCAAGAAAGAAAATTGCTTAATGTATGGTCTGCTTAAACCGATATTAAAGTCTATTTTTTTTTTTAGAACAAATATGTCATACTTACCTGCTCTGTGTAATGGTTTTGCACAGAGCAGCTCAGATCTTACTCTTCTTGGGTCCCCCACCGGCGCTCCTGCACCTCCGACAGGCCCCAGTTCCTTAGCACCTGGCTCTCAACAGCCATGCCATTAAAACCAGCGATGGTAAAGCAGGATGGAGAATCGTCCCTTGACACAGAAGGTCCTCTCGCAATGGCAGTCACCAGGGAGCGTCCGCAACCAGGCGTACTAGGTCGGCGTGCCAGGGGCACTGAGGCCAATCTGGGACAATCAATATTACTGGAATCCCCTTGGTCTCCACTCTGCGGAGCAGACATGGTAACAGTTTTAGCGGAGGAAAGGCATAGATCAGTCGGTACTGACCCCATGGAGCCACCAGCGCAACTGACGCATCTGCCCAAGGATCTCTTGTCCGGGATACGAATGTAGGCCCTTCCGATTGAGACGGAAGGCCAGAAGATCCCTGTCTTGTGTGCCCAACCACAGGCACAGAGCCTGAACACCTCTCGATGCAACGCCCATTCTCCTGGGTCCAGCATCTGGTGCCTTAGGTAGTCCGCCTGCCAGTTTTCTACTCCCGGGATGTAGATGGCCCTCCCGAGCTGCAACTCTGTTTATTTACACATGAAACCGAGGCTCGGACCTGCCCCTTCTGTCTCCTGATTGGCTTTTGACAGAAATGGTCAATCACAGTCAATCAGGAGTGTGAGTCCCCGGAAAGGCAAGGCTTTGCTGGAGAGAGATGGGGCTCAGGTAAGTATTAAGGTGGGTGGGGGGCTGTGGCACGCAGAAGTTTTTTTTACCTTAATGCATAGAAAGAGAGGCCCGGGAACGAGAGGAGCGCAGCGGAAGTAGGGAAAGGCCCTGCATGACAGGATGGAAAGTGTGGAAAGGGTACAGCAGGGGTTAAGTCAGTAAAGGATAGGAAGGGGGGGGTGGCTAGAAAAGAACTGGAGGGAAGGAGGCTGTAGCTCAGACAAGGAAGGGGAGGAGTTAGAGTCTTCACTCGTGAGGTGAAGGAGAGGAAATTCCCGCCTACCCTCCCTAAGTGTTTTTGGTGTTATGTCTCATGCTCATTTTTCTTGCCTTTTAGGTGTGCTGGAAGATTCGTCATGGCAGCATTCTGTGAGGTGGTGGGGTGGTCTTGTATGGTGGTAACTAACCCAGGAGATGGAAGTTTGGGAGACTCTTTAGGGACATGGGCTCCCTTGGTTACAGCTAACACGGGTTAGCGGAGGATGGAAGTGTAAAAGTGAAAAATGTATGTGGGGAAGTGCTGTACAAGACCACGGGGTAAAACTGATATTTGCTGAAATTTGTTATTTATGGTTGAAGTTTGATACACGTTTTATATTTTGTAAATAAAAGGCTGCTGTGGCCAGTTATACCCCAAAAAGAAAGTGTGGTCTCATTCTTATAGTTAAGATGATGGAGGTACTGGGTGGGGGTGTAACGAAGGTACAGCAGGTTGGGTAACAAGGAGGTACCTCTTATCTACACGGGTCATGCACCTTCTGCTTTTACAACCACTTTAAGATCCAACACATCCATGATGTTACTGTGGCACATAGATATTAATCATTGCTATCTTATCTTTCATGCCGTATACCAACTATTTTATACCTTTATTTACAAGATGATTCAAGAAAATTATGCGTTTTTCTTTGTTTATAGGATTTTTCACCCAGACAGCCAGCATCCTCTGCGCATCTTCTGTGCTGACATTCTGAATAATAAGAGTTTGGTTGTCATCTTTTAGAAGGTACCTTAGAGGAAGGGAGCCTCCATCCAACTCCCATAATACAGAGGCCTTTACTCCGGAGAACCAGACCTTCAGGGACATCTCTGAGCCCCCTGACTGCTATTACTGGTTATATTCTGCATCTTCACTGCATCTGAAAGAATGGCATACAATTAAAAGGAGGATCACAGTTCCATTGTTCATATCTATCTATCTAAGTTATCAATCTATATCTACTGTATCTATCCATCTAATGTATCTGTCTATCTGTGACGGGAGTCACTTTGGGTGGGGGGGGGCTTGTGGAACTCAGCTTACCTTGGAGAGCTCTGGAAACTCTGTGTCCAACTCCCCAGGCCCCTCCTATGTGTAAATACCCCTTTGTCCATTAGGGCACAGGGTGACCGAGAACCCAAGTCTGATCTGTGCTAGATGGATTCGCTGTATAGCCACACTGGAATGTTATATATACTGTGTGTTGATCCTGCTGTTGGGCTATTTGCTGGGATTGTTTGGGGTGTGGCTGTGTCCCATTGTTCTGTTGTGTCTGTCTGCCTTGTTCCTGGAATGTAAACCAGGGGGCAGAGCAAAAAGGGGAGGGGGGAATCCCTCCAACGGCCCTCCCTGCTAATAAGGTGTTCTATTGTTCAAATGCCTCTGTGTTCCTTACTGCTGATTGGACAGTTTACCCTGCCCTGTATCCAAGGGGGGGGGGGGACTCGAACCTGATTTGTATATATGTTGTTACGCATGTTTTGAATAAGGAGTTTGATGATTTTCACCCTACATTGAGGAGTTACGGCTAATGATTGGGTGAGCTAAGGGGTCTTGGATAGTGCTGATTCTGGGCAAAGGAAGCATTTATGGCGGACATAGTCCTGTTGAACACGGGGGTCTGTCACACTATCTAATCAATCTATAGTATCTATCTACTGTATCAATCTACTTTAACTATATCTATTTGTCTATTGTATCAATATATTTTAACTATCTATCTATCTACAGTGAGGGAAAAAAGTATTTGACCCCCTGCTGATTTTGTACATTTGCCCACTGACAAAAAATGATCAGTCTATAATTTTAATGGTCGGTTTATTTTAACCGCTTCCCGACCACCTCACGCAGATATACTGTGGCAGAAGGGTATGTACAGGCAGGTTAACGTACCTGTACATTGCCTTTTAAGAGCCGCCCACCGGGAGCTCCGTGGCTGCGATTGCGGATCCCGTGGATCCAATGTCCACGGGGATACCCGCGATCGTCTCATGGTGAGGAAGAACGGGGAGATGCATCTCTCCGTTCTGCCTAGTGACACTGTCATTGATCACAGCTTCCTGTAATCGGGAGCGCTGATCAGTAATGTGTCAATCACAGCCCCTCCCCCCCACAGTTAGAATCACTCCCTAGGACACACTTAACCCCTACAGCGCCACCTAGTGGTTAACCCCTTCACTGCCAGTGACAATTTTACAGTAATCAATGCAATTTTTTAACATTGATCGCTGTATTAATGGTACCAAAAATGTGGCAAAATTGTCCAATGTGTTCTCCATAATGTCGCAGTCATGATAAAAATCGCGGGGCGCAGCCATTACTAGTAAAAAAGAAAAATTATCAATAAAAATGCCATCAAACTATTCCCTATTTTGTAGACTCTATAACTTTTGCACAAACCAAATAAACGCTTATTGCGATTTTTTACCAAAAATATGTAGAAGAATACGTATCGGCCTAAACTGAGGAAAAAATTATTTTTTTTTTAAAATGTTTTTGGGGTTATTATAGCAAAAAGTAAAAAATAATGTGTTTTTTTTCAAAATTGTCGCTATTTTTTTGTTTATAGCGCAAAAAATAAAAAAACACAGAGGTGATCAAGTACCACCAAAAGAAAGCTCTATTTGTGGGAAAAAAAGGACATCAATTTTGTTTGGGAGCCATGTCGCACGACCGCGCAATTGTCAGTTAAAGCGACGCAGTGCCGAATCGCAAAAATGTGCTCTGGTCAGGAAGGGGGTAAATTCTTCCGAGGCTGAAGTGGTTAACCACCTCAATACAGTGCAGTTACACCCCCTTCCTGACCAGACCAATTTTCAGCTTTCAGCGCTCGCACAGTTTGAATGACAATTACTCAGTCATCCTACACTGTATCCATATGAAACTTGCGTCCTTTTTTCCACACAAATAGAGCTTTCTTTTAGTGGTATTTAATCACTAGTGGGTTTTTTATTTTTTGTGCTATAAATAAAATAAAACGTAAATTTTGTGAAAAAAATGCCTTTTTCTTCGTTTCTGTCATAAATTTTTGCTAATTAGTAATTTTTCTTCATAAATTTTGGCCAAAATTTATACTGCTACATATCTTTGGTAAAAATAACCCACATTAGTATATATTATTTGGTCTTTGTGAAAGTTATAGAGTCTACAAACTATAGTGCCAATCACTGAAAATTGATCACTTCTGATCAGGCCTTCAGTACATCAGGTGTACCTCATTTCTTGAGACACTAACAAGTCAGGAAAGTACAAATACCCCCCAAATGACCCCTTTTTACAAAGTAGACATCCCAAGGTATTAAGTAAGTAGCATGGTGAGTTTTTTAAGTTGTAATTTTTTTCCCACAATTCTTTGCAAAATGAAGATTTTTTATTTTTTTTTACTAAATTGTCATATTATCAGGTTATTTCTCACACACAGCATATGCATACAACAAATTACACCCCAAAATACATTCTGCTACTCTTCCCGAGTACGGCGATACCACATGTGTAGGACTTTTACACAGCCTGGCCACATACAGAGCACCAACATTGATGTAGTACCTTCAGACGTTCTATGAGCAAAGATTACGCATCTCATTTCTCAACCACCTATTACATTTTGAAGGCCCTGGAGTACCAGGACAATGGAATTTCCCATAAAATTACCCCATTTTGGAAAGCAAACACCCCAACGTATAGTCTGTGAGGCATAATGAGTCTTTTGAAGGGTTCATTTTTTTTCCAGAAGTTTTTGGAATATGTGGAAAAAAATTAAAACGCATTTTTTTTTTACACAAAATTGTCAATTTATAAGATATTTCTAACACATAGCATGTATATAGCAAAAATTACACCCCAAAATACATTCTGCTACTCCTCCCGAGTATGGCGATACCACATGTGTAGGACTTTTACACAGCCTGGCCACATAGAGAGGCCGAACATTGAAGTAGTACGTTCAGGCGTTCTAGGAGCATAAATGACACATCTCATTTCATTCCTACCCATCACACTTTTGAAGGTCCTGGACCACCAGGACAGTGAAATTACCCACAAAATGACCCCCTTTTGGAAAGCAAACACCCCAACGTATATTCTATGAGACATGGGCTGGAGATAGGTACTCGGGTACTCTAATGGCCTGGTGACAGGTACTCGGGTACTCTGATGGCCTGGTGACAGGTACTCGGGTACTCTGATGGTCTGGTGACAGGTACTCGGGTACTTTGATGGTCTGGTGACAGGTACTCGGGTACTCTGATGGTCTGGTGACAGGTACTCGGGTACTCTGATGGCCTGGTGGCAGGTACTCGGGTACTCTGATGGCCTGGTGACAGGTACTCGGGTACTCTGATGGCCTGGTGACAGGTACTCGGGTACTCTGATGGCCTGGTGACAGGTACTCGGTACTCTGATGGCCTGGAGACAGGTACTCGGGTACTCTGATGGCCTGGTGACAGGTACTCGGGTACTCTGATGGCCTGGTGACAGGTACTCTGATGGTTTGGTGACTGGTATTTGGGTACTCTGAAGGGCGGTGACAGGTACTCATATGGACTGTGACAGGTACTCGGGTACTCAGATGGACTGTGACAGGTACTCTGGTACACAGATGGACTGGAACAGGTACTCGGGTACCCTGATGGACTGTGACAGGTACTCGGTACTCTAATGGACTGTGACAGGTACTCGGGTACTCTAATGGACTGTGACAGGTACTCGGTACTCTAATGGACTGTGACAGGTACTCGGGTATCCTGATGGACTGTGACAGGTACTCGGTACTCTAATGGACTGTGACAGGTACTCGGGTACCCTGATGGGCCGTGACAGGTACTCGGGTACCCTGATGCATACAACAAATTACACCCCAAAATACATTCTGCTACTCTTCCCGAGTACGGCGATACCACATGTGTAGGACTTTTACACAGCCTGGCCACATACAGAGCACCAACATTGATGTAGTACCTTCAGACGTTCTATGAGCAAAGATTACGCATCTCATTTCTCAACCACCTATTACATTTTGAAGGCCCTGGAGTACCAGGACAATGGAATTTCCCATAAAATTACCCCATTTTGGAAAGCAAACACCCCAACGTATAGTCTGTGAGGCATAATGAGTCTTTTGAAGGGTTCATTTTTTTTCCAGAAGTTTTTGGAATATGTGGAAAAAAATTAAAACGCATTTTTTTTTTACACAAAATTGTCAATTTATAAGATATTTCTAACACATAGCATGTATATAGCAAAAATTACACCCCAAAATACATTCTGCTACTCCTCCCGAGTATGGCGATACCACATGTGTAGGACTTTTACACAGCCTGGCCACATAGAGAGGCCGAACATTGAAGTAGTACGTTCAGGCGTTCTAGGAGCATAAATGACACATCTCATTTCATTCCTACCCATCACACTTTTGAAGGTCCTGGACCACCAGGACAGTGAAATTACCCACAAAATGACCCCCTTTTGGAAAGCAAACACCCCAACGTATATTCTATGAGACATGGGCTGGAGATAGGTACTCGGGTACTCTAATGGCCTGGTGACAGGTACTCGGGTACTCTGATGGCCTGGTGACAGGTACTCGGGTACTCTGATGGTCTGGTGACAGGTACTCGGGTACTTTGATGGTCTGGTGACAGGTACTCGGGTACTCTGATGGTCTGGTGACAGGTACTCGGGTACTCTGATGGCCTGGTGGCAGGTACTCGGGTACTCTGATGGCCTGGTGACAGGTACTCGGGTACTCTGATGGCCTGGTGACAGGTACTCGGGTACTCTGATGGCCTGGTGACAGGTACTCGGTACTCTGATGGCCTGGAGACAGGTACTCGGGTACTCTGATGGCCTGGTGACAGGTACTCGGGTACTCTGATGGCCTGGTGACAGGTACTCTGATGGTTTGGTGACTGGTATTTGGGTACTCTGAAGGGCGGTGACAGGTACTCATATGGACTGTGACAGGTACTCGGGTACTCAGATGGACTGTGACAGGTACTCTGGTACACAGATGGACTGGAACAGGTACTCGGGTACCCTGATGGACTGTGACAGGTACTCGGTACTCTAATGGACTGTGACAGGTACTCGGGTACTCTAATGGACTGTGACAGGTACTCGGTACTCTAATGGACTGTGACAGGTACTCGGGTATCCTGATGGACTGTGACAGGTACTCGGTACTCTAATGGACTGTGACAGGTACTCGGGTACCCTGATGGGCCGTGACAGGTACTCGGGTACCCTGATGCATACAACAAATTACACCCCAAAATACATTCTGCTACTCTTCCCGAGTACGGCGATACCACATGTGTAGGACTTTTACACAGCCTGGCCACATACAGAGCACCAACATTGATGTAGTACCTTCAGACGTTCTATGAGCAAAGATTACGCATCTCATTTCTCAACCACCTATTACATTTTGAAGGCCCTGGAGTACCAGGACAATGGAATTTCCCATAAAATTACCCCATTTTGGAAAGCAAACACCCCAACGTATAGTCTGTGAGGCATAATGAGTCTTTTGAAGGGTTCATTTTTTTTCCAGAAGTTTTTGGAATATGTGGAAAAAAATTAAAACGCATTTTTTTTTTACACAAAATTGTCAATTTATAAGATATTTCTAACACATAGCATGTATATAGCAAAAATTACACCCCAAAATACATTCTGCTACTCCTCCCGAGTATGGCGATACCACATGTGTAGGACTTTTACACAGCCTGGCCACATAGAGAGGCCGAACATTGAAGTAGTACGTTCAGGCGTTCTAGGAGCATAAATGACACATCTCATTTCATTCCTACCCATCACACTTTTGAAGGTCCTGGACCACCAGGACAGTGAAATTACCCACAAAATGACCCCCTTTTGGAAAGCAAACACCCCAACGTATATTCTATGAGACATGGGCTGGAGATAGGTACTCGGGTACTCTAATGGCCTGGTGACAGGTACTCGGGTACTCTGATGGCCTGGTGACAGGTACTCGGGTACTCTGATGGTCTGGTGACAGGTACTCGGGTACTTTGATGGTCTGGTGACAGGTACTCGGGTACTCTGATGGTCTGGTGACAGGTACTCGGGTACTCTGATGGCCTGGTGGCAGGTACTCGGGTACTCTGATGGCCTGGTGACAGGTACTCGGGTACTCTGATGGCCTGGTGACAGGTACTCGGGTACTCTGATGGCCTGGTGACAGGTACTCGGTACTCTGATGGCCTGGAGACAGGTACTCGGGTACTCTGATGGCCTGGTGACAGGTACTCGGGTACTCTGATGGCCTGGTGACAGGTACTCTGATGGTTTGGTGACTGGTATTTGGGTACTCTGAAGGGCGGTGACAGGTACTCATATGGACTGTGACAGGTACTCGGGTACTCAGATGGACTGTGACAGGTACTCTGGTACACAGATGGACTGGAACAGGTACTCGGGTACCCTGATGGACTGTGACAGGTACTCGGTACTCTAATGGACTGTGACAGGTACTCGGGTACCCTGATGGGCCGTGACAGGTACTCGGGTACCCTGATGGGCCGTGACAGGTACTCGGGTACCCTGATGTGCCGTGACAGGTACTCAGGTACCCTGATGTGCCGTGACAGGTACTCGGGTACTCTGATGTGCCGTGACAGGTACTCGGGTACTCTGATGGGCCGTGACAGGTACTCGGGTACTCTGATGGGCTGTGACAGGAACTCGGGTACTCTGATGGGCTGACAGGTACTCTGATGGGCTGTGACAGGTACTCGGGTACTCTGATGGGCTGTGACAGGTACTCGGGTACTCTGATGTGCTGTGACAGGTACTTAAATACTCTGATGGACTGTGACAGGTACTCTGATGGACTGTGATTGACAGGTACTATGAGGGGTGGTGACAGGTCCTCTTTATTGGGGGGGGGCAATCAGTATGATTGGTGTACACTGTATGCGGTAACGAGATGTTACCGCAATCTCCTCCTCACACACGATCGGTGTGTGAGGAGGAGAACCCGGTAACATCCCGTTACCGCAGTTTGTTTACATTTTTGTGATCGGCTGTGAAAGGATCACAGCCGATCACGTGGGTAAACAGCCGGCCAATGGCTGTTTACCAGCGTCGGTGACGAGCAGTGTTCCCGGGGAACACGCCGCCACCAACGTGCACGCGCAGCGCGCTCGCGATCGCGCGCATGCGCCGTGCACGTTCGGGGTGTGACCATCTGTGATCGGCCGTGACTTCATCACGGCCGATCACGTGGTAAACAGCCATAACGAGTGGCTGTTCACCCCCTTCGGTGGCGAGCGGTGTCTCCGTGACACGCCGCCACCGAAGAAACAGGGATGCGCGCGCACGATCGCGCGCATTCCCTGTTTAAACGGGAGGCCGTCATATGACGGCCTCCCGCCACAATAGGTGCGCCGCCTGGCCATCATTTGACGGCCGGCGGTCAGCAACTAGTTAACAGTGAGAGACAGAATAATAAAAAAAAATCCAGAAAACCGCATTTCAAAAAAGTTACAAATTGATTCATATTTTAATGAGTGAAATAATTATTTGATCCCCTATCAATCTGCAAGATTTCTGTCTCCCAGGTGTCTTCTATACAGGAAAAGAGCCTCTCTTAAAAGGAGTGCTCCTAATCTCAGTTTGTTACCTGTATAAAATACACCTGACCTGACCACAGATGCAATCAATCAGATTCCAATCTCTCCACCATGGCCAAGACCAAAGAGCTGACCAAGGATGTCAGGGACAAGATTGTAGACCTATACAAGGCTGGAAAGGGCTACAAGACCATCGTCAAGCAGCTTGGTAAGAGGGTGATAACAGTTGGTGCGAATCGTGCGATTATTCACAAATGGAAAAAACACAAAATAACTGTCAATCTCCCTCGGTCTGGGACTCCATGCAAGATCTCACCTAGAACGGTGAGGAATCAGCCCTGAACTACACAGGAGAATCTTGTCAATGATCTCAAGGCTGCTCGGACCATAGTTGCCAAGAAAACAATTGGTAACATACTATGCCGTGAAGGACTGAAATCCTGCAGCGCCTGCAAGGTCCTTCTGCTCAAGAAAGCCCATGTACAGGTCCATCTGAAGTTTGCCAATGAACAACTGAATGATTCAGAGGAGACCTGGGTGAAAGTGTTGTGGTCAGATGAGACCAAAATCAAGCTCTTTAGCATCAACTCAACTCGCTGTGTTTGGAGGAGGAGGAATACTGCCAGTGGGGACAGGACAACTTCACTACATCAAAGGGACAATGGGCAGGCCATGTAGCATCAAATCCTGGTGTGTGAACCTCCTTACCTCAGCCAGAGCATTGAAAATGGGTAGTGGATGGATATTCCTGCATGACAATGTGTCACGTACCTTACAGCGGAGTCTGACTGCTGGGGGTGGCCTCTTGCACGGTTCCGGTCTCAACACCCATGGAAATGGGGACAGGGAGTGTTGAGGCAGCAAAAGGCTGCAGGTGCCTGCAGATTGAAGATAGAGGCTTGAAGACACTGGATCCTCACGGAAGAAATGTAGATTGGTCACTGGAGGTGTTCAGCGGAAGCCAAGCAGGTATGAGGAAAACACTGCACGTTAGGAACAAGCAAGGTTGACAACTGGCTGGCAACAAGGTACAGGAACGGAAGGCAGGTTCATAGTCAGGGACGAGCAGAGGTCTGGTAACATGCTGGCAGTGAGGTACAAGTCAGGAAGCAAGCCGAAGTAGAAAGTCCAAGCCGAGGTCAGTATAAATCCAGGAAGTAGTAAGCAGGGATGATCCAAAAGAGTAGTCAAGCAAGCCGGGTAATCACGAACAAGGTAACAGGTGCAAACAGCAATCAGGTATCTCAGGGACAAGCTGAAGACGATCCAGCACTGGTATCAGGTCAGGACCCTGTTTATGTATGGTGACATGTGCCAGGAATGGTGGACGTGGTCATGCGTGCGTGAGTACGTACATACATTTGATTTGGCGCGCGAGTGCGTCCACGTGTTTGTATTGGCGTGTGCGCGTGTCCGTTCTGGAACTCGTTCGCCTCTGACGGGGACACCACGCATGGCCCTTGGAAAGCAAATAAGCTGCTATTACACGGGCACAGACATTCACACGGTGAGTTCCCTGACAGTGCCTCCCCCTTAAGGGCAGCCTCCGGATGCCTCTTTGAACCAAACCCTTAAGGCGAGAGCGATGAAAGGCCCATATGAGCCTCTGGGCATGGAGATTTGCTTCAGACTCCCAGGAATTTTCTTCAGGACCAAAGCCTTTCCATTTGAGCAAATATTGATTTTGTCCTTGTCGTTTCCTGTAATCCAGAATGGCTTTGATCTCAAACTCCTCCTCCCCATCTATCATCACAGCTTCTGGAGGACCTATCTCACGATCTGGAAAGGAATTGGGTACATCAGGTTTAAGTAACAAAGCATGGAACACAGGATGGATCCTGAATGAGTCGGGAAGTTCAAATTCATAGGCTACTGGATTAATTTTCTTCTTAATTGAGAAAGGCCCCTAAGAACTGGGTCTCCAATTTTTTTTTAGAGGGACATGCCAGTTTCAAGTTCGCAGTTGAAGGCCATACAAGATCACTGACCTTTAAGTCCAACCCCCCCCCCCCTCTTCTTGTCGAAAAATCTTTTATTTTCCTCCTGTACCTTGGGAATGGTTTCCTTAAAGCGGGGTTCCACCCTAAAGTGGAACTTCCGCTCAACGGAACCCCCCCCCTCCGGTGTCGCAATTGGCACCTTTCAGGGGGGAGGGGGGTGCAGATACCTGTCTAAGACAGGTATTTGCACCCACTTCCGGGCATAGACTCCCACGGGAGTCTATGCCTCTTCCTGTCCCTGCGCGCTGTCTGCTCGGGTCCCAGAGACAGCGCGGACAATTCCTATTGTGCTGCGTGATTCGCACATGCGCAGTAGGGAACCGGGAAGTGAAGCCGCAAGGCTTCACTTCCCGATTCCCTCACCTAGAATGGCAGCAGCCGAGAGCCGAGCGATCGATCGGCCTTGGCTGCCGACATCGCTGGATCCTGGGACAGGTGAGTGTCCATTTATTAAAAGTCAGCAGCTGCAGTATTTGTAGCTGCTGGCTTTTAATCATTTTTTTCACAGTGAAATCCCTCTTTAATCGGTTCCCGACCGGCGCACGCCGATGTACGTCGGCAGAATGGCACGGGCAGGCATATTGGCGTACAGGTATGTCCAATCTTCAATGCTGCCCTGCCATCGCGAGCACGGTGCACTCGCGTGCCGGTCGGGACCCCCGTGAGTCTGGTCGCGGTCCCCGTGGACTCGATCGCCGCGGGCATACCCTCGCAGGGCGGCTGAATGGAGGAAATGCCGTGTAAACAGCATTTCCCCATTCTGACACTGATCTCTGCTCCATGTGATTGGAGCAGAGATCAGTGTTCACTAAATGAAAGCCCAGCCACCCTACAGTTAGTAGCACACCCCTAGGAACACTTAACCCCTACACTGCCACCCACTGGTTAACCCCTTCACTGCCAGTGTCATTTACACAGGAATCACTGCATTTATATAGCAGTGATTACTGTATAAATGACAATGGTCCCAAAAATGTGTCAAAAATGTCCGATGTGTCCGCCGCAATGTGGCAGTCACAATAAAAATCGCTGATCCCCGCCATTACTAGTAAATAAAAAATGATTAATAAAAATGCCATAAAACTATCCCTATTTTGTAAACACTATAACTTTTGCGCAAAACCAATCAATAATCGCTTATTGCGATTTTTTTTACCAAAAATATTTAGAAGAATACGTATCGGCCTAAACTGAGGGAAAAAAATGTTTTTTTATATATTTTTGGGGGATATTATAACAAAAGGTAAAAAATAATGCGTTTTTTTCAAAATTGTCGCTCTATTTTTGTTTATAGCGCAAAAAATAAAAACCGCAGGGGTGATCAAATACCACCAAAAGGACGTCAATTTTGTTTGGGAGCCATGTCGCACGACCGCGCAATTGTCAGTTAAAGTGATGCAGTGCCGAATCGCAAAAAGTGGTCTGGTCTTTGACCAGCAAAATGGTCCGGTCTGTAAATGGTTAAGTACCTGATTGTTGGTAAAGAAATTCAGCTTATCCTGGACAGCTGGTACAGGAGAATCCAGTATGGATGTTGGCAGAAAAGAGGGATGAAAACTGTAATTAGAAAAGAATGGTGACTGATTTGTGGCAGAGTGAATAGAATTATTGAATGCAAATTCTGCTAGAGCTAGTAATGAGGCCCAATCCTCCTGGGAAAAGGAAGTGAAACAACGTAAATACTGTTCCAATGTTTGGTTAGTACGTTCCGTCTGCCTGTTGGTCTGGGGATAAGCTGAGGAAAAATTAAGTTTAATGGCAAGTGCTTCACACAATGATTTCCAAAATCTCTACGTGAATTGAACTCCACGGTCAGAAACAATATCACTGGGAATTTAATGGACTTCTTTAATAAATATTCTGGCTGTTTCAGTTGCAGATGGAGTTCCTTTCATGGGAATGAAGTGTGCCATTTTAGAAAAACGATCCACCACTACAAAGATAGAAGAGAACCCTTCAGAGGGAGGGAGTTCAACAGTAAAATCCATTGCGATTTTATCCCATGGTCTTTCAGGAATAGGTAGTGGTCTCAATAGTCCCCATGCTTTATTCTTGCTATTCTTATTCTTGAGACAGGTTGGACACAATCTCTACAGTCCTTTGCAAGATTTGGCCGCCAGAAGTGTCTTTGAACTAGGTTCATAGTCTTGTGACCCCCAAAGTGACCTGCCAGGGGATAGTCGTGACAGACCTGTAGGACGGAAGTGCGGAGATCTTGAGGGACAAAAAGTTTATTTCCCTACCAGAAGAGCCCAGCCTTCTCTTGGAGGTTTGTACCTGGAGAGACTGATGTTCCTTGGGAGGACTGACGAACCTGTGACAAGAAACTAGGTTGGTTTAGTAAGAAATTTCCCAGCTTGCAGGATAGTGTCCAGAGGTTTACTCTTTTTGGACCCTGGTCGGTAAGTTATATGAGAATTAAAACGAGAAAAGAAAAGAGCCCATCTTGCTTGTCGGGGTCTGAGGCGTTTGGCCATTCTGAGATATTCAAAATTTTTATGATCTGTGAAGATCAGTATTGGGTGTGCTGCCCCCTCCAGGAGGTACCGTTCTTCTAATGCCGCGTACACACGGGCGGACTGTATGGCGTACTTAGTCCGTCTAAACACATTTCAGCGGACAGTCCGCTCGTGTGTGGGCTTCAGCTGACTTTTTCAGCGTGCAGTCTGGCGTACTAAGTATTTCGGATTTTTCGAAATTCTGTCCGTCGTACTTTGGTTTCAGCGGACAATCCGCTCGTCAGTAGGCTAGTTCGACGGACTAAGAATGGCGCATGCTCAGAAAGGATTTACATGGCGGAAGGGTGCTTTGCTGTGTATTGGACTTCCTATTTCTAGTCCCGTCGTACGTGCTGTACACGTCATCGCGCAAGCTTTCGACGGACTGTTTGTGCATCCGTGTGTGGTCAAGTCCGTTCAGTCGAAAGTATGATGGACTGTCCGTCGGATTGTATGACGGACTAAGTACGCCATACAGTCCGCTCGTGTGTACGCGGCATAAGGCTGATTTTATTGCCAGAAGTTCTCGATCCCTCACATCATAGTTCCTTTCCGACACACCTAATTTTTTTGGAAAAGAAGACTACAGGGTGCATTAAGGACTTAGGCCCTTGGCGTTGGGACAGAATGGCTCCTACAGCATTTTCTGATGCATCCACTTCCGGGGTATAAGGCAAGGCAGGATCAGGATGTTTTAGTATTGGGGCGGATGTGAACAGTTCTTTTAGCTTATCGAATGCAGCTTGAGCTGCAGCAGTCCATTGAATCTGACTTTGTTTCCTTGTGAGTTGTGTGATAGGCTCTATGATACTGGAGAAATTCTTGATAAACTTCCTATAAAAATTACAAAAACCAACGAAACGTTGTACCCCTTTCTTGTCGGTTGGGGTGGCCAGGACAAAATGGCGGGTCCATTGCCACACCCTCAATCAATATCACCAGGCCAAGAAAGTGAATGGTCTGGCGCTCAAACTCACATTTCTCGGCTGTAGCATAGAGTTCGTTTTGTCTTAGCCTGAGAAGAACTGGTTTTACATGGTCACAATGTGCTTCTAGAGAGTTTGAAAATATCAAATTATCGTCCAAGTAGACGATCACGAATAGATCCAAAAAGTCCCTGAAAATATCATTAACGAAATGTTGGAAGGTAGCTGGTGCATTGCAGAGTCCAAATGGCATGACCAGGTACTTAAAGTGGCCAAAGCGTGTCCGGAAAGCTGTTTTCCACTCATCCCCCTTACGGATTCTGATTAAATTATAGGCACCCCGTAAATCCAGCTTTGTAAATATTCTTGCCAAACGAAGTCTCTGGAATAGTTCCAGGATCAATGGGAGAGGATAGTGATTTTTAATCGTTATTTTGTTCAAATCCCTGTAGTCCACACATGGGCGGAGAGAATGATCCTTCTTCTCGACGAAGAATATTCCAGCACCAGCTGGAGAAGAAGAGTGTCTGATGAATCCCTTCTTGAGATTCTTGTCGATATATATTCCATAAGGACCAGAAGTTCAGGTTCTGATAAAGGAAAAATCCTTCTGAAAGGAATTCCAGCTCCTGGCAATAATTCAATTGGACAATCATAAACCCGATGAGGAGGAAGAGTGTCAGCCTTTTGTTTATCAAAAACGTCTAAGAAACTATGATATGTAGATGAGACCAGTCTTTGGGCCTCAGATATAGGCCCTGAACAGACAATGACTGGGACCAAATGGTGGGAGACCTTGGGACAGTTCTGGAAGTAGTAAGCAGACTGAAAAACCACCTCACCAGTCACCTAGTTTATTTGGGGGTTGTGGGCTTGTAGCCATGGCATTCCCAGAATGATTGGGAATAGTGGCGAGGAGATAATGTCCAGGCGGAGTAGCTCCTAATGGTCGGGTAGTATGTTGGCAGATAATGGTTGAGTCTCATGGGTAATAGGGCCAGATCTGATGTTTGATCCATCCACTAGCCGTATGGAGAGTTGACGTTGCTTGGGTATCAACGGTATGTTGTGTTGCAGAACGAGAGCATGATCGATGAAGCAGCTGCAGGTGCCAGAATCAACTATAGCCTGGACCCGGAGTGTTCCTTCTGGAAGCTGTAAGGAAATGGGAACAGCGATGTGAATGTGATGTTCTCAAAAAGGATATCCGGGAACTGGAGAAAGTGCAGAGAAGGGCAACCAAACTGATAAGGGCATGGAGGAGCTCAGCTATGAGGAAAGATTAGAGGAACTAAATGTATTCACTCTTGAGAAGAGGAGAATAAGGGGGATATGATCAATGATCAACATGTTTAAATATTTAAGGGGTCCATATAGTGAATTTGGTGTTGAGTTATTCTCTGTACGGTCAACCCAGAGGACACGGGGGTACTCTTTACGTCTAGAGGAAAAGAGATTTCATCTTCAAATACAGAAAGGTTTCTTCACGGTAAGCTGTGAAAATGTGGACTAGACTCCCGCCAGAGGTGGTTCTGGCAAGCTCAGTAGATTGCTTCAAGAAAGGCCTGGATACTTTCCTGAATGTACATAATATAACTGGGTACTAACATTTATAGGTAAAGTTGATCCAGGGAAAATCCGATTGCCTCTTGGGGGATCAGGAAGGAATTTTTTTCCCCTGCTGTAGAAAATTGGAGCATGCTCTGCTGGGGTTTTTTTTTTTTTGCCTTCCTCTGGATCAATTGTGGGCATAAAATTGGGTATATTGGATTGTACGATATTTTTTATTTCATTTATTTGTTTTTAAGGTTGAACTGGATGGACTTGTGTCTTTTTTCAACCTGACTAACTATGTAACTATATAATAGAGCTTGTCAAAAGCAATGCATTGGGTTCATGAGGCAAAGGGCTGAACTTACGGGTCTTGTTCGGGTACATATTTGCATAATGACCAGCTTCTCCACAATAGAGGCAGAGATTGTTCTGGCGTCAATGCTGCTTTTCTTCTGCAGATAACGGGGAACGAAGCAGGCCTATTTGCATTGGCTCTGGGGTTTCAGAGGTGGTAGCAGGTACATGGGACGTGGGAATGGGAGGATGGTTCGGGACCTTAGGCAACATCCATGTGGGATGAATCTGACTGATTCTCTCAGATCTCCATTCCCTTAGACGATGATCTATTTGAATTGATACTTGAATCAGGTCCTCCAAAGAACTGGGAATTCCGACACGGGCCAACTCATCTTTTAGAGCCTCGGAAAGTCCAATGCGGAACTGGTAGCGGAGGGCTGCGTCGTTCCACTGAGTATAAGAACTCCACCGCCTGAAGTCCATTACATAGTCCTCCACGGGCCTACGACCCTGCTGGAGAACATGAAGACTGGCTTCTGCAGTTGTGGCACGCTGAGGGTCATCATACAACTTGGCCATTTCATTCAAGAAAGAGTCCATAGTGTCCAACAGAGGGCTGGCCTGTTCCAATAAGCGGTGAGCCCAGGTTTGAGGTTCCCCCTAAAGTAATGAAACAATGAATCCCACCTTTGTGCTTTCCAGGGAGAAGGTGCGAGGCTGTAGCAGGAAATATAACTGGCAGGCATTCCTGAAGGCACAGAATTTACTGTGATCTCCTGAAAACCTCTCTGGAGTAGGAACTCGAGGCTCTGGGGGTGGCACCACTACTGCAGGTGCAGATGCTGAGGCTGCCAGACCGGAGGACCGGGATGCTGTGGCCCCTTGAGAAGCAACGGTGCTTGGCATCAATGACTCCACTCTCTGCTCAAGTTGGCGATAGCCATCTTGCAAGCCCTGGACTGCTTGGGTAAGGGTGGAGATCTGTTGGCACAAAGCTTCCAAAGGTGAAGCCCCCCTGTCGAACTCCATCATGGCTGGATCGTACTGTCACCTACCTTACAGTGGAGTCTGACTGCTGGGGGTGGCCTCTTGCACGGTTCCGGTCACAACACCCCTGGAAGTGGGGACAAGGAGTGTTGAGGCAGCGAAAGGGTGCAGGTGCCTGCAGGTTGAAGATAGAGGCTTGAAGATACTGGATCCTCACGGAAGAGATGTAGACTGGTCACCGGAGGTGTTCAGTGGAAGCCAAGCAGGTATGAGGAAAACACTGCACATCAGGAATAAGCAAGGTTGGCAACTGGCTGGCAACAAGATACAGGAACGGAAGGCAGGTTCGGAGTCAGGGACAAGCAGAGGTCTGGTAACGTGCTGGCAGTGAGGTACAAGTCAGGAAACAAGCCGAAGTAGAAAGTCCAAGCTAAGGTCAGTATAAATCCAGGAAGTAGTAGGCAGGGATGATCCAAAAGAGTAGTCAAGCAAGCCGGGTAATCAGGAACAAGGTAACAGGTACAAACAGCAATCATGTATCTCAGGGACGAGCTGAAGACGATCCAGCACTGGTATCAGGTCAGGACCCTGTTTATATATGGTGACACGTGCCAGGATTGGTGGACATGGTTGTGCGTGCGTGAGTACATACATACATTCGGTTTGGCACGCGAGTGCGTCTACGTGTTCGTATTGGCATGTGCGTGCGTCCGTTCGTTCCGGAACTCGTTTGCCTCTGACGGGGACACCGCGCATGGCTCTTGGAACGAAAATAAGCTGCTGTTACATGGGGACGGCCATTCACACAGTGAGTTCCCTGACACAATGACCCAAAACACATGGCCAAGACAACAAAGGAGTGGCTCAAGAAGCACATTAAGGTCCTGGAGTGGCCTAGCCAGTCTCCAAACCTTAATCCCTTAGAAAATATGTGGAGGGAGCTGAAGGTTCGAGTTACCAAATGTCAGCCTCAAGATCTTTATGACTTGGAGAGGATCTGCAAAGAGGAGTTGGAAAAAATCCCTCCTGAGATGTGTGCAAACCTGGTGGCCAACTACAAAAACATCTGACCTCTGATTGCCAACAAGGGTTTATCATGTTTTACAAAGGAGTCAAATATTTATTTCACTCATTAAAATGCAAATCAATGCAGTGGGAGTCCCTGGAGCTATCCCACTCCACAGTGTGAGCCCATAGGGGTGGAGTGGTGATCTCGGGGGCTGCTGCGGGAGACCCTACCGGGTTTATAGACATATTTCCTAGCTCCCCACTCAGGCCTTCTTTCACACTGATGTCAAAGGGTCAAGCTCCAACGGTACAGAGGCCCTAGTTGTGACAAGCCCCAAGACTAAGGCGAGCAGACCTCTCCCTAGCTATGCAGGGGAGGTCATCTCCATCTGTCTAGTCACTACTTGACCTGGGAAAACTTTGATGTGAAATTTGACCCTTTTTGTGGTTTACCTCTCATGTTAAGTACAATTAGTTTAAGACAGGAATATGCCCCCCCCCCCCCTCAATGATCTATATCTTTGGGGATCCAGGGGTCCAGTTACAGTCATGGAATACTATAGGTTGTTATGCTAATGTTTTGCAAAGGTTTTAGATTCCCAAGCATACTCATTAATTGGGGGCTGTTTCCCTAATGGAGATACACCTTTGAACACCTTGTCTCCTTTGTATTCCACCAGTCTTTCCAAGAATGTGCGTGTGAGATACTGTTTCGTCTTGTTCTGACATGGTTACTGAATCCTGTTTAGATACTATATTATACTGTCTCATGTGACTGTTCATGGATTGTTGTACATGATACACGTTGTATTTTCAAAACTCAATAAAAACGATTGAAAAGAAAATGCAAATCAATTTGTAACTTTTTTGAAATGCGGATATTTTTGTTCTTATTTTGTCTCTCATTGGTAAAATAAACCGACCATTAAAATTATAGACTAATCATTTCTTTGTCAGTGGGCTAATGTACAAAATCAGCAGGGGGTCAAATACTTTTTTCCCTTACGATATCTCTATACTGTATCAATCTACGTTATCCATCTACAGTTAAGCTCATAAGTTTATATACCCTGGCAGAATTTATGATTTCTTGGCCATTTTTCTGAGAACATGAATGATAACACAAAAACTTTTCTTTCACTCATAGTGAGTGTTTGGCTGAAGCCAGGGCTTTTTTTCAGCGGGAACGCGGGGGAATGTAGTTCCGGCACCTCCAGCACTGACTGTATGTAATGGTAAGGGGTGCTGGGGTATGCTGCAGGGTCTATTGATGCTGGCTGCTGGAGAGTATATTGATGCTGGCTGTGAGGAGCTCTGTTGTTGCTGCTGGGGGATTTTGTTTCGGGTGGCCCATTATTAATGTTGAGATCTATTGTTGTTAGAGGGGGCTTTATTGTTACTGGTTACACAGGATCTATTTTACTGCTTTTCTTGTTATCATTAACAAGTTCCATACAAATTACTTATCACCACAAAATGATACTTGGTTTTGTATTTTCTAAAAGGGCAGTAATGGGAGGTAGGTAGAGGGTGCTTGGAGGTGGGTAGAGGCGGAGAAAAGGGATGAATCAGAAAGGGGGAGTTCCTGCACCTATTCTCTGAGAAAAAAGCCCTGGTTGAAGCCATTTATTATCAATCAACTGTGTTTACTCTTTTTAAATCATAATGGCAACAGAAACTACCCAAATGACCCTGATCAAAAGTTTACATACCCCGGTGATTTTGGCCTAATAACATGCACACAAGTTGCACACACAAATGGGTTTGAATGGCTATTAAAAGGTGACCATCCTCACCTGTGATCTGTTTGCTTGTAATCAGTGTGTGTGTATAAAAGGTCAATGAGTTTCTGGACTCCTGACAGACCTTTGCATCTTTCATCCAGTGCTGCACTGACATTTCTGGATTCTGAGTCATGGGGAAAGCAAAAGAATTGTCAAAGGATCTGTGGGAAAAGGTAGTTGAACTGTATAAAACAGGAAAGGGATATAAAGATATCCAAGGGATTGAGAATGTCAATCAGCAGTGTTCAAACTCTAATCAAGAAGTGGAAAATGAGAGGTTCTGTTAAACCAAACCACGGTCAGGTAGACCAACTAAAATTTCAGCCACAACTGCCAGGAAAATTGTTCGGAATGCAAAGAAAACCCCACAAACAACTTCAGGTAAAATACAGGACTCTCTGAAAACATGTGTGGCTGTTTCAAGATCCACAATAAGGAAGCACATGAAGAAAGATAGGCTGCAGAAAAAAGTCATTACTACCCAAATGCCACAAAGTATCCAGCTTACAAAACACTAAACAGCACAGAGACAAGCCTCAAACCTTCTGGCACAAAGTCATTTGGAGTGATGAGACCAAAATGTTGCTTTTTGGCCACAATCATAAACACTACATTTGAAGAGGAGTCAACAAGGCCTATGATGAAAGGTACAGAGGTGGATCGCTAATGTTTTGGGGATGTGTGAGCTACAAAGGCACAGGAAATTTAGTCAAAATTGTTGGCAAGATGAATGCAGTACCTTATCAAAACAAATACTGGAGGAACATTTGCATTCATCAGCCAGGAAACTGCACATGGGACGTACTTGGACATTCCAACATGACAATGATCCAAAACACAAGGCCAAGTCAACCTGTCATTGGCTACAGCAGAATAAAGCGAAGGTTCTGGAGTGGCCATCTCAGTCTCCTGACCTCAATATCATTGAGCCACTCTGGGGAGATCTCAAACGTGCCATTCATGCAACACAGCCCAAGAATGTACAGGAACTGGAGGCTTTTTGACAAGAGGAATGGGCAGCTTTAGCATCTGAGAAGATAAATAGCCTCATCCACAAATACTACAAAAGACTTCAAGCTGTCATTGATGTTAAAAGGGGGTAATACATGGTATTGAGAACTGGGGTATGTAAACTTTTGATCAGGGTCATTTGGGTAGTTTATGTTGCCATTCTAATATAAAAAGAGTAAACATAGTTGATTAATAATAAATGGCTTAAGCCAAACACTAACCACGAGTGAAAGAAAAGTTTTTGTGTTGTTGTGCATATTCTCTGAAAAATGGCCAAGAAATCATAAATTCTGCCAGGGTATGTAAACTTATGAGCACAACTGTATCTATCTAATCTTATCTACCTATCTTATCTGTCTTATCTATCTTTCTATCTATCTAATGGTATGAGAGAGCAGAGGAACAAAGATGAACTTGTCAGTCTTTTGCTTCTCCTTCTTGGTCCAATCATAACCTGGGGGAGGCTCCAGACCTGTACAGGCTACTTAAGTGCAGCAGAGAAAACTCAGGTGTACAAACAGGGCTGTGCAAATCTCAGGGCTGCATGGACAGAAACACAAATCCTTTGGCAGATAAAATGACCCCAAAGTATACATTTCACCAGTGTATTTAGCTGTTTGCAGAGAGTTCAACTTTAACCTAAAGCAGGGGTCTCCATTCTATGGTTGAGAAGGACTCTTATGAAGACCCTGATGTAATGGGGGGGACTGCTGTAATAGGGACCCTAAAGTAAGGGGGGACTCCTTTGGGGACCCTGATGTAAAGGGTTCTCTTATAGGGACCCCAGTGTAAGGGGGACTCTTATGTAGTCCATGATGTAGGGGGGGTCCTTGAGGACCTTGGTGAAAGGGGGGGATCTTATGGGAACCCTGATGAGGATTGTTTTTGGCCTGTGATTATTTGTAAAGAATACAATGTGATCCTGATACTAGAAAGTTTGGAGATCCCTGAGCTAAAGCATGGAAATCATCTTACCTAATACAATGATTCTTATTGATTGTAATAATGATCGAATATGACTGTGGTATAAAAAATTATACTGTGCCCGTATAATTCTTCAGAGCATTTCTTAGCATCCAACAACCACTGGAACTGTCCAGGATGATTCTTGGGTCCACTTGACGACAAATTTTGGGAACCGGATGTGAACATTCGACTAGAAGCAGAGTTGTATGAAGAACTGAAGCTCCAGGAATTTTTGTGATCGATAGCATTTAAATCCACAGAAAACATTATCTGTCCCCGTCTGTACATAATTAGCTGCCTTGGCTGCTGACAAGATCAGCAAAAAGCAGATAAATCCTGGAAGACAAAAGTTTATAATATTATTTCCTTCTAGAAATGGGAACGATGGCTCTGACTGTATACCGTACAGATGTCATTGGCAAATCATTTGCTACCTGATTGGATAATTTAGCTGTGTGATGTCATACAGCTAGGCATAGTATATACCAGGGGTATTGAATTCAAATTCATGGAGGTCCGATTAGTACAATTTTCTTCAAGCAGAGGCCCGAATCACATTTTTGTCAGATGACTCTGATTCTTTACATCACAGCCCAGGTGTGCAGGCACGGCAGCCCATTAATTTGAATGTAAAAATGCAGCAGCATTGGGTGCATTTGTACTATGCAATTTCCATGTGCGGGAAACTGCACCATGTATTATAGTGTGTTTAAGAGTTAATGGTACCGCACCTCATTTTGTGTGCGGCTGCATGTCCCCCTTCACAAACAGCACTGCCCCCCTTTACATGATCTCCTACACACAGCACTGCTCCCCTGTACATGACCCCCCATACACAGCACTGCCCCCTGTACATGACCCCCATACACAGCACTTCTCCCCTATACATGACCCCCCCACACAGCAATGTCCCCCTGTACATGACCCCCCCATACATAGTACTGCCCCCCTGTACATGACCCTCCATACACAGCACTGCCCCCCTGTACATGACCCCCCCCCACACAGCACTGCCCCCCTGTACATGACCCCCCACACACAACACTGTTACCCTTTACACAACCCCCCCTCCCACACAAACAGCACTGCCCCCCTTTACATGATCTCCCACACACAGCACTGCCCCCCGTACATGACCCCCCTACACAAACAGCACTGCCCCCTTTACATGACCCCCCACACACACACACAGCACTGCCCCCGGTAACTGACCCCCCTCCCACACACACACAGCACTGCTCCCCTGTACATAACCAAACACACACAGCACTGCCCCCTTGTACATAACCAAACACATACAGCACTGCTCCCCTTTACATGACCCCTATACACAGCAATGCTCCCCTGTACATGACCCCCACCACACAGCCCTGCCTCCCTGTACATGACTCCCCACAAACAGCTCCCCTTTACATGACCCCCCCCCCCCCCACACACACACACACACACACACAGCACTGTTCCCCTGCACATGATCCTTAACACACAGCCTAGCCCCCTGCACACTGACACACACAGCACTGCTCCCCTGTACATTAACCCCTCCCCTCCCCCCCCAAGCGCACACACACACACAACACTGCTCCCCTGCACATGACCCCCCTTTCCCCCTTACACACACACACACAGCACTAATCCCCTGTACATGATCTCCAACATACACAGCACTACCCCCATGTACATGACCCCCGCCCCCACACAGCACTGCCCCCTGTACATGACCCCAAAACACACAGCCCTGCCCCCTGTACATGACCCCCACATACACAGCCCTGCCCCCTGTACATGACCCCCACACAGACACACAGCACTGCACCCCTGTACATGACCCCCCACACACACACACACACACACACACACAGCACTAATCCCCTGTACATGATCCCCAACACACAGCACTACCCCCATGTACATGACCCCCCCACACACACACAAACACACATCATCGCTCCCTGTACATGATCCTCCACACACAGCACTGCTACCTGTACATGACCCTCCACACACAGTACTGCTCCCCTGTACATGACCCCCACACACAGCACTGCCATCTGTACATGACCCCCCCACAGACACAGCACTGCCCCCTGTACATGACCCCCCCCCCCACACAGCACACTTCGCTTTACATCACCCCCACCTCCGATCCCTCACAAGTTCACAGCTATATCCTTTGCTTTCTTCACTCTCCTAGTCAAAAAGGGCAGAGGGTACAATTTTGGTCATTTTGAACCCATTTCGGGCTAAAAGGGCCGGGGGTGCGATTTTGGTCATTTTTGGACCATTTTGGGCTAAAAGGGCCGGGGGTGCGATTTTGGTCATTTTGGACTCATTTCAGGTTAAAAGGGCCGGGGGTGCAATTTTGATAATTTTTTACCCATTTTGGGCTAAAGGGGCCGGGGGTGTGATTTTGGTCATTTACAACCCATTTCAGGTTAAAAGGGCCGGGGGTGCGATTTTGGTAATTTTTGACCTATTTGGGGCTAAAAGGGCCGGGGGTGCCTCCAGAGCGGAGAGCAGGAGGTGGGACAACCTTGGACTGAAGGCGGAAGAACAGCACTGAATGGAAGACAGAGCAGCCAGGTTAATTTTTCATATTAACAAGCTGGTGATTGGTTGCCAGGACCGCCCCCTGCATCCTAGCAGCCAATCATCTCCTGGTTAATGTGTGGATTTAGACCGTGGTCTGCCATTTAGTGATGCCTGGTATATACTATGCGGCCAAACATGGACACCTGACTATAAGGCCTCATGCACACGAGACGCAGATGAAACCTCTGTTAAAAAAAAGCTGAAACGCGCGTTTAGAAACGCGCGTTTTGCCGCGTTTGCATGCCGCGTTTGCATGCCGCGTTTAGACGCGTTTAGACGCGTTTGCGTTTAAACGCGTTTATAAAGATAACATCATGTAGACCCTCCCCAAGCTCTCAAAGCATTTTTTTTAACTATTTCTGCTATTTTGATCAGAGTGAGCAGCAGCAGCATAGAGAGCAGTTGTGCACTTGCATTTGCCGTGTCACTTGCCACGGCACCTGCCACAAGTTGTGGATTGTCCACTTGCCACGTTACTTGCCACAAGTTGGGGATTGTCCACTTGCCACATCACTTGCCACATCACCTGCCACAAATTGTGGATTGTCCACTTGCCACGTCACTTGCCACATCACCTGCCACGTCACTTGCCACGAGATGTGGATTGTCCACTTTCCACGTCATCTGCCATGCCACCTGCCACAAGCTGTGGATTGTCCACTTGCCACGTCACCAGCCACATCACCTGCCACAAGTTGTGGATTGTCTACTTGCCGCGTCACTTGCCACATCACCTGCCACGTCACTTGCCACGTCACCTGCCACAAGTTGTGGATTGTTCACTTGCCACGTCACCTGCCATGTCACCTGCCACAAGTTGTGGATTGTCCACTTGCCACGTCACTTGCCACAAGCTGTGGATTGTCCACTTGCCACATCACTTGCCACGTCACCTGCCACGTCACTTGCCACGTCACCTGCCACAAGTTTTGGATTGTCCACTTGCCACGTCACTTGCCACGTCAGCTGCCACGTCACTTGCCACGAGATGTGGATTGTCCACTTTCCACGTCATCTGCCATGCCACCTGCCACAAGCTGTGGATTGTCCACTTGCCACGTCACCAGCCACATCACCTGCCACAAGTTGTGGATTGTCCACTTGCCACGTGACTTGCCACATCACCTGCCACGTCACTTGCCACATCACCTGCCACAAGTTGTGGATTGTCTACTTGCCGCGTCACTTGCCACTTCACCTGCCACGTCACTTGCCACGTCACCTGCCACAAGTTGTGGATTGTTCACTTGCCACGTCACCTGCCACGTCACCTGCCACAAGTTGTGGATTGTCCACTTGCCACGTCACTTGCCACAAGCTGTGGATTGTCCACTTGCCACATCACTTGCCACGTCACCTGCCACGTCACCTGCCACAAGTTTTGGATTGTCCACTTGCCACGTCAGCTGCCACGTCACTTGCCACATCACCTGCCACATCACCTGCCACAAGTTGTGGATTGTCCACTTGCCACGTCACTTGCCACATCACCTGCCACGTCACTTGCCACGAGATGTGGATTGTCCACTTGCCATGTCACTTGCCACGTCACCTGCCCCGTCAGCTGCCACGTCACTTGCCACAAGATGTGGATTGTCCACTTGTCACATCACCTGCCACATCACTTGCCACATCACCTGCCACAAGTTGTGGATTGTCCACTTGCCACGTCACTTGCCACATCACCTGCCACGTCACTTGCTACAAGATGTGGATTGTCCACTTTCCACGTTACCTGCCATGCCATCTGCCACAAATTGTGGGTTGTCCACTTACCACGTCACCAGCCACATCACCTGCCACAAGTTGTGGATTGTCCACTTGCCACACCACTTTCCACGTCACCTGCCACGTCACCTGCCACAAGATGTGGATTGTCCACTTGCCACGTCACCAGCCACATCACCTGCCACAAGTTGTGGATTGTCCACTTGCCACGTCCCTTGCCACGTCCCCTGCCACGTCACCTGCCACAAGTGGATTGTCCACTTGCCACATCACTTGCCACATCACCTGCCACAAGTTGTGGATTGTCCACTTGCCACGTCACCTGACACAAGTTGTGGATTGTCCACTCGCCACGTCACTTGCCACATCCCCTGCCACAAGTGGATTGTCCACTTGCCACATCACTTGCCCCATCACCTGCCACAAGTTGTGGATTGTCCACTTGCCACGTCACCTGACACAAGTTGTGGATTGTCCACTCGCCACGTCACTTGCCACATCACCTGCCACAAGTGGATTGTCCACTTGCCACGTCACTTGCCACGTCCCCTGCCACAAGTGGATTGTCCACTTGCCACGTCACCTGCCACAAGTTATGGATTGTCCACTTGCCACGTCACATGCCAGTCACCTGCCACAAGTTGTTGATTTTCCACTTGCCACGTCACCTGCCAAGTCACTTGCCGCGTCACCTGCCAGGTCACTTGCCACGTCACTTGCCACAAGTTGTCTATTGTCCACTTGCCACGTCACATGCCAGTCACCTGCCACAAGTTGTTGATTTTCCACTTGCCACGTCACCTGCCAAGTCACTTGCCGCGTCACCTGCCAGGTCACTTGCCACGTCACCTGCCACAAGTTGTCTATTGTCCACTTTCCACGTCACTTGCCACTTCACCTGCCACGTCACTTGCCACAAGTTGTGGATTGTCCACTTGCTACATCACTTGCCACCTGCCATGTCACTTGCCACAAGTTGTGGATTGTCCACTTGCCACGTCACTTGCCACAAGTTGTGGATTGTCCACTTGCAATTGCAATTGTTTAAAATATTTTTCTAATGGTTTTTCATCATTTGCAATCATTTTTGAGATTTTTAATGTAAAAAAAAGGTCACCTTTAAAAACGCATATAAACGCAAACGCGGCTAAACGCGGTAGCGGCGGTTTGCCGCGTTTTACCGCGTTTTGCCGCGTTTTGCGTCTGAAACGCAGAAATTTTTGTTTCTGAACGCATTTTTTTGCTTCTGGAAAAACGTGATTAAACGCAACTGCATATAAACGGAAAAAAACGAGACTGTGTGCATGGACACATAGGATAACATTGAATGAGTTCAGGTGCAGTTGAAAAAACTGTCCAACTGCATCTGAACGCGCGTTTAACTGCGTCTCGTGTGCATGAGGCCTAATACCTATATGAGCTTGTTGCCTCCACAGGCCAGCCTGGAAATTTGCTAAGGAACCCACCATTAGGGGGCACCTCAGACTGATGTTGAAGACCAGGCTCTCAAATCTGCATTCCAATTCATCTCAGTTGTTTAGTAGGGTTAAGGTCAGGGCTCTGCACTGGACACTTGAATTCCTCCACACCGGGGGGCGCTCGCGAGCAGCGAACCAAGATGGCCGAAAGCTAATCGCGCGCCTCCACCGCCAACCACACCAGCTGTGATATCGCCGCTCCTGCACATCAATACGGGCTCACTACACCCCAAAACCACGGCTGACTGTATGGGGCGCAGATCGGGCACAGCGCGGAGCTCCACTAGGAGACAAGCCGAATGTGCCGTACGTGCCAGACATGCAGGCCTCAGACATGGACTCTTCACCTCCGCTGCTCTCAGGTGAGCCAGAGGCCTGCTCAGATGCAGAGAGCCTACAAGGAGATCCGTGAGCTGGGCAACTGCACGAATGCCCTGGAGGATAGAATGGAGGCTGCAGCAACGGTTATTGACCACCATGAGCAGGACCTGCAAGACCTCCGCAGGGAGCTGGATGCAGCCCTCCTAAAATTAGAGGATTTTGAGAACAGGTCCAGACGTAGGAACCTCCGGCTTAGGGGACTCCCCAAAACTATTGAGGACTTAACCTCCACTGCCACAGCCCTATTCTAGGAACTAGTCCCAGGCATCCCATTGAGCGCATGGAGTTCGACCGGGTCCATCGGGCTGTGGGGCCAAGGAAAGAGGGGGGCCCCCTCGGGACATTTTTATCAAGTTTACGTACTACCGTACTAAGGAAACACTGCTTAAAGCAGCACGGGACAAGCATGATCTATGTTTCCAGGGTCACAAGTACCAACTCTTCACTGATCTGGCCCCCACCACGGTGCAAAAGAGGCGACAACTAGGGATGAGCTTCGTGTTATTGGCCGTTCGCGCCAAATTCGTGTGGCGCTCACGGCCCACAATGCACTGCGATGGCGCAGTGCATTGCTGGCTCATGATTGGCCAAGCATGTACTGTGACCCCGAATGCTTGGCCAATCACAGCGCCGGCAGCGAGGAGAGCCATGATTGGCCAGAGGCAGGATGCCTGTGGCCAATCATAGCTCAGGCTGTGTAGTACACGCCCCACACTATATAAGGCCGCCAGCGCAGCGGCCTTGTGTAGTGTGTTGGCGTCTGAAGCAGTTAGTGGGTGTTCTGTGTACCTTCAACACAGTATACACCGATCGTTATCGGCCGATTTTTCGTTCTTGCTCTTCTGTAGTGGTTGTTGTCTGCGTGCCCTGACCGCAGTATACACAGCTATATTCACCTATATAGCTAGCGATATATCTATCTTTTATAATAGAGCTTGCAGTCAGTGTTAGGAGCTTGTGCGTGCTGTCTGCGTGCTCTGAACCCAGTACACACCGCTATAGCCACCTATATAGCAAACTATCTTGCTCGTTTTAAATAGAGCTTGCAGTCAGCGGTAGGAGCTTGTGCATGCTGTCTGCGTGCTCTGAACCCAGTACACACCGCTATATCCACCTATATAGCAAACTATCTTGCTCGTTTTAAATAGAGCTTTCAGTCAGTGTTAGGAGCTTGTGTGTGCTGGCTGCGTGCTCTGACCTGTCCTGTGACTGTGAGAGCTTCCAGAGTGGTGGAGGAGGAGAGGGAGCTGATGGCATCGGCCAGCCCAGGTCCGGGGCCCTCTTCCCGGCCTGGGCCCTTGGTTCATCCCCCTGGAGTGAAAGACCTCTCCAGGGAGGAGAGATTGTTCCTGCAAACGCAGTTTGAGCTGCTGGATTGGACCCGGGCCCAGCCGGGAGAGGACCCGGGGAGGTTGCAGAAGCGCCGGACAAGGGTGAAAGTCCTTATACAGAAAGCCACGTTGGCCTACGTGCTGAAGTCCAAGAGACTGGCGGACCTGCGAAATTGCAGAGACCGCTCAGCCAGTAGCAGAAGAGCGGAATACCGGGAGGCCATTGAGGGCCTGAAACATGAATGCAGGGACCTGTGGCGGTTGCTGGGCGGTCTCTGCGAACGCGGTGTTGGTGAGAGGGGCTTCCTCTCTGAAATAAAAAATGAACTCCTGAGGGCGAGCCAGGAAGGATCCCAGGCAGCCAGGAGGAGAGGCTCTTACCAGAGAGTGTTGCTGGAATCGGAGGAGAAGCTGCGAACCCCGGTGGAGGAAGTAATCTCAATGGGTGAAGAAGACCAGCGCCCCGAGGTGGAGACCAGCCGGGTGAGCGTGGCCCCTGGAGCTGTAAGTGCGGAGGGTCCCCGGATCCCTGTTGTTTCACCTGCTCAGCCAGAGGCTGTGAAGCTGATAGATCCGGGTAGGGAACCCCATGATGCACAGGGAAGCTCCGGGGGAGAGGCAAGTCGGATGGAACAGCATGGAAGGAAGCTGGTGGTGGTCCTTGCTAGGGGCCATGCTATGCGGGCCCCCCCAATGGCCCCGGACAAGCCTGCAACATCTGAGACAGTGCGAGGGGTGCCGGCCGTAATGGCGGCCCCCGCCGCGGCTGCATGTAGTGAGGGGGAGGTGCCGGCAAGTGCGGACTGTGTTCAGAAAAAAACAACTTGGACAAACATCCTCTGCAGACACCAGGGAGGGTGGGGGCGGGGAGGTGGATGTGTCACTTCCTGTTTTCCGGAGGTGTGGCCGGAAGTGACCTCCGTGAACCGGAAGTGCCACTTGCGGTGACCCCGGAGGTTGTGAAAGAATGTACTGAGGAGGTGGGGACACCCCGGGCCTCGGTGACCAAGTCTCCTGCTCCTCTGGGTCAGGTAGGGGCTTTGGGGGTCTCGGGGGCTCCTCTGGTGGCTACTGCCTTGGGTACCCCGGAATCCTCCAGTGGAGCTTTACCGGGTGGACAGACAAGTTGGGGGGAGTCCCCTATGGGGGAACTAAGGGGAGAATGCCCGGCCTTGGACTTCATCAGGGAACTGGAGGGGTCCCAGCGGCAGGAGCAGGATATGGCATGGGGAATGGAAGTGGCTTCCTCCCAGGCCCCCGCCGCTGTGGGGGGTGTGGCTATGTCTCCATCTGCGGAGGTGGTTGGGAGCAAGGCACCTGTTGGGGGAGGGATAGAGGGTGGGAGTGAGGGGATGTGTGCTGCTCCGTCAGAGCCCATGGGCTCATCTCAGCGGGGGTCTGACCCTTCCCCCACAGTCCCGAATCCCATCTTGGGCACGCAGGAAGAGGCAAACCTCTTAGGTGCCCTGAAAGCTGGGCGCTCATTTGCCCAGGTGGCAGGTTCCTCTGTTCCTCTGGGCCCCCTGTATGGCCAGTTTGGTGCCCAGAACTTCAGGGCCCCCCCTGAGGAACAGCTCCAGGGGGCACAGGCTTGGTCAAGGGGTACGGGGGGTACGGGGGGTACGGAGAGGCGCAGGCGTAATGTGGTGCAGCTCAGGTGGGAGGGGACGGCCGCGTATCCCAGTAGGGGTCAAGTAATTGACTACCTGCTGGGATTACGCTTCAAGGTTTCTGATTTGTTCGCGGTCATACATCCTGCGAACAGCAAGGAGTTCGATGTGAGCTTCGTCTCCGTGGTCTCTATGGAACTTTTCCTGACCCTGTACGAGATCGTCAGGAAGTCAGATCCGTGGAAAAGTTTCCGTGTAGTACCTCTTTCAAGGCAGGAGGAGATAAAGAACGTGACCGTCTTGGTTAGAAACGAGTCCCTTCCTCCTGAGGACATCGCAACCTGGCTGGCGCGGTATGGGCAGCTCCAGACAGGGTTGAGGAAGAATTTGGACGAGCGCGGGGTCTGGACAGGTGCTTGGTTGGTCAGGATCCGGCTCAAGCGCCACAACAACACCGTGGCGCATGTACCCGGGAGTGCGTTTATAGGGAGAGACCGGATCCTGGTCTTCTACCCTGGCCAGCCCCGTCACTGTTTCAAATGTGGCAGTCCCACACACCTTAGCGCGGACTGCACTATGCCTCGCTGCGTGAGGTGTAATGGTTTCGGCCATTCACCTGAGGGTTGCAGACTCATAGTCTGCAACCTCTGTGGGGAAATGGGGCATCCCTTCAGCCGCTGCCCCAAAGCTTTTAGGGTGTGCCAGGCTGAGGAGAGTGCTCCAGGCCCGGAGGGTGGGCGGGTCCCTAGACAAAGTGGGGGCCCCAATCCTTCTGGGTCACAGAATGAGGGCGCCCCCCTCCCTCAAAGGGTCAGACCCCCCAGGTGTGAGCAGGGGGTGGGTACTGCAGGGGTGGGTATGTCAGCAGGTTCCCCGGCCCCGACCGGTTCTGTGCCCGATGGGGCGACGGTAGGAAATCCAGCAGAGGTTCAGGCTAAACCAAAAAAGCCCTCTGTTAAGAAGCATCCTCCCCCCCTCCCCCAGTTCCCACCCCTTCCCCTCCCCCCCCTGTTTCCCCTCTCCCTGCCTCCCCTTTCTGTCCCCCGCCACCTTCCCTTTCCCCCCCTTCTTCTCCTTCCCCGTCCGCCTCTCCCCCCCAGATGTACCATGTCCGCCTCCGGATCCGGCGGCCCTTCTCATGCCTCCTCCCGCCTCCACGGAGGTGGTGGGTGGTCGGCGGGTTGACCTGGAGGGTGGTATCCCAATGGACACCTCTGAGGTAGGTAAGGGGGTGAATAAGCGCCCCAAGGAGGTGTCTAGTGGGAGGTCGGACGGCGAGAGTGGGAGAGAGCCCCCCAAGTCGGGCTGGGTTAAGAAAAAAACAAAAAAACGGAAGAGGAAGGGCCTGGGGAAGGAGGGTGGCGAGGACCCCCAGCCCAGCACCAGTCTGGGGGCGGGTGGGGGACCCTCGCTCGCCCTCTAGAACGGTTTTGGGGTCCTATCCTCCGATTCCGAGGAGGATTAACTTAGGTTTGTAATATAGAGAGGAACGTAAACTTTAATCACTAAGGATGACGGTACCCACTCCAATACGCCTTGCGACGATTAATGTTGCAAGTGTGCGTTCTGTGGCGGCTAGGTTTTCAGCCTTTGATTTTCTCGGCCGCGTTGAAGCCGACATTTTGTTTTTGCAAGAGACCTGGCTGGGATCTGTGGCAGAGATGCACCTAGCAAAGAGGGAGTGGAGACATGGGCCCTCCCTCTGGTCTCTTGCGGCTGAGCCCTGCAGTGGTGTTGCGGTCCTTTTTAAGACCGGTTCGGTGGCTTGTCGACGAGTGATTGAATTAGAAATCGGTAGGTGTTTGATTGTGGATGCAGTCGTGAGAGGGGAATTTCTCCGCCTCATAAATTTCTATGGTCCCCAGTCAAGGAGAGGGAGGAAAGACCTTCTTGCGCTGCTGAAACCATACCTGTTTACATCCCAGCAGGTGGTCTTTGGTGGTGACTTTAACCTAGTCACCAGGTCAAAGGACCGGGCAGGCACCTCAGGCCCTCTGGGATATGATAGTATCTTTTTGAATCGCATAGTGAGGGAGGCCGGGTTGGTGGATGTGCACGTTCACCACTTCCCCAACCTCACTGGTTTCACATACTCCAGAGGTAGTAGTAAGAGTAGACTAGATAGGTTTTTTTTGAAGGGGGACTCGTCCTTTGCGGCTCCTGTGCTGCATGCGGTCGAGTTTTCCGATCACTGTATGGTGTCGGTCACTCTGAATGTGGCGGACACCCCTCAGAAGGGTAGGGGCCTGTGGCGACTAAATGGGTCGCTACTTGAGGACCCTGAAGTCAGGTCGGCCTATGAAGACTTCTTTATGGAACAAGCTTCGCTCCTTGAGAGCGGCTGCTCTCGCCAGGAATGGTGGGAAGTAGTGAAGAAGAGGTCGGAGGGCTTCTTCCGTGAAGTCTCTGGTCGTCGGGCAGCTTCCCGGTACCAGGCCTACCAGAAGTTGCGCAGGCGGCTCGACCGCTTGGTTTCTGATGGTGGCCCTCGGGACCAGATTTCAGGTCTGAAGCTTCAGATGAAGGAGTGTCAGTATGACCGTCTCGCCTCCCTGGTTCTTGAGAGGGATTACGGGAAGTTCACCAACCCGGACCCCTACAAGAGCTGTGGTGACGTGGTGAGTGGGAAGGTCACACACAGACTGAGGGATCCCTCGGGTTCTTTGGCGAGGTTCAGGCCGGGAATCCTGGGGATTGTCAGAGCCCATTTTTCAGACCTCCTGAAGAAGAAGCCTTTGGACCTGGGAAAAGCCAAGAAATTTCTTGATGAGACTCCACTTGAGGTGGGGTCTGACCCCCTTGGCTCTTTGACAGAGGAGATCTCTGTGGCTGAAGTTGAACAGGCCATAGACTCTTTGTCTCTAAAGAAGTCGCCGGGACCCGATGGATTCACGGCGGAGTTCTACAGGACCTTTAAGGGCCTCTTGGCTCCTTGTCTGAGGGAGGTGTTCAGTGAGTGTTTGGCGTCTGGCCTGCTTCCTCCCTCGATGAGAAGGTCGGCCTTGATCCTTCTGTCAAAGGGGAAAGATCCGTTCCTGGTGGAGAATTGGTGCCCTATCGCCCTTCTCTCCACGGATAGAAAGATCCTGGCGAAGATACTGTTTGTGCGTATGTCTGCAGTCGCGGGCAAGCTACTGTCTGTTTCCCAGCACTGCACGGTTCCTGGCCGCAGCACCTTTAGTGCTGTCCTC
Source organism: Lithobates pipiens (assembly GCF_037356315.1). Taxonomy (NCBI): domain Eukaryota; kingdom Metazoa; phylum Chordata; class Amphibia; order Anura; family Ranidae; genus Lithobates; species Lithobates pipiens. The sequence goes on from NW_027507882.1 coordinate 2,619,130, forward strand.
AACGTCCGGGAGGCTGTGGAAAGGTGCAGGGCAACGGGTGATGGGCGGTATCTGTTGGCATTAGACCAGGCGAAAGCTTTTGACCGGGTGAACCATGAGTATCTCTGGTTTCTCTTGGGGAGATACGGTCTGCCTGATCAATTCATCGATTGGCTCAGAGTTTTGTACAGGGGGGCTGGAAGCTTCCCTCTTGTCAATGGTTGGGTGGGTCCTACCTTTCCGGTGGACTCTGGTGTTAGGCAGGGCTGCCCGCTGAGTCCCCTGCTTTACGTCTTTGCGGTTGACCCCTTCGTAAGGAGGCTAGACTGCGGACGCCTGAGGGGGGTCCAGGCGGAGCCCTGCAGTGGCACGGATAAGGCGGTAAGGGTGGTGGCCTATGCGGACGACGTCTCGGTAGTAGTGGCTAGCCGAAAGGAGGCCCAGTTTGTGGAAACACAGATTGGAGATTATTCCGAGGCGTCTGGTTCGCTGGTCAACTGGACTAAGAGTGAAGTTCTCTGGTTGGGGAGGGAGGGTGAGCAGTTTGCCCTCCCGGACGTGTTCCCCACGCCCCGGCCAGAAATTAGAATTCTGGGCATCCTTTTTGGCCAGGGTGACTATCCCAAACTAAATTGGGAGCGCAGGCTGGTGAGTGCCACCCAAAAGGTTAATGCCTGGAAAGGCTGGAAGCTGTCACTGAGGGAAAGGGTGAGTCTGGTCAAAACCTATTTGCTTCCCGAATTCCTCTTTGTCAGCTACGTTTATCTTCTGCCAAGATCGCTCTATGCGCGGATCTGCGGTCTGTTCTTTATGCTTTTGTGGGGAAACAGGCTGAATCTGATAAAGAGGGAGGTCACGTACCGACAGAGGAGGCAGGGTGGGTTGGACATGATTAATCCCACGGTTTTCTTTACCGTGATGTTTCTTAAGTTCAACCTACAATCCATTTTTCAGGACGAACCCTCCCTGTGGGAATGCTCATGTAAGAACTGGTTTCTGGTTTTCCTGAGTGGGTGGGAGGGGGGCTGTCGCCCCGGTGATCTACGGAGATCCCATGGGTACCTCCCCACCTATGTTCCAACTGCCCTAAGGGTACTGAGGCGGTGGAGGATAACGGCCCTGGAGGTGGGCTCGTTGGGTCGGCGCGAGCTGTACCAGCGGGTCATGACCTCTGACTTTTTGAGACCACTAGCCTTAAGGGATTGTCCGGACAGGGTTCTCAGGGAGGGATTAGCCCTTCTGAATTCTAAGAGAATTCCGGCCAAGTTCTGGGATCTTGCATGGAGGGCGTTCCATGGACGGCTCTATGTGAGGTCGAACTTAAAGTACCGGAGTCTTGAGGACAGGGGCTGTCCTCGTCCCGAGTGTGGAGGGGCACTGGAGACCATGGACCACTTTTTGGTTGAGTGCCCTTTCAACTTGGAGGTTCTGGGGGAGGTTGGGGATGCCATTGGCTATCCCCGTCTCCGGGCCCTTACCTATTCTGAGAGGGTGTACGGCGACTTCAGGGTCCGGAGGGGTCATGAGTTATCGTCACTGTTTTTAGTTAGTACAGTTTGCCTTTATTACACCTGGCACGCGCGGTGCTTAGTGTCCACTAGGGGCAAGTTGCTGCCCGTGCATGAGGTGGCGGGTGATATCTTTCGGGAATTGGTGAAGGTGAGGTATCTTGAGGGAGAAAGAACGGGCAGGGAAAGGTGTGCCAGATTGTGGAGAGGCTTTTCTTTCCGGCCACCTTGATGATCCTCCCCCTTCTTTTTCCCTAGGTGGTGGGTCTGTCTGTCCTGTCCCTCACGTTTAGTTTTTTGGGCAATCTAATTTTAAAAGCATGGTAGACACTGATGGTTTCGTTACGTTCCTGTCTATAAAGGGTGTGTAGTGTATATAGATAGGTTGTTATTGTAGATAAACTGTTTTAATCCGAGTGACTTTTCTTTTAAGCTGGTGAAGAAAACATGTTTTCTTTTCTATTTTATTAAGTCTGTTTAAGTTGGTTTTCCTTTCTTCTTTTCAAGAATGAGTATTTATGTCTTTGTTTTGTAAATACAACTGGCAGCAGTTTTTTTTAATAAAAACCTCCACTTATATAGCAAACTATCTTTCTCGTTTTAAATAGAGCTTGCAGTCAGCGGTAGGAGCTTGTGCGTGCTGTCTGCGTGCTCTGAACCCAGTATACACCACTATATCCTCCTATATAGCAAACTATCTTGCTCGTTTTAAATAGAGCTTGCAGTCAGCGGTAGGAGCTTGTGCGTGCTGTCTGTGTGCTCTGAACCCAGTACACACCGCTATATCCACCTATATAGCAAACTATCTTGCTCGTTTTAAATAGAGCTTGCAGTCAGCGGTAGGAGCTTGTGCGTGCTGTCTGCGTGCTCTGAACCCAGTACACACCGCTATATCCACCTATATAGCAAACTATCTTTCTCGTTTTAAATAGAGCTTGCAGTCAGCGGTAGGAGCTTGTGCGTGCTGTCTGCGTGCTCTGAACCCAGTACACACCGCTATATCCACCTATATAGCAAACTATCTTTCTCGTTTTAAATAGAGCTTGCAGTCAGCGGTAGGAGCTTGTGGGTGCTGTCTGCGTGCTCTGAACCCAGTATACACCGCTATATCCACCTACATAGCTCTTTTCTATTTGAGCCATCTGCCATCTGCAGGAGTTATTGGAAGTTGTGTGTGCCTCCAGCACAATATACACTACCCAATTGCTGTTTTTCCCAACTCCCTTCAGGCCATTACCATGTCTGGAAGGCCAGCAAGGAGAGGCAGACAGGCGCGAGCCGATAAAAGAGGGCAAGCAGGCTCTGTGTCTAGAGACAACAGTGCTGGTCGTGGACGCGGTGCATCGTCATCATCAGCACGTGGCCATGGGACACGCTTGTCCTTCTTTTCGGCAGCTGGACATGTTGAGCCGCAACATGCCAATGACTTGGTAGAGTGGATGATCAAGCCCTCTTCATCCTCCTCATCCTCTCTCACCCAGTCTCAGGGTACTAGCAAAGCAGCTGCCAACGCATTGTCTTCCCTCCACTCAATGTCATCATCAGTGACTCCTTCCCTAGACCCACCACGTCCTCCTGAGGAGTCTCCTGAACTCTTTGAGCACAGTGTTGGGTACATGCTCCAGGAGGATGCCCAATGTTTTGTAGGCTCTGATGATGATACTCAGCTAGAGGAAGGCAGTAGCGTGAATGCAGAGTGCGGATGCTTGTCAGGCTAGGTGCAGATAACAAGTAACAGTTCAGGTGTGCTGATTATACAAAGAGTTCAAAGCACATACCATGAGCAGGTCTAAGCAGAGCAGGTCAGCTGGGACTTGTAGTACACCGCTGCAGACGAAGGTAGATGATTGCTGGACCTTGTAGTTCACTGCTGTAGGTGAGGATAGATGATTGCTGGACCTTGTAGTTCACTGCTGTAGATGAGGATAGATGATTGCTGGACCTTGTGGTTCACTGCTGCAGATGAGGGTACTAGTAGAATCAGGAAAAGCGTAGTCTAGGCAAGCTGGGTCATACACAGGTAGGTCAGAATCCAAACGGTACAGAATCAGAAGCAAGTAAGGAGGGTCAAACAAGCCGGGTCAAACACGAAAGTCACAGAGCAAATATCAGCTGGATCAAAACACGAGTGAACTCTAACACGAGCACTGACTGAATGCTGATACAGGTGATTTAAACGTGAGCTGGCCAATCACTGTTGTTTCCCAGACACAGGCTGTGTCAGGTGAGTTGTGCTGGGTCCTAAAGGGATTCTAGTACTGACAGTACCCCCCCTTTCTCGAGGGGTTGCTCCTGCACCCCCAGGCTTACTTGGATAACGGAGATGGAACTTCTTCTTAAGTCGATCAGCATGAAGATCACGAGCTGGTACCCAAGATCGATCCTCTGGGCCGAACCCTTTCCAATGAACAAGATATTGTAAGGAATTGCGCACTCGTCTGGAATCAAGAATAAATGCCACTTCATATTCTTGACTGTCCAACACATCCACAGGTTCTGGTTCATTTACTAGGAGGCTGGAATGAACAGGTTTCAACAATGAAACATGAAAGACATTTGGAATGCGCATGGATGGGGGCAGTTTTAATCTGTAGGACACAGGATTAACAATCTCCGAGATTTCATAAGGCCCGATGAATTTTGGGCCAAGCTTTTTAGATGGAACATGCAGGGATAGATTCCGAGATGATAACCACACTTTGTCACCAACTTTATATTCTGGTGCCTTTGAGCGCTTCTTGTCAGCAGTTTTCTTAAAAGCCTGCACAGAGCGAGAAATAGCATGATTTACATCGGACCAGATTTTGGAGAAATGTTCAATCGTGGTGTTGGCATCTGGAACATCAGAGGGCGGAAGATCAAAGGAGCACACACGAGGATGCAACCCGTAAACACAAAAGAAAGGAGAGGTCCCTGTAGATGTGCTGGCACAATTATTAAAGGCAAACTCTGCCCATGGAAGGATGTTGACCCACTCCACCTCATCTTTGGCCATCAGACAACGTACCATCTTCTCTAGAGTCTGATTAGTCCTTTCTGTTTGGCCATTAGTCTCAGGATGATATGCTGAAGAATATGATAATTTAATCCCCAGCTGAGAGCAAAGGGCCTTCCAAAACTGGGCTATAAACTGAGAGCCACGGTCAGAGACAATGTTAACTGGTGCCCCATGGAGCCTGAAAATGTGCTTAATGAATAAAGATGCCAGTTCTTTAGCAGATGGAAGCTTCGGAAGCGGAACAAAGTGGACCATCTTACTGAACCTGTCTACCACCACCCAGATCGTGGAACATCCCTGGGACAGAGGCAAGTCTGTGATAAAGTCCATAGATAAATGGGTCCAGGGACAGGTAGGTATTGGTAGAGGACGAAGGAGACCGGGGGGCTTAGAGGTACTGCTCTTGCTTCTGGCGCAAACTTCACAGGCCTGGACGAAGGCTAACACATCCTGCCTAAGCGATGGCCACCAGAGGTTGCGAGAGACAATCTCAAAAGTTTGTCTAAACCCTGGATGTGCTGCAGGTTTTGATGCATGTACTTGTTGCAATACCTGCAAACGAAGAGCCAGGGGCACAAAGAGCATACCAGAGGGAGTGGAGGGAGGGGCTTCAGCCTGTGCTGGTAACAAGGCCTCAGAGATGTCAGTCTGGGTAAAAGCCAAAATCCTATCCTCAGAGATAATGGGTTGAGGAGGAAGCGGAGGAGGAGACTCTGATAAAAAGCTGCGAGACAAGGCATCGGCCTTAATGTTTTTTGGACCTGGTAAATAAGAAATTGTAAAGTCAAATCTGGAGAAGAACAATGACCACCTGGCTTGACGCGAGTTCAGTCTTTTAGCAGAATGGATATATTCAAGGTTTTTGTGGTCAGTCAGAACTATGAATGGATAGCGTGCTCCCTCCAGCCAATGTCTCCACTCCTCTAAAGCTAGCTTTATGGCTAAAAGTTCTCTGTTGCCTATATCGTAATTGCGCTCTGCTGGGGAATATTTACGGGACAAGAAGGCACAAGGGTGGATGGCGACGCTTACAGGATCTTTTTGTGACAAAAGCGCCCCCACTCCTACTTCAGATGCATCTACCTCTACAATAAAAGGTAGCTCAGGAACAGGATGGCGTAGAATTGGTGCAGAGGTAAAGGCTTTCTTTAACTGGGTGAAGGCTGTCTGGGCTTCAGTAGTCCATTTAAATGTACTAGGAGTCTTCCTGGTGAGAGAGGTGATGGGATGTGCAATGGTGGCAAAGTTCTTAATGAATTTTCGATAGAAATTTGCAAAGCCCAGGAAGCGTTGAACTGCCTTCAGGTCTGAAGGTGGTGCCCAGTCTAAAATGGCTTGAACCTTGGCTGGGTCCATGGTGAGGCCTGTTTTAGAAATTAGGTAACCCAGGAAAGGTACTTGTTTAACATGGAAAAGACATTTTTCAGGCTTTACAAAAAGGGAGTGAGTCTTTAGTCGGGCTAATACCGAGCAGACATGCTTCTGATGTGTTTCAAGATTGGGAGAGTAAATCAAAATATCGTCTAAATAAACAAGCATGAAGCGACCCATCATGTCACGGAAAATGTCATTCATGAAGTTCTGAAAGACGGCTGGTGCATTCCTGAGGCCGAAAGGCATGACAAGACTTTCGTAATGACCATCCTTGGTGTTAAAGGCCGTCTTCCATTCATCGTCTGCACGGATTCGCACCAGATTATAGGCTCCCCTTAAATCCAGTTTGGAGAAGATTTTGGCTCCCTGGATTTGAGAGAACAACTCTGTGATGAGAGGGAGAGGATACCGATTGGGAACGGTTATTTTATTTAGACCTCTGTAATCAACACAAAGTCGCAGTCCTCCATCCTTCTTCGGGACAAAGAAGCATCCTGCTCCTGCGGGAGAAGTGGAGGGACGGATGAAACCCTTAACTAGGTTTTCCTGGATGTATTCTTGCAAAGCAAGATTCTCTGGTTCAGACAGTGGAAAGACTCTCCCTCGAGGAGGTGTAGTGTCAGGCAAGAGGTCAATGGGACAATCATAACTGCGATGAGGAGGTAAACTGTCAGCAATTCCTTTTGAAAACACATCCCGAAAGTCCTTATAACAAAGTGGAATCTGTTCTATTCCCACTTGACAGGTATCAAGTCGAACAAGGTGTTGGATGCAGCTTTTTTTACACTGATTGGACCAAGCCAGAATATCTCCTGTTGGCCAGTCAATTACAGGATTGTGCTTCTGAAGCCAAGGAAGGCCTAGGATCAAAGGAGTGGATGGAGAGTCAATGACAAGACAAGAAATCTTCTCCCAATGCAAAGCCCCTAATTGTAACTGGAAAGGGTTGGTGGATTGGAGCACTAGGTCTTGTGAGAGAGGCCGATTATCCACGGAGATCAGGCGGACTGGACAATCTAGAGCATGAGTTTCCAGGGACAAAGAGGTGATCAGAGTTTTATCAATAAAATTCTCAGCTGCTCCAGAATCCACCAAGGCCAGCAGTTCATGAGCCCCTGTCCCAAAGTGAATGACAGCGGGTAAAAGTATACGATTGTCCCCCTGGGGAGACGAGAGTAGACCTAAGGTGACCTCCCCGCAATCACCTAGGTCCTGGCGTTTCCCGGACGTGTAGGGCACGAACGGAGCATATGACCCTTGAGGCCACAGTATAAGCAGAGTCCCATATTACGCCTGCGTTTGTGTTCCTGGGCAGATAACCGGGTGGAGCCTAACTGCATAGGTTCTTCCTCAGATTTGGCACTGGAGATGGAATAATCAGGTGGTAAGGAAGGTATACAGTTTGCCACAGCCATTGTTTGTTCTCGCCTTCTCTCTCGCTGGTGGCGGTCAATTCTAATAGCTAGACACATAGCCTCCTCCAGTGAGGCTGGGTAGGAGAAGTTGACCAGAGCGTCTTTAATAGCATCTGAAAGGCCAATTCTAAACTGGCTGCGGAGAGCTGCATCATTCCAGCCAGATTCCGGGGCCCACCTGCGAAACTCTGAGCAATACATTTCAGCTGTGGTAGTTCCTTGTTTTAAGTTACGCAGGGTCGATTCTGCAGTAGCAGCACGATCTGGATCATCATATAGCAACCCAAGGGCTTCAAAGAAGGCATCTACTGTTAGTAAGGCTGGATGGTTAGGTTCCAGGTTAAAGGCCCAAGCCTGGGGGTCACCCTGTAGTAGAGAGATAATGATTTGAACCCTCTGAGTTTCAGGGCTAGACGAGGATGGCCTCAACTTGAAATATAATTTGCAGCTGTTTTTAAAGTTGCAAAACGCTTTACGGTCACCAGAAAACCGGTCGGGCAAAGGAATTTTTGGTTCAGATGGAGTTTTAGTAATGGTGGTAGTAGAAGGAGATTGCACCTTGGTGAGCTCTGTGGCCATTTCCTGAACTTGATGTGATAAACTGCAAAGTTCTTGTGTAAACAACTGAGCCTGTTCAGGATTCATGATAGGTTTCCCTTTATGTATTGGCTCGTGTTAATGTCAGGCTAGGTGCAGATAACAAGTAACAGTTCAGGTGTGCTGATTATACAAAGAGTTCAAAGCACATACCATGAGCAGGTCTAAGCAGAGCAGGTCAGCTGGGACTTGTAGTACACCACTGCAGATGAAGGTAGATGATTGCTGGACCTTGTAGTTCACTGCTGTAGGTGAGGATAGATGATTGCTGGACCTTGTAGTTCACTGCTGTAGATGAGGATAGATGATTGCTGGACCTTGTGGTTCACTGCTGCAGATGAGGGTACTAGTAGAATCAGGAAAGGCGTAGTCTAGGCAAGCTGGGTCATACACAGGTAGGTCAGAATCCAAACGGTACAGAATCAGAAGCAAGTAAGGAGGGTCAAACAAGCCGGGTCAAACACGAAAGTCACAGAGCAAATATCAGCTGGATCAAAACACGAGTGAACTCTAACACGAGCACTGACTGAATGCTGATACAGGTGATTTAAACGTGAGCTGGCCAATCACTGTTGTTTCCCAGACACAGGCTGTGTCAGGTGAGTTGTGCTGGGTCCTAAAGGGATTCTAGTACTGACAATGCTCAAGAAGCACAGCAATCTGGCAGTCATGTTCCACAAGCTGCAGCATACTGCCAGGTTTGCTCCAGCGATGAAGAGGGAGGGGATGATGAGGGCACTGACTCCACGTGGGTGCCTGGTAGGAGAGAGGAGGAGGAGGAGGAGGAGGCACATGTCCAACGAGGCAGGATGCCCTCCGGGGACCAGCTTAGGGGCAGCACACTGACTGAATCACACCGCAGAGCTCCGCCTGTGCAGGGCGCTGCCTCTGCGCGTTATTCTAAAAGTTCTTTGGTGTGGGCCTTTTTTGAGACCAGTGCATCAGATCGCACCGCTGCTATTTGCAACATATGTCTCAAGCGTATCTCGCATGGCCAAAACATCAGCCGCTTGGGCACCACATGCTTGACCAGACATATGTTGACCTGCCATGCAGCTCGTTGGCAAGCGTACCTCAAAGACCCACACCAAAGAACAAAGCGGGCCTCTCCTTGCTCCTCATCAGCTGGCATCTCCAACCCCACTAGACCTTCAGTCCTCTCTGAAACCTGCTCTGAGAGAAATGAAGGTGTAGAATTAGGTGTGTCACAGCCAAGTGCTTCCGGGCACTCTGCTAGTAGTACACCCACGTCCGATTATAGCAGGCAAATGTCCCTGCCCCAGCTGCTAGACCAGCGAAAGAAGTTTACTCCCAGCTATCCACATGCCCAGCGGTTGAATGCTAGCTTGGCTAAATTGCTAGCACTTCAACTGCTGCCTTTTCAGTTGGTAGACTCGGCCCCCTTCCGTGAGTTTGTACAATGTGCGGTTCCTCAGTGGCAGGTCCCCAAACGCCACTTTTCTCACGGAAGGCGATTTCGGCTCTCTACCGACATGTGGAAGGCAATGTCCTTGCCTCGCTAGACAGGGCGGTCAGCGGTAAGGTGCATATTACCGCTGACTCATGGTCCAGCAGGCATGGACAGGGACGTTACCTGTCTTTCACAGCCCATTGGGTCACTCTTCTGGCAGCTGGGAAGGATGCAGGACAAGGTGCAGTAGTGTTGGAGGTTGTTCCGCCACCACGCCTCCAAAATGCTACTATTGGTTGTGACACACCTCTCTCCTCCACCCCCTCCTCTTCTTCTTCCTCCATGGCCTCTTCCAGTGCTCTGTCCTCAGAACCAGCGGTATTCCGTAGGCGTTCCAGGGGCAAAACGATGCCATGCCGTGCTTGCGCTGGTTTGTTTGGGGGACAGGAGCCACACTGGGGCGGATGTTTTGTCAGCTCTGCAGGGGCAGGCCGAGAGGTGGTTGACTCCACGCCAGCTTAAGCCAGGAATGGTGGTTTGCGACAATGGCACCAACCTCCTCTCCGCCCTCCGACAGGGACAACTGACCCATGTGCCCTGTGTAGCTCACGTCCTTAACCTGGTGGTGCAGCGGTTCTTGGGCAGGTACCCGGGCTTACAGGATGTCCTGAAGCAGGCCAGGAAAGTCTGTGTGCATTTCCGCCAATCATTTAATGCCTGTGCTCGGCTGGCTGAGCTCCAAAAGGAGTTGAACCTGCCCAAGAACCGCCTTATATGTGACATGCTCACCAGGTGGAACTCAACGTTGGCCATGCTGCAGCGGCTGCACATGCAGCAGAGGGCCATCAATGAGTACCTGTGCGACTACGGCACCAGGACAGGGTCAGGGGAGCTCGGTTTTTTCTCACCACGCTAGTGAGGCATGATCAGGGATGCATGCACTGTCCTGTCACCATTTGAGGAGGCCACAAGGATGGTGAGCAGTGACAGTGCATGCATCAGTGACACTGTACCTCTTGTCCACCTCTTGGAGCATACGCTGCGTGGAATAATGGACAGGGCACTTGAGGCAGGAAGAGGAGGACTTCCTTGCCTCTCAAGGCCCCCTTTGACCAGACAGTGTTCCTGCTGTGCCACCCATCACACAGGAAGAGGATGAGGAGGAGGAAAAGGATGGTTGTGTCAGCATGGAGGTAGAGGCTGGCACTCAGCATCAGCAGCAGCAGCAGTCTTGTAGGGATGATTTACAGTCCCAAGAAACCCGTGGACTTGTATGTGGCTGGGAGGAGGTAGCTGCGGATCATGTTGTCCTTAGTGACCCAGAGGACTCCGAACCGAATGCCTCAGCTAACCTACGCTGCATGGCCTCCCTGATCCTGCAAAGCCTGCGGAAGGATCCTCGTATTCTTCGGATCAAGGAGAGGGACCATTACTAGCTGGCCACTCTCCTTGATCCACGGTACAAGGGTAAGGTTGCCGACCTTATCTTGCCATCGCAGAGGGAGCAGAGGATGAGACATCTCTGGGAGGCCTTGCAGAAAGGTATGTGCAACGCGTTCCCAGAGACTGGGAGGTTACAAACTCCTGGTCCTGGACAACGTGTTGCTGAGGCATCGGTCAGAAGGAGCGGTGGAGAAGGTGGCCGTCTGACTGATGATTTCAGAAATTTTTTTAGTCCGCAGCCCCAAGGTATGATCGGTTCCAGCAACCATCGCCAGCGTCTGATTTACATGGTGCAGGAATACCTAGGGGCAAGGTCAGACTTGGACACCTTTCCCACCGAAAATCCTCTGGCTTACTGGGTCTTGAGGATGGATCACTGACCAGAGCTTGCACAGTATGCAATTGAGCTACTGGCCTGTCCTGCATCCAGCGTTCTTTCGGAACGCACCTTCAGTGCTGCTGGTGGCTTTGTTACCGATCACAGGGTGTGCCTGTCCACCGAATCAGTTGATCGACTGACCTTCATCAAGATGAATCAGTCTTGGATCACCCACAGCTACCAAGCACCTGAAGCTGATGTAACCGAATAATTTTTTTTTAAATATCACATCCCTTCAAGACTGCCTATGCTGATGCTGAGTGACTGTCCTGTTATGTTGATTGTCTATTCTCTTCCTCCTCCGCTGATATGTTGGAAGAACATTTCTGGTTCTGGGTGATGCCATCAGCCCAATTTTTCTGCCCCTGTTTAACAGGGGCGTTTAATTACAATTTTTGATGCAATGCTTTGCAGCAGGGCTAATTCCTGCACTAAAACTAGAGTATATGGGAGAGGTTGCAGTGTGGTGGCACCAGCACCAGTGCCTAAGGCCCAATTTTTCTGCCCCTGTTTAACAGGGGCGTTTAATTAAAATTTGTGATGCAATGCTTTGCAGCAGGGCTAATTCCTGCACTAAAACTAGAGTATATGGGAGAGGTTGCAGTGTCGTGGCACCAGCACCAGTGCCTAAGGCCCAATTTTTCTGCCCCTGTTTAACAGGGACATGTAATTACAATTCTTGATATAATATTTCACAGGAGGGCCCGTTCTTGTGCCCACCCAGAGTAACTGTGAGGACTTATAGTGTTGTGGCACCAGCACCACAACCACCAAAGGTCAATTTTTCTACCACTGTTCAACAATGGCATGTAATTACAATTCTTGATATAATCGTTCACAGCAGGGCGCTCCAGCGCCCACCAAGAGTCACTTTGAGGGCTTACAATGTTGTGACAAAACCAACACCTTGTTCCGCCATTTCTGCAGAGCATATAGGGCAGGTCCCTACTTTCAAACATCCAACTTACAAACATCTCCTACTTGCAAACGGAAGGAGACAACAGCAAGTGAGAGGAAAAAAGATGGACGACAAAACAAATTATACAGGGGTGATAACCCTTCCCTATGTTTTCCAAAAAGCTTAAAAATAGTTTTTTTGACTGGAGCTACACTTTAAAAATGTACCAGTTGAAAATTACAAACAGATTCAACTTAACACAACAAACCTACACAATCCCTGCCTTGTTTGCACCGCCTGTATACTGCTGTTCTGAGTATATAGGGCCTGGGGGCCACACGCATTTCCTTTTTTTAATATGGGTACAGGGTTCCCCTTAATATGCGTACAAGACCCAAAGGGGCTGGTAATGGGCAGGGAGGGCTACCCATGCCATTTTTCTCAATGATTTTCAACCATATTGCAGGAACCAGATATAACATTAAAACCGCAAGCAGTTTTAAATGATGTTATTTCCGTTAAATGCCATTTTGTGCAGGGACTGTTCTAAACACGGGAAACACGTGGCACTTCACAGGCATACTACAGACACCCCCCGGCACGATATTTAAAGGAATATTTCACTTTTTTTTTTCACTTTAATCGTCATTAAAATTAGTGCTCCCGCCAAAACGGCCATTTTTAAAAACATTTTAGGCATTGACCCATGTCCCCTGGGGCAGGAGCCAGGTCCCCAAACCCTTTTTAGGACAGCATCTTGCATATTAGCCGTTAAAATTAGCACTTTTAATTTTGAACGTTCGAGTCCCATAGACTTCAATGGGGTTCTAAAGTTCATACGAATTTGGGGTCCGTTCGAAAGTTCTGGTGCGAACCGAACCTGGGGGTGTTCGGCTCATCCCTAGCGACAACTAAAACCATACACCTCAGTCCCGTTGGAATGCCACATTAAGTACACCTGTGGCTTTCCTTTTCGTCTCGCATTTGCTTACCAAGGCAGGAGCTACACTGTGCGCACCGTGGAGGAAGCCCAGGCGACTTTTGAAGCACTGCATTTGCTCCCCCCCTCCAGATAACCCCAACAATCGGGAAAAGGCTCCGGGTCCTCGGCCCTCTTCTAGGCGCATGGGCCGCGTATGGGAGCCGGTCAGCAACCAAAAACGGGCCCTACCCGACACTCAGCCGCTTATGCAATCCCCTTACTCAGATCCAGGATGAAGACTGCACGGGTGAGCCCATTCATTACGCTGGAACCCGGTTTCTACCAGGTGATATGACCATGCCCCTTTTGCCCCTACCTTCCCCCCCATTTTTATTTTTGTTTTTATAATTTTTATTTTTATTTTGTACTTTTTATTTTTTATTCAGTCTACAGGCCTCTAAGTGCCTTCTTCTGGGACCTTGGGCTTTGCCGATGACCTGGCCCTACTAATGCCGCGTACACACGATCAAACAATCTGGTGGAAAAGTCCAGCAAACTCAAGTCCGCCAGACAATCCCCCCGTGTGTAGCCTACGGCGTACTTTTTTGACCCAAAAGTACGGCGGACTTAGAAAGTAGTTTTGCACTCCAATCTTCCCGCTGGACTTGCATTTCGGCGGGCAATCCGGCCGTGCGTATGCCAGTCCTTCGTACTTTTGAAATGAACAGACTTTTCCCGCCCGGAGAAAAGTCCACTCATTTTGAGCGGGTCTCCAGGTAGGCGGGGCCCGCGAAGGAGACGTCGCTGAACCCGCCACCTGGTGTGGACTTAAAGGGGAACCCAACGCCGAAAAAAATCAGGGGTGGGGGTCCCCCAGGTCCACATCAGACCCTTGTCCGAGCACGCTACCTGGGCCGGCCAGGAAAGGGGGGACGAGCGAGCGCCCCCCCGAGCCGTACCAGGCCGCGTGCCCTCAACATGGGGGGTGCCTTGGGGAAGGGGGGGCCGCGCACCCCAAAAGCACCTTGTCCCCATGTTGATGAGGACAAGGGTCTCTTCCCGACAACCCTGGCCATTGGTTGTTGGGGTCTGCGGGCGGGGGGCTTATCGGAATCCGTGAGCCCCCATTTAATAAGGGGGCCCCCGGATACCGGCCCCCCACCCTATGTAAATGAGTATGGAGTACAATGTACCCCTACCCATTCACCTGTGAAAAAAAGTACAAAAAAAAACACAACACAGGGTAAAAATTGTTTATTGCACAGCTCCGGGGGTCTTCCATCTTCGGCTTTCTTCCTCGCCGCCGCCCCCTCTTCTTCCGACTTCGGGGGTCTTGTCCCCCTCTTCGGTTCTTCTGTCGCCGCTGTCGTCGCCGCCTTCTGTTCTTCTGTTCTTCTCTTCTTCAGATGTTGACTCGTCACTCCCTCCGCTCACAATGGCTCCGACGCGACGCACAGCGACTTATATAGAGACATCACCGGATGATGTCCCCACCCATTATGGTGTCGCAGTCCCAGAGGAGCCATTGTGAGCGGAGGGAGCGACGAGTCAACATCTGAAGAAGAGAAGAACAGAAGGCGGCGACGGCAGCGGCGACAGAAGACCGGGCCACCGCCTGTAAAAGAGCTATAAGAAGGCGCGGTGGCCCGGCAGAAGAACCGAAGAGGGGGACAAGACCCCCGAAGTCGGAAGAAGAGGGGGCGGCGGCGAGGAAGAAAGCCGGGCTCCTCCGCTAGTAAAAGAGCTAGCAGAAGATAGCAGAAGAGTCTGGCGAGAAGACCCCCGGAGCTGTGCAATAAACTATTTTTAGTAGTCCGCTTCAAAAGTGCCATGTGTGGGCAAGTAGCCCGTTCGGAAAGTCGGACGGACAGTCCGGCGGGAAGTCCGCCAGACTAAGTCCGTCAGATAGTCGGCTACGTGTGTACGCGGCATAAGACTGACTGGTTTCGCCCAAGCTCTCCAACTAATTTGAGGGCCTTATCCTGGGATATACCCCCTTTTTTTATCTTCTCTTGTTTTGTAGGACCATATCCCAAGTAGGATTGGTGCAGCCTTTTTGGGGGCCTGTACCAGGGATTACTATATACAAAGTTCATACTTCTGAGCATACTGGTTAATTACAGGACCCTGGGAACTATATAGTGTTCTAATCCCCTCCCCCTTTCCTCCCTTCCTTCCCTCCCTACTTCCTCCCCTTTCTCCCCCCTTACTCCCTCCCTGTTCCCCCTATTTCCCTGCTCCCCCCGTCCTACTCCTCCCATCTCCCCCTCCTGCTCCCTCCCTTCCTCCCCTCCTATTTCCCCCTTCTCCCCCCTCCAACTCCTTCCTTCCCCCCTCCCCCCTTCACTCCTCTTAGTTCCCTCCTTTCCCCCCTCGCCCCCCCTCCCCTTTCTTTCCCCAATCCCTCCATTTCCCTCCCCTCCTTCCCTTCCTTGCCCGGGTCAAGTCATGGTTTATTTCGGGTTTACCTCCCTTAGGGAGGCAGGTTATGGTCCACGCTGGTGGCTTCCTGTTGGACTGTGGCCCTGGACCTTACGGGGTCCACCCTTTTTTTTGTTTATTTTTTATTTTTATTTTTTTCCCCAGGACCTTTGATGGCCCAGCGGCACTCCAGCGTAGGAGTCACGATCGGAGACAGGGGTTACGTTCTCCCCTCGGGCGCTCCCTGTAGGGAGACACCGGTTGCTGAAAGCCTCTAATTGCATTACTTGTTATGTTAACTGCTATTCGGTGAAGGTACTGCGAGATGGGCCTAGCTCATCTCTTCTGTTTTTGTTCTAGTTTTAATAGCCTTCTGCAGGGGCGGTATTATTGTTATTACTGTTATGTTTTATTTAATTACAAGACTTGTGGTTGGTGGTAGAGCCACCCCCCCAAGTGTACTGTAGTCAGGATGCAATGCCCACCAGGTGTGGTGATTATGTGTTTTACATGTCTACTTCTATAATTATATGAATCTCGCTCCCCCCCCCCCCCCCCCCAGATGGCTCAGAATGCATTGAAAATATTCTCGCAGAATATCCATGGGTTCAATTCCCCCATTAAAAGGTCGAAGGTCTTCCGTCACTTAAAATCTCAATCAATTGACAAGGTCTGTCTGAAGGAAACCAGGTTTTCCCAATCCTCATCTCGCAAATATTTGTCCTCCCATTACCCAGTGTTCTTTACGGCCTCCGCTTCTGAAAAGCATAGAGGGGTGCTTATGGCTTTTCGGCGTAACCTCCAATTTAACTGTTCTAAGGAAATAGCAGATCCTACAGGTAAATATTCAATCTTGCAATGCACCCTGTGGGACCAGGAGGTCACTTTGGTTGCATACTACGCTCTTAATTCATTCCAGCAGAGGTTTTTCTTGCATCTGCTTCAAGTGATCACCAGGCATCAAAAAGGCCTGCTGATTATGATGGGAGACTCCAACTCTGTTTTTAATTGCACTCTGGACAGACGTAGTCTCAGGGAAGTGCCTCCGTCTCACGATGCCTCTCAAGAACAAGCGCTGTGCGATCTCGTATGGCGTGGTGGACGTGTGGCACGAGCAACACCCGTTGTCCTGGGAATTTACCTTTTTCTCCAACCCCCACCAGAATTTTTGTAGAATAGATCATGTGTTTCTGCAACTCAGCTCCCTGCCGTTGGTACATAAGATTATTATTTCCACCTCCCCGTGGTCTTACCATAACCCCTTGATTCTCGAAATCTCTTTGGCAGGATTCTCCCGCCCGGCCTATCTCTGGCGGATTAATGAGTACACAAGCCACCTGTATCCAGGTACAAACACATATCCAAACCTATTTTGTGGAAAATGTGGGCTCGGTCGAATCTCCGGTTGCCTTGTGGGAAGCCCACAAGGCGATGGTCAGGGGAAATCTGATTCAGATCGCTTCCCGTACGTAGCGAACCAGAGAGCAGCGGATACGGGAATCGATCTCCTTGCTAGAAGCAGCAGATGCGACATGGAAGGCACGTCCTATGGTAGCCCATAGACAGACCCGTGACAACTTGGCCACTCAGTTGGACCTGCTCACCTCTACTCAGGCTAAGAAGGCCCTGCGCTGGTCCAAGTATAAATTCTATAGTTGCTAGAACAAACCTGGTCCTCTGTTGGCTAGGAAACTTAACTCTGTGGGGCGCCCAAGCAGGCCGATTCGACTACAGGTGAGAGGAGGGGGATTTACGTCAAATCCATCTAAGGTAGTGGCCGCCTTTCCCTCTTTTCTCTCATCTCTATATAGTAGACCAGCTGCCTTTGATCAGGACAAGGCTGAGAGTTTCTTCCAAACGTTTAGTCTTCCCTCATTGTCCTCAGTGCCCAGGATAACTTGAATGCTCCTATAACTGAACAGGAAGTCGCCCAAGCCCTCAAGTCCCTTAAGCCATCCAAGGCCCCGGGCCCGGAGGGCTTTACCGGTCTTTATTATAAGACATTCGCACCCCTGCTCACGCCCCACCTAACTTCTTATTTCAACTCCTGGCGGGAAGGTGCGCGGCCCTCGCCAGACTTGCTTAAAGCTCACATTTCTATGATCCCCAAGTCACCTGAGGAAGCCACGGACCCGCAGTCTTTCCGTCCCATTTCCCTGCTGAATGTTGACCTGAAGGTCCTGGGAAAAGTTCTGAGCATGTGAGTCAACAGATAACTTTAGGCCCTCATTCACAGGAAACAGGTGGGCTTTGTGCCCGGTATCCAGGCAGGGGACAATGTCCGCAAGGTTATCCATCTCCTTCATATACTTCGTCAGCGTAAAATCCCAGGATTTTTGCTTTCCCTGGATATTTATAAAGCATTTGACTCGCTCTCCTGGGATTACCATCAATTTGTTTTAACCAAATGGGGATTTGGGTCACGTTTTCTGACATGGATCCAGGCCCTCTATTCCGCACCGTTGGTAAAATATGTGGGCTTTCTCTCTGACCCTTTCCACATACTTCGGGGCACCAGACAGAGCTGCCCCCTGTCCCCAGCGCTTTTTATCCTGGCACTGGAGCCGCTGGCGGCAGCGATCAGGGCCAATAGTGGCATCTCGGGAGTTCCTTACGCGGGCACTCAATATAAAGTGAATTTCTTTGCGGACGACGCCCTTTTGACTGTCAGACCCACTCATCTCCCTGCCCAACCTGCAACTAGTATTGGACCGGTTCTCAGCCTTCTCAGGCCTTCAAATTAATCCCTCCAAGACCACGGCGCTGAACGTCAACCTCCCTCTGGAACTGGTGCAGCGCCTCCAGGACCATTTCCCCTATCGTTGGGCATCCCACGAGATCGATTATTTAGGTATCAAACTAATGCCATCTTATTCCTCCCTTTTTTCCACCAACTACTATCCCCTGCTGCGTACGGTGTCCACCCTTATGCATGCTTGGCAATTTCCCACTCTCTCATGGGTAGGCAGGATCTCGGCAGCGAAAATGACGATCCTGCCCAAAGTCCTTTATTATTTTCGCACTCTGCCTGCCCAAGTACCCACTTTTTTCCTTTGACTCCTACAGAATAAGATCCACCAATTTATATGGGCACACAAACAACCTAGGGTACCTAGAGCGACCCTTTTTACCCATAGGCTCCAGGGAGGTCTGGGAGTCCCCAATATCTCTAAATACTACACAGCGGCACAGATCTCCCCGTTAACTATGCTCCATGCAACCACGGATGTTCCTTTGTGGGTGCTTTTGGAGGTGCCTGACTGTGACCCATGTTCTCTCCAGGCACTTCTCTGGCTCCCCCGGAAACTGCGCCCTCCCTCTTTAAGTCCCATGCTGCTACATGGTCTGCAGATTTGGGACTCGGTTTGCTTTTCCGGCAACCTGATGTCCCCCTTTCTACCCCTGCTCCCCATCACTCATAACCCTCTTTTCCCCCCAGGTCTGGAGGAGCCCCAAGCATTCTCCTGGTGGCCCTCACATGGCTACCCACGAGTCCAAAATTTTCTTTCCTCGCGCTTCTTCCCCTCCTGGGAGGATATTCGGGAAACGCAAGGGGCACCGGCTAGTGAACATTATCGTTTCATTCAATTAAAGCACTGGATTGCAGCACTGCGTCGCACGTCCACCTACCCATTCCAAAAAATCTTTTTCGAGCATGCATGCCAACACTCACCTGGGTCCCCAGGCCTTATTTCGGCCATTTATGCATCCATGAATGGATGCCCGCCATCAGCACTCCTCTCTTATATGGCTCAAAGGGAAAAAGACCTTCAGGTCCCAGTAGACTTGGAGGACTGGAGCAAGGCCCGGAGAATGGTAGCCAAATCCTTGTTCAACACGAACACCCTAGAGGCCGCATACAAAGTACTGTTCCAATGGTACTGGGTACCAGCCCGCACAGCCCAGGCTTTCCCTGGAAGTACTGACAGATGCTTTCGGAACTGTGGGCAGCGGGGTAATGTTGTTATGCACACATGGTGGGCCTGCCCAAGGCTGGTGGGGTTCTGGTCTAGGGTTTTTGGTTTGCTGCAGACACTCTTTCATTTAACAATCCAAAGGGATGCTAAGCTAGCTCTCCTACATTGTCCGAAACCTGGTTTGCGAGGCCCTCAGCAGAAGCTGGCTACCTACCTTTTTATAGCAGCCAAGCGGACCATTGCCCAAGCCTGGAAGACCCAACGGGTAGATTTCCAAGGGTTAAAGACACGCATGACTGCTATGCTACTTCAAGAACGCATGTCCAGTGTTGTACATGATTCTCATGCTAAAATTTCTAAAAGTCTAGGAGCTGTGGATCTCTTACGAGTTCCCTACGCTCCAAGCCGCATGCCTAGGCCTGGTCTGACTCCCCTCGGCGGGGTGTCCGCGTTCGAGTTTCCCCATTCCTTTCTCCCCCCTCTCTATTCTCTTTTTTTTGAACAATTAGATTTTATTAAAGAATTAGCCAGTTACAATACAAATATAGCAATACATAACAAGCGCAAATACAATTGCCTGTGTGTACCATAGGGTAGCAATAGCGTTACAGACTCAAACCCGGTGTATCTGCATTATAACTTTATACCACTCTAAATACACCCTATTGCCTATCATACAAAGGCCAAATGTGACTAATAAATATAAAAAAAAAAAAAAAAAAAAAAAGATAATACAATTGTCCCTAAATAATCAAGCGGGCATTGCTAGCCCGAACACACAACGCCCCCTCCACCTCATGTTTGTATCAGAAAGGCGTATACAGATGAATAGCTAAACACTACCCAAGGTCGCCATATAACTATATACTTGTCCGTGCTTTCATGGGCTATAGCCCTAATTTCTTCCATTTTATGCAAATATCCTATCTCCCCCAGCCATTCCATAATTGAGGGAGTCGTAGTGTTCCTCCAATATCTCGGTATCACTGTCTTGGCGGCAGTTAGAAGAAATCTAATCAGCGATTTTTTATATTTACTCATAGAAAGGTCAGTAATATGTAGTAGGCAACATTTAGCGTCAAGGGGGATCTGTGTATCAGTTATTTGTTGTATAATACTAATCACTTGGCCCCAAAATGGTCTGATTAGGTCACACTCCCACCATATATGTTGTAAAGTGCCCTTAGCTTGATTACAACGCCAACATAGGTCTGGAACAGCGGGGAACCACTTATGCAATTTAACTGGCGTATTATACCAATTCGTCAAAAGTTTAAAAGAAGTTTCCTGTAATCCAGTGCTAATTGCACATTTATGAGCAAATACACATGCCTGTAGCCATTGGTCGTTTGTAAATGATGTATTTAATGCTGCTTCCCAGAAAAGCTTATGTTTATTAGGTTCCAGACGTGCTGCGGATTGTAACCACGCATACGTGAGAGAGATATTTTTCGTAGAAGCCTTGGCACGAAGGCAAACCGCCTCAAATGGCGTTAATGGTCGTATAAAGTGTTTGATCCTCCGTGGGCTCAAAATATAATCATGTATTTGTCTATACGTCCATTGCCCCAAAACGGTTAAACCCAAAGTGTGTTGTAAATCCAACATTGATTTAATCTTATTACCCTCAAGACAATGAGTGGCTAATAAGGGCAAATTCCCACATATAAAGTGCCGGATAGGTTTATGCATGCCTGGTATAAAGTCAGGATTATCTACTAGCGTTGTTGATGGGCCAGGTGAAGTAGTCAAACCCGTTGTTTGAGCCACTGTTTGTAATAGTCTTAAAGTGGTCCCTATAAGGGGATGTTGCTTAAGCTGTTTAGGGCACAAGTCCCACGGAATCCAAGGGGAATATGTCACTGGAATAGGACCTACATCGTTTTCAAGTTTCACCCAATCTTTATTGTCCGCATGGCAGGTCCAGTCAATCATTCTGGTAAGATGAGTGGCCTTATAATAATTTTTGAAATTGGGGAATCCCATTCCCCCACTGCCTTTATCTCTAGTAAGTATTGCAAGGCTTATGCGTGGCTTTTTAGATGCCCATAAGAAGTGTCTAAGAATAGCATTCAATGACTGAAAAATTTTTGCAGGTAGCCATATGGGCAAAGTCTGGAAAAAATACAAAAATCTGGGCAGGATTGTCATTTTGACGATCGCTGCCCTACCAAACCAGGAGAAATGTTTGAGTGTCCATCTCTCCAGGTCTTTTTTCACGTTTTGTAACAGTGGCAAAAAATTTTGGCTATATATCTCAATTAGACTGGGAGTCAAATGAACTCCTAAATATTTAAGGGAGCGAGATTCCCACTTAAATTTACAGTTACGTAAAACAGCCTCCCGCGTAGTCTCTTGTAGCGTAAGATTGAGGGCCTCGGATTTTTTATAATTAATTTTGAAATTTGCCATATAGCTGTAATGCTTAAATATAGTGCACAAATTGGGCATAGTAACATGCGGCTGAGTTATAAAAAACAATAGATCATCCGCATACGCAGCACACTTGTATTCCTTATCGCCTACGTGGAAGCCATGTATAGAGGATGATAAATTAACTGTGCGGATTAACGGTTCCAAGGTGAGTATAAACAGCAAGGGCGAAAGAGGACACCCTTGCCTAGTCCCATTCCGTATCTGCACCTTGTCTGACAGTGTCCCATTCACCTTAATTTGTGCCGTAGGGTTATAATAAATAGTTTTAATCCAGGATAGCATATGTGCTCTCAGACCTATATGAGAGCAAGTCGCATACAGGAAGTCCCACGACACACGGTCGAAGGCCTTCTCTGCATCTGTAGATAAGAGCATGCCTTCAAATTGTTCTGTTTGGGCCCTATGTATAAGATTAAGGGCTTTGATCACGTTATCTTTCGCCTCCCTACCAGGCATAAAACCTACCTGCTCGGGACCTATAAGTTTGTGCAACAATGGGCGCAGTCTGTTCGCTAGTATTTTCGTATAAATTTTTAGGTCCACATTCAATAAAGAAATCGGCCTATAGCTGGCACAATCTAGAGGGTCTTTATTAGGTTTAGGCAATACTGTAACATGCGCTCTCAGAAAATCTTCTGGTAGCGTTTGTGGATCTCGAAAGTGGTTAAATGTATTAATCATGTATGGAATCAATAATTCCATAAAAATTTTATAATAGTGGGCTGTTAAACCGTCCGGTCCAGGGCTTTTCCCCTTTTTTAATTCCTTAATAGCTGCGGTGAGTTCACCTTCAGTTATCGGTTCTTCCAGCGACAGCGCTTCCTCCTCAGTAAGTTTGGGGAGTCCGCTGTCAGCCAGGAATTTATTAGTAATCTCTGCTGGCGTCCCCCTTAGGTCGCTAGGTTTATGTAACTGTGGTAAATTATACAAATTGGAGTAATATTCCTGAAATCTTTGCGCGATTTTCGCAGCATCCTGTGTTGTCTGACCAGCACTGGTTTTAATTGCAGCAATATTCGTCGATAATAATGTTTCTTTAAGGGCCTTTGCTAAAAGTTTGCCTGTTTTGTCATTGTGTTCATAGAAGAACCCCTTCTTAACCACTTTCAGACCGGACCATTTTGCTGGTAAATGACCAGAGGTCTTTTTACACTTTGGCACTGCGCTGCTTTAACTGGTAATTGCGCGGTCATGCAATGTTGTACCCAAACAAAATTTGCGTCCTTTTCTTCCCACAAATAGAGCTTTCTTTTGATGGTATTTGATTGCCTCTGCGATTTTTATTTTTTGCGATATAAACGTAAAAAGACCGCAAATTTTGAAAAAAAATGATATTTTCTACTTTTTGTTATTAGAAAAATCCAATAAACTCAATTTTAGTCATACATTTAGGCCAAAATGTATTCAGCCACATGTCTTTGGTAAAAAAAAAGTCAATAATTGTATATTTATTGGTTTGCGCAAAAGTTGTCACATCTACAAACTAAGGTACGTTTTCTGGAATTTACGCAGCTTTTAGTTTACGACTGCCTATCTCATTTCTTGAGGTGCTAAAATGGCAGGGCAGTACAAAACCCCCCCAAATGACCCCATTTTGGAAAGTAGACCCCCTAAGGAAATTGATAAGAGGCATGTTGAGCCCATTGAATATTTTATTTTTTTGCCTCAAGCGATTGAATAATGACAAAAAAAAAAATTTTTTTTTTTTTTTACACAAAGTTGTCACTAAATGATATATTGCTCACACATGCTATGGGCGTATGTGAAATGACACCCCAAAATAAATTCTGCTGCTTCTCCTGAGTATGGGGATACCACATATGTGGGACTTTTTGGGAGCCTAGCCGCGTACGGGGCCCCGAAAACCAAGCACCGCCTTCAGGCTTTCTAAGGGCGTAAATTTTTGAGTTCACTTCTCACTACCTATTACAGTTTTGAAGGCCATAAAATGCCAAGATGGCACAAAACCCCCACAAATGACCCCATTTTAGAAAGTAGACACCCCAAGCTATTTGCTGAGAGGCATGTTGAGTTCATGGAATATTTTATATTTTGCCACAAGTTGCGGGAAAATTACAAACTTTTTTTTTTTTTTTTTTTTTTAACAAAGTTGTCACTAAATGATATATTGCTCATGCATGCCATGGGCATATGTGAAATGACACCCCAAAATAAATTCTGCTGCTTCTCCTGAGTACGGGGATACCACATATGTGGGACTTTTTGGGAGCCTAGCCGCGTACGGGGCCCCGAAAACCAAGCACCGCCTTCAGGCTTTCTAAGGGCGTAATTTTTTGATTTCACTCCTCACTACCTATTACAGTTTTGAAGGCCATAAAATGCCAAGATGGCACAAAACCCCCACAAATGACCCCATTTTAGAAAGTAGACACCCCAAGCTATTTGCTGAGAGGCATGTTGAGTCCATGGAATATTTTATATTTTGCCACAAGTTGCGGGAAAATTACAAACTTTTTTTTTTTTTTTTTTTTTCACAAAGTTGTCACTAAATGATATATTGCTCACGCATGCCATGGGCATATGTGAAATGACACCCCAAAATAAATTCTGCTGCTTCTCCTGAGTATGGGGATACCACATATGTGGGACTTTTTGGGAGCCTAGCCGCGTACGGGGCCCCGAAAACCAAGCACCGCCTTCAGGCTTTCTAAGGGCGTTACAGTTTTGAAGGCCATAAAATGCCAAGATGGCACAAACCCCCCCCAAATGACCCCATTTTGGAAAGTAGACACCCCTAAATTTAGGGGTACACTAGTGAGACTAGGTAATAAATGGCGGGTGCCCTGAAACTATAAAAAAATAACTAACCAACCAGCGTCACCTGTAACAGTTATATGGTGATCACTGGTGAAAGGGTTAACTAGGGGGCAATTAGGGGGCTTTATGCGGTAGTATATGGGGGTCCCTGGCGCTATAAAAAGCTGCAGCGAACCTAAATACCTACCTGCCTAACTAGCGTCACCTGTGACACTAATACAGCGATCAGAAAAACGATCGCTTATTAGGCTGGGTTCACACTGGAGCGATGCGGGAACGCCACGAATGCGCGGCGGGTTCCCGCATCGCATGCCTCCCGGCGGCAGTTCACACTGCCCTATGCGAACTGCTGGGAGTGTCAGTGAAATGTTACTGACACCCCCAGATCAGTTCGCATATCGCAGTGCGATCTGCAAACTCGGATCGCATGGTGTGAACACCCATGCGATCCGATTCTGCTGCGGGCCAAAAAAAGGGTCCCGTGCGAATTTGCGGCGGGTGCGGCGGGTGCGGCGAATGGCTGAACTCGAATCGCACAGAGATCGGATGTGATTTGCACTGCAGTGCGGTGCGAATCACATCCGTTCTCATAAACCGCTGCAATGTGAACCCAGCCTTAGTGACACTGGCGACGGGGGGTGATCACGGGGTTAAACCTTTATTGGGGGGGTTAGGGGGGTACCTTAGAACTAAAGGGGGCTAACCCTAACTGCCCTAACAGTTATTAGTCACAAATGACACCCGCCGGGTGATCAGGGGGTTAAACCTTTATTAGGTAATAAATGGCGGGTGCCCTGAAACTATAAAAAAAATAACTAACCAACCAGCGTCACCTGTAACAGTTATATGGTGATCACTGGTGAAAGGGTTAACTAGGGGGCAATCAGGGGGCTTTATGCGGTAGTATATGGGGGTCCCTGGCGCTATAAAAAGCTGCGGCGAACCTAAATACCTACCTGCCTAACTAGCGTCACCTGTGACACTAATACGGCGATCAGAAAAATGATCGCTTATTAGGCTGGGTTCACACTGGAGCGATGCGGAAACGCCGCGAATCCGCGGCGGGTTCCCGCATCGCATGCCTCCCGGCGGCAGTTCACACTGCCCTATGCGAACTGCTGGGAGTGTCAGTGAAATGTTACTGACACCCCCAGATCAGTTCGCATATCGCAGTGCGATCTGCAAACTCGGATCGCATGGTGTGAACACCCATGCGATCCGATTCTGCTGCGGGCCAAAAAAAGGGTCCCGTGCGAATTTGCGGCGGATGCGGCGGGTGTGGCGGGTGCGGCGGGTGCGGCGAATGGCTGAACTCGAATCGCACAGAGATCGGATGTGATTTGCACTGCAGTGCGGTGCGAATCACATCCGTTCTCATAAACCGCTGCAATGTGAACCCAGCCTTAGTGACACTGGCGACAGGGGGTGATCACGGGGTTAAACCTTTATTGGGGGGGTTAGGGGGGTACATTAGAACTAAAGGGGGCTAACTCTAACTGCCCTAACAGTTATTACAGTCACAAATGACACCAATGCAAAAAAAAAAAAAAAAAAAAAAAAAATGACATTGGTGTCACTGTGACTGGGGGGCAGGGGTAATTGGGGGGGTGATCGGGGGGTAAAGGGGGGGTGTGAGTGTGCCTGGCATGTTCTACTGTGTGTGTGAGTGTTGGTGCAACTTACTGATCCGCTCTCCTCCGTGTCGGAACGAAAAATACCGACACGGAGGAGAGAATACATCACTTCCTCTCCTGTGTTTACATTACAGGAGAGGAAGTGATGTCACCGGGGATTTCTATTCGTCGGGAGCGATCGCGAGGGGGTGGCCATGAATGAATGGCCGTCCCCTCGTCCGGGATCGCTCCCGAACGAATACCGACCGCCGCAGGCACCGGGCGGGGGCCCGATCGGGCCCCCGACCCGCGGGAGGCAAGGGACGTACATGTATGTCCTTATGCCTGCCCGTGCCATTGTACCGACGTACATCGGCGTGCGGCGGTCGGCAACTGGTTAAAGAAAAGGATCTTTTGTGCTTTAAGGTTCAAATGGGCTTGTAATTTTTTCCTCAAATCTAATAAAGTTACTGCTATATCAGTTGCTAAGGATTGTTTATGCTTCCCCTCTAGGTCTCTAATGGTCTGTATCAAATCGTTAATCTCCCTCTCTGCAACCCTTTTTCTCGCGGCCCCCAGCCGTATGAGCTCCCCCCGAACCACGCATTTATGGGCCGCCCAAATTGTAAACGGCGACAATTCTTCAGAGACATTTTCTGTAAAATATAATTTAATTATATCTGCTATTTTGTCAGTGTTGTCCTTATCCGTAAGCAGGGAGGGGTTTAATCTCCACGAGTGGGGGCCGCGATGTATGTTTATTTTGTGAAATTGCAACGATATAGGGGCGTGGTCAGAGAGGGTCTGCGCACCTATTTTAGCAGATTTTATACGGGGTATATCCCTTTGAGTAACAAAAATGTAGTCTATGCGTGTAAATTTATTATGCAAGGGTGAAAAATATGTGTAATCCCTGCCTGAGGGGTTTGCCAAGCGCCAAGTATCTACTAAAGTAAGGGAAGCTAAAAGTGTCTTGATTTTACGCAACTTTTTATACGAAATGCTGGACCTGCCATCTGATGTATCCTGAAGGGGATTTAGCGCTAAATTGAAATCTCCCCCCAGCACCACACATCCAGATGCAAAGCCCTTCAATTCATCTACCACATGTTGACAAAAAGTAACCTGTGCAGTGTTGGGGAAGTAAACGTTGGCCAATGTGACCAGAATTCCCGCCCAGATCCCCTTCAAAAATAAATACCTTCCGGCAATGTCCGCCATCTGCTGGTGTACAATGAAATCAGCATTTTTATGTAGCAGAATTGTCACCCCCTTAGATTTGGCCTCGAGATTTGTTGCATGGAAAACATATGGATATTGTCTATCATGCAATCTAGGAGTCTTGCCGGACCGGAAGTGGGTCTCCTGAAGAAACACCACTACCGGTTTCTGCTTGTGGAGTTCCCTAAGCACCGCCAATCGCTTCTCCGGTGTATTTAAACCCCTAACGTTATGGGAGATCACAAAAGCATGTTCATCTAGCATAGAGTACGCCATATTAAATAAATACAAGAAGGGAGAGAAAAAAAAAAAAAAAAAAAAAAAACACTTAGGTGGATAGACACCCAAATGGAGTGACTAGGTAAAATGTCTCCTCCTATCAACTGTAGGAGAGGAGAAGAAGAAAAAAAAACGTTGTGAATCCCCGTCTGGATAAACCAGACAGCGATGCACATGTGGAAGCAATGGGAGGACTTTCCTTCAGAAAATGGTAATAAAATAAGACCCAAAATACAAAAACTATTAATTATCTGTTTAAATATAAGGAAAAACCACTCCAATCCTTCCGTGATTCAAAAATTAAGCACATATTAAGGCCACATATATACCCTTCCAGCCAGAAGGATGAGCTCATGAACAGAATTAAGTACATGAGATTTATTTTAATATTGCGCTATAGGCGCCTTTAATAATCAACAACTATAATAAAAACTATAATGAGAACTGCAATAGTCACCAGCTACCATACCACCCATAATACTCTGACTAATCTTAGTGCTCAATATACCCCCAACTGCCACTCTTAACATCCCTACATTCCCCCTATAGCGGTGTGTGATTCCTTCCCTAGCTTACTATATCTAAAAAAAAAGAAATAGTCATATCCTTATACCACTCAGGCCATTCCCCTTATAAACATATTCAGTTCAACTACAATAAAGTCCGTATGGAGAAAAGCCAGAAAAAAAAGAAAAAAAAGGAAGGAAGACAAGCTCCCACTCTAAACTCATCCATGTGGCTGTAGCCAGTGCTCTGTCCCAAGTTGTGAAGGTCTGCCCCTGTTCAAGCTCTGAGGTTTATCCGGGCGAGGTTTTTTGGCTGCTAGCTTCGACGGAGATGGCTGTGGGGTATGCGGTGGAGAGGTCTCCAGCGGGGGGCAACGAAACTCCCTATACCATTCCGGCACTTCAGTCAATGGAATTTGTAGCTGTGCACAGAAGCTTGAAATATCCTCAGGCATGCGCAGATAATATTGTTTTCCCGAAAACGTGGCGTTCAGCGCAAAAGGAAAGCGCCATCGATAAGGGATACCCCTCTCCCTTAGAACGTTAGTCAATGGGCGCAGAGCTCGCCTATTCTGTAGTGTAATGTAAGAAAGATCCTGATATAGTGCCACAGCATGATCATTAAAAAAGATCTGATCATTCCTCCTTGCTTTCCCCAGTATCTCTTCCTTCAATGGGTAGCTTTGCAGGCAGCATATAATATCCCTTGGGGGGGCTGTGTCACTTGGCTTTGATGCTAACGTTCTATGCACTCTTACAAACTCAATATCAGTATCCTTAGGTCTCTCCAACACTCTGTTAAACACTGACTGCAAAGCTTGTTTTATCTGCGCAGGCTCAATCTTCTCGGGGATCCCCCTCACTCTAATGTTCTGTCTGCGCCCCCGATTGTCAAGTTCCTCGAGGTGCTTGTTCATCTGAATAAGATGAATGGTGTGGGATGAGACAGTGGAGCACAGCCTCTCCACCGCTCTATCCCTTTTTGCCTCTGCTCTTTCATTCTGGGATAGCCGATCCGACAGAGCTATAAAGTCAGCCTTTAGGTCATTAATAGCAGAAAACAAAGTGCCTTTAATGTCAGCCGCTATTTTTGTCATTTCTGAAAGCTTAAGAGGGTGATCTGAGCAATCCTGCTCCCTTACCCTATCCTCTGAAGCCGACCTGGAGTCCTCGCTGTGTTCTGCCTCGTGGCTTCTCAGCGCCATCTTACTAGCAGGGCGGCCCATAGTCCTCTGTATCCTCTGTGCTTGAGGGTCGAAAATATCCGCTATACGGCGTACTCCAGAGGTGGGATAGGAGCTCTGTGATTCAGGACACTCAGGCAGTCTATCTCGTCTGCCCATCGCACAATTCGATATAGCTGGTGAGGAAGCTGGTATCGCAATCCGACGGAGCTCAGCTCAGCTCAGCAAGCGGTGTCCATCGCACAATTCGATATGACTGAAGGGGGAGCTCAGCAAGCGATGTCCATCGCACAATTCGATATGGCTTGAGGGAAAGCTCAACAAGCGGCGTCCATCGCACAATTCGATATAACTGGAGGGGGGGCTCAGCAAGCGGTGTCCATCGCACAATTCGATATAGCTGGAGGGGGAGCTCAGCAGGTGGCGTCCATCGCACAATTCGATATAGCTGGAGGGGGTGCTCGACAAGCGGTGTCCATCGCACAGTTCGATATAGCTGGAGAGAAAGCTCAGCGAGCGGCGTCCATCGCACAATTCGGTATGGCTGGAGGGGAAGCTGGTATCACGGTCCGACGGAGCTCAGCTCAGCTCAGCACGCAGCGTCCATTCCCTTCGGCGTCCAAGCCACGCCCCCTCTCTATTCTCTAACCTTCTTTCTGTTGTTTCTTAACTCTTCACTCTTCCTTATAATCTCTTTCATTACTAATAAATACTGCTGCCCCCCCAGGAAGGGGGTAGCCGGAGAAGGGCTTCCCCCCATATGTACAATGTGATGGTTTGCCCTTTGGATTTGTATTCATGTTTTGTAGCCCCTGCGAGGGCGCTCAATGAGCAGATTGTATTTTCTTGTTTATTCAAACTTCTAATAAACATTTTGAAACAGAATTCCTCCACACCAAGATGGCGAAGCCATATCTTTTATGGAGCTGGCTTTGTGTGCAGGGGTACATTTATGCTGAAACACAAAAGGGCCTTCACCAAACTTCCAAAATGCCTTTGTGCCTTTAGTGTAGATAGGTGCAGTTTATTTTCTTTACTGCAGGTGGTGCTCAACCATAGTGGCTCTGCAGCTAGAAAGGAAGTATGTGTAACATGGTTCCTTTATGGTTTTCTGGGTTACTGAGGAAGCAACCGTTTGGATGCTGTTGCCCCATGTTACCCTGTAAGCCATTTTGGATCAGGCAGAGCCTATTTAAGGCCCTTGGTGCACTTTATGCAAGTGAACAGTGTAGGGAAAGGTATCTGGTAGGGACAGTACTAGCAGTCATGAGAGGTTCCAGATGAGGAGGGAAAGCATAGGGTCACAACTCTTCTGGACACCTTCCCATTTGGGTACAAGATGGCCAGGCCACATTCTGCCCCTCTCTACAGATGCACCTTGCTGGGCAGCCTTCCTACTGGCTTTGTTGTGAACTGTTGCTACATTACGTCAATACAAATTTTGCATTGCACTTGACTGTATGAATTATTGCCACTGCACCATGCTGCACCCCACCTACATTAACAGCACCCTTCACTGGAAAAAAACACAACTAAACCATTTGGAGGGCATACATTATTTTAGCCATATATGTAGCTGTGGTGGTCAGGTGTCCACAACCTTTTGGGCATACAGTATAGTGTAGTTGTGTATTTATACAGGAGACTTTTGATGTGTCAAAAATCAAGAACATTATGGTGCTAAAACACTCACCTGTGTTATAAGCCATGCGCTCTTGTGGTTTTTACTTTAGTAATGAAGTATTTATTAGTTCAGAATAAAGAATATGTCTTGAAACACTGCTTCAAAGTATGTGTTCAGAGTGCTGATCTGATGAAAGCATTCTTAGCTCTAAAAGTCTCTGAAAGTCAAAGAAAGATTATCTAAAACCAAATCCTTGCTGTGTCTAGAACGTGCTAGCTGTACATCTCAGGCACTTTCCGATACTAACTGGACGCCATTGCACTTTGCATTTTGTGATATTATTATACAGTTTTCCAGATCCTGTGGAGTCTTCGATCAAGGCAACCAGCCAAAGTCAAGACCTGATGTTAAAATAGTTGTTCCAATATAGAAGCACTTTAGGTTTCTTGAGGAGTCTGAAGTCCTTTCCTTTCCAAGATCTGAAGTTCAGATCAATGAAGCAAATGTCTAATATGACTCTTGCTGTGTCTAGAACAGGCTTACTTTGCTAGCTGTTTCCGATATTAATTGGATGCCATTGCACTTTGTACCTTCTTCTCGTAATATTATAGAGTTTTCCAGATCTTATGGAATCTTAGATCAAGGCCTCCAGCCAAAGCCATGACCTGACTTACTTTACAGTTTCCAGTCTGATAACAGTTTAGGTATCCTGAGAATTCTGAAGTCCTTTCCTCTCCAAGATGAGAAGATCAAATCAGATCACCAAAACAAACTTGCAATATGATTATTGGGATAGAACAATCCTTGCTGTGCCTAGAACAGGCCTACTTTGCTAGCTGTAAATCTCAGGCACTTTCCCTCACTAACTGGACTCCATTGCACTTTTTATCTTCCTCTCGTGATATTATTGAGTTTTCCAGATTCTTTGGAGTCTTAGATCAAGGCCTCCAGCCAAAGCCATGACCTAACTTACTGTAGAGATTTCTGGTCTGGGAACACTTCAGGTATTTTGAGAAGTCTGAAGTCTTCTTCTCCGAGATGAGACAATCAGCTCACTGAAACAAATTTCTAATATGATTCTCTGCTCATCAGCCCATGGTCTTTTCTATACAACAACTGATGTTGAACAGATTTTCTAGAAGCAATATGGACTACAATCAACTACAAAACAACACAGGGCTCTTTACAAAAAAGCAGTGACATGGCTGTTTGATGCTATAACCAGTGCTGGAATAAGGCCATCTAGAGCCCACGGTTATTCCAAATTGCGGGCTGCCATTGTCTGCATTCTATCTGTATGTCATTGTTCCGTATGGTTATCTGGATTTCAATTGCATCTAATGTTTTTCAATTACCTTTTTGTATGTAATACTGTTTTATATAAACTCTATATTCTCATATAATTACTTTTCAAGTTGTGGTCGCCCCTTAAAAGTCCCATTTATTGGGGTTTGCATTCCAAGTAACTAGATAGGGGAAGTAATGAGTGGCCCACATCCCCAATCAATGATTTTTTCCTACTCTCTAGACCCCAGGGTGAACATGGCAACCTATGCTCCCCCCCCCCCTTCCCCAAGATGCATAAGCATTATATGTTAGCAACCCCCCAGCCAAAAAAAAAAAAAAATTGGGCACTATTCTGCATGCTCACTCCCTAAGCATAATTTCCCCTCCTCCCGATGACAAATCCGCCCCTTGCTGGAATCTCCCCTCCCAGCACAAATCTTTACCCCCTCCCAGCTCACATCCTATCTCCCCAAATCCCCCTGCACACATTCACCCCCAAATAAAAAAAAAATCCCCCCCCCCAAAAAAACGAAAAAAAAAGAATTGGGCACTATTCTGCATGCTCACTTCCCACACATAAATTCCCCCTCCTCCCATGAGAAATCTGCCCCCATGCTGGAATCTCCCCTCCCAGCACAAATATTTACCCCCATCTCCCCTCCCAGCTCACATACTATCTCCCCAAGTCCCCCCATACACAGATCCAACCCCTCCAAAAAAAAAATCCATCCCCGCCCCCGCCCAAAAAAAAGAATGGGGCACTATTCTGCACGCTCACTTCCCAAACATAAATTCCCCCTCCTCCCAAGACAAATCTGCCCTCCTGCTGGAATATCCCCTCCCAGCACAAATCATTACCCCCCTGAAGTAACCGATAAATACAACCTATTATTATTATTATCAGCTCTGTATTACTTTGTCTAGTCCCTATAGATTAGTCTATCTATTAACACTCTGAGCACATGCTACTGTTACTATCACAATACTATGAAGTTAGCTATGAAACCAAACACACGGTCTAAGATCAATCAAATCTCATTAATTTCCCAAGGAAATAAGAAAGCTTATCTAAAAGGTATTATTAGAAATTACAAGAGTACATAGCATACAACCAGAATACAATACAAGCAGTATTCTTAGCACGTCCTCGGGCTGTCCTCATGACGGAGAAAGAGGAAGCTCTCTTTCAAACATTCCCTTTTGACAAATACACCTCACCCATACTGCATCCCATTGCCCACCCCCCTTTGCTTGTGGACGAATCAGTGTCTCTGGGGTGTCTCCTCCCCAGGCAAAATATCTCTGACCGTCCTGCCATAATTGGCCTCTGGGGGGCAGTGTCTGTCCATGAATTGCAACTACTCCCACTGGGGTCACATCTTGGGTATCGATCTCCGGTGCTCCGCCTGCCTGTTAGGCTCATCTCTGATGCTCACAGACAGATCGGAGTCAGCATTGTCATGCAGAGTAGCTCTCATAGATAGAGGGGAGCCTCCAATCTGAAATCACAATAGAGGTTTAACTGGTTACATTCCCACTGGGGGAGGGCATCTTGTTCTCCAGGACACTGCAACATTGGGACTGGGAATCAATGAGTTCATACCGAATCCAACACCCCCCATTTCCCCCCCCCCAGCTAACATCCTATCTTCCCAAATCCCCCCTGCACACATCCACCCCCCCAAAAAAATCCCTACTAGCATAAATCCTCTTCCCTCCTCCCAACACACCCCACCCCCCAAATTTCTCCTAGAATAATGCTTATCCTCTGCTGCCCCCCAAATTCCCCCTAAAGCATAAATCCTCCTCCCCTATTTGCCTTGTGGTGCCGCCACCCGCCCTTCTCACATGATACCACAGTGCCCGCGACAGCCTCTCCTACTGTCCATTCCTTGTCCCAGCCCCGGCTATAACTTTCATACAGACCGATTTATATACACTTAATGGGATTTTATTTTTATTTTTTTACCAAAAACATGCAGAACAAATTTTGGCTTAAATTTATGAAGAAATTCAATTTTTTTATTGGATATCCGTTATAACAAAAAGAAAATATTGGGGATTTTTTTTTCCAATTTTTTTTTTTAATTAATATAATTTAACCACTTAACAACCGGCCCATAGCTGAATGATGGCTACAGGGTGGTTGCTTAACTCTGGGAGGCCGTCATATGACGTCCTCCCAGAATTCCGCTCTTGCGCGCCCCCTGGTGCGCGCACTTGAGAGCATCCGTGATCCTGTGGACCCGGTGGATCCTGGTAAATGGCCGCTCATCGCGGCCATTTACCATGTGATTGCTCCGTCAAATGATGGAGCGATCACTTGTAAACAAACCGGCGTAATGTCATGACACCAGTTTCTCCCTCCCCTCTCTGTACCGGTCGGTACAGCGGAGGGGGAGTGATCTGCAGTGCCCACAGTGCTGCTCACCGACAATTAACCCCTCAATTCCCTGCCAATACTCTGCAATACCCAGCAATGCCCTGCCAATACTCTGCAATACCCAGCAATGCCCTGCAATACCCAGCCAATACTCTGCGATGCCCAACAATGCACTGCCAATAATCTGCAATACCCAGCAATAATCTGCAATAGCCTGCAATACCCTGACAATACTCTGCTATAAATTGCCACACCCAGCCATACACGGAGATACCCAGCCATACTCGGAGATACCCAGCCATACTCGGAGATACCCAGCCATACCCAGCCATAGTCGATGATACCCTGCAATACCCAGCCATAGTCGATGATACCCTGCAATACCCAGCCATAGTCTATGATACCCTGCAATACCCAGCCATAGTCGATGATACCCTGCAATACCCAGCCATACTCGGTGATACCCAACCATGCTCGGCCATGCTCGGCTGTACTCAGCCTCTGTATGTTGCCAGGCTGTGGAAGTCTTCACACATGTGTTATCGCCGTACTCAGGAGGAGTAGGAGAATCTATTCTGGGGTGTCATTTTGGTATGTACATGCTATGTGTTAGAAATATTGTATAAATGGACAACTTTGTGTTAAAAAAAAATGCATTTTAACCACTTCCCGCCCGCCGGCCGACATATGATGTCGTTGACTTTGTGCGGGGATATCTGAATGATGGGTGTAGCAACAGGCATCATTCAGATATCAGCTTTTTCAGCCGGCGATTCCCTACACCATAAGAACAATCATAGCAACTGTTCCACTGCTTGATCGTTCTTACAGGAGGCAAGAGGGGACTCCCCCCTCGCCAATATGATCAAAGCCAGAATCGTTTTTTGTTTTGTTTTTATTTCAGGCTTCCCAGCCTAGAGGTGAGATGTGGGGTCTTAATGACCCCACATCTCACTGTAAAGAGACCTGTCATGCCATATTCCTATTACAAGGGATGTTTACATTCCTTGTAATAGAAATAAAAGTGATCAAAAAATGTATTTTTGGGGGGAAAAAAAATGTCACTAAAATAAAGTAAAATGAACAATAAAAAAAAAAAAAAATTTAAAGCGCCCCTGTCCCCATGTGCTCGCATGCAGAAGCGAACGCATACGTAAGTCCCGCCCACATATAAAAACTGTGTTCAAACCACACATGTGCGGTATCGCTGCGAACGTTAGAGCGAGAGCAATCATTTTGGCCCTAGACCTCCTCTGTAACTCAAAACATGTAACCAGTAAAAAAAATTTAAGCGCCGCCTATGGGGATTTTTAAGTAACGCCGTTTGGCGCTATTCCACAAGCGTGTGCAATTTTGGGCTAACTATACTTTTTTGTGCTTAAAAAAAAAAAAAACATGTACGAAAAATTGCTGCGCAAATACCGTGCAAGATAAAAAGTTGCAACGACCACCATTGTATTCTTTAGGGTCTTTGCTAAAAAAATATATATAATGTTTTGGGATTCTATGTAATTTTCTAGCAAATAAATGATGATTTTTACATGTAGGAGAGAAATGTCAGAATTGGCCTGGGTGATCCAGAACGCCTGATGGTGCTCATGTTGGGCCTCTGTATGTGGCCACGCTGTGTAAAAGTCTCACACATGTGGTATCGCCATACTCGGGAGTAATAGCAGAATGTGTTTTGGGGTGTAATGTGTGGTATGCATATGCTGTGTGTGAGAAATAACCTGATAATATGACAATTTTGTGAAAAAAAAAAGGGGGGAAAAAAATCTGGATTTTGCAAAGAATTGTGGGAAAAAATGACAACTTCAACTCATCATGCCTCTTACTAAATACCTTAATTTTGACAATTCAGGAGTACATGAAGGCCATGGAGGAGAGGCAAGGTCAGGGCAGGCTATGAAGGGGTGCAGGAGATGATCAGTGCCACAGTCAGGGCAGCGCAGTGCTGTGCCAGTGTCCCAGTGTGCCAACCTGTGCTTGAGCCCCTCCCTCTGCCCGGCCCTTACCCCCACCTATGCAGGGCTCCACTGCAGTGGTCCGGAGGTGCCATTCCAGTGCTGATCCTCAGCCATGGTGCTGGCACTGCCTGCTGATTGGCTTCTCCGCTGCTATCTCCCTCACTGTCTGAAACCAGCAAAGCAATAGAGACTGAGCACTGACATCAGCACCGCAATAGAGACTGAGCACAGACACCAGCACCACGATAGAGACTGAGGACTGACAGCACCGAGATAGAGAGCACTGACACCAGCACCAAGATAGAGAGCACAGAGACCACACCAGCACCAAGATAGAGAGCAGTGACACCAGCACCGCGATAGAGAGCACTGACACCAGCACCGCGATAGAGACTGAGCACTGACACCAGCACCGCGATAGAGAGCACTGACACCAGCACCGAGATAGAGAGCACTGACACCACACCAGCACCGTGATAGAGAGCACTGACATCAGCACCGAGATAGAGAGCACTGACACCAGCACCGAGATAGAGAGCACTGACACCAGCACCGTGATAGAGAGCACTGACACTAGAACCGAGATAGAGAGCACTGACACCAACAGCGAGATAGAGAGCACTGACACCAGCAGCGAGAGAGAGCACTGACACCAGCAGCGAGAGAGAGCATTGACACCAGCAGCAAGATAGAGAGCACTGACACCAGCAGCGAGATATAGAGCACTGAGACCACACCAGCACCGAGATAGAGAGCACTGAGACCACACCAGCACCGAGATAGAGAGCACTGACACCAGCACCGTGATAGAGAGCACTGGCACTAGAACCGAGATAGAGAGCACTGACACCAGCAGCGAGATAGAGAGCACTGACACCAGCAGCGAGAGAGAGCACTGACACCAGCAGTGAGAGAGAGCACTGACACCAGCAGCGAGATAGAGAGAACTGACACCAGCAGCGAGATAGAGAGCACTGAGACCACACCAGCACCAAGAAAGAGAGCACTGAGACCACACCAGCACAGAGATAGAGAGCACTGACATCACACCAGCACTGAGATAGAGAGCACTGACACCAGCACCGTGATAGAGAGCACTGACACCAGCACCGAGATAGAGAGAACTGACACCACACCAGCACCGAGATAGAGAGCACTGACACCGAGATAGAGAGCACTGACACCACACCGGCACTGAGATAGAGAGAGAGCACCGACACCAGCACCGAGATAGAGAGAGAGCACCGACACCAGCACAGAGATAGAGAGAGAGCACTGACACCAGCACCGAGATAGAGAGCACTGACAGCAGCACTGATACCAGCAACTCGCTGCGGGACCCAAAAATATGACACCGCTCAACCTCTTCAAACAGGAGGGTACGGGGATATAGTACGGTGTGCTTTTTTTGTACAAGGAAGTGAGCCAAAGGTAGAAAAAAGGTCCATGTGCTTGAGTAAATAAATCTTTTATAGAATTATGCATATACATGCTCTACTGGTCACATGTGTTGAATTCCTTCGAGATCCATGCCTCATTCATTTTATAAATGTGAGGCAGTCAACACTGTCGTGAGCTAGGCGAGTGCGCTTATCGGTCACGATCCCCCCTGCTGCGCTGAACGTCCTTTCGGACAGGACACTGGACGAGGGGCAAGCCAACAGTTCCATTGCAAATTGGGCAAGCTCTGGCTAGAGGTCAAGCCTGCCCACCCAGTAGTCCAGGGGTTCATCACTCCTCAGAGCGTCCACATTGGCCGTTAACCCAATGTAGTCGGACACCTGTCGGTCTAGGCATTCCCTGATGCTGGATCCGGATGAGACCTGTCGATGGGTCGACTGAAAGAATGACCTCATATCAGAAGTCACCAACACATCTTCAAACCGCCCTCTTCTTGCAGGCGCTGTTGGATTGGTACCCGCAACTCTCTCTGGGAGTGGGAATTCCTCCTTTGCCAGCGCACGCAAAAGCAGAATGCAGCATTTCTCGAAGCAAGGCCTGGAAGTGCTCCATTCTGACAGCCCTATGTGACAGTGGTAACATTTCCACCAGTTTGTGTTTGTACCGGGGATCCAAGTACATTGCCACCCAGTACTGGTCCTTGACCTTTATGCTTTTTATATGGGGGTCCCTGTTAACGCACTGGAGCATGAAGGCCCCCATTTGCACTAAACTGGAAGCGGTGTGGTGGGCTAGCTCCTGCTCATCATCCAGGATAATGTCGCCCTCCTCGTTCTCCTCTCCCCATCCACGCACAACAACAGGGATCCCAGAAAGGTTTAAAGCATGCTCTTCTTGCTGCTCCTCATCCGCCCTGCCACCATCCTCCTCTTACTCCTCTTCAGACTCCTGTTGTTGACTTGTCTCAGAGAGTAGCCCCCCCGGCAATTCATCCAGCATTGCGACTTCCTCATCTTCCCGCTCCTGCTCCTCCATGGCTTGATCAATGACACGACGCAATGCACGCTCCATAAAGAAGGCATAAGGTACCATGTCACTGATGGCGCCATGGCTGCGACTGACTTGTTTGGTGATCTCATCAAATGGCCGCAGAAGTCTGCATGTGTCGTGCATGAGCAGCCACTGGCACGGTGAAAAACAAACAAGCTGTTCTGCCACAGAGTTCATACAGGTAGTCGTTAACTACACGTTTCTGCTAGAGCAGCCTATCAAGCATATATAAGGTTGAGTTCCATCGCGTCGGGCAATCGCAAATAAGACGTCTGACCGGCAGATTGTGTCGCCGCTGAATGTCAGCAAAGCGAACCATGGCTGTGTAAGATCTTCTGAAATGGGCCGAGATTTTCCTGCCGCAAGATGTCCTTGACCCCAGGGTATTGGACAATGAATCGCTGCACGACCAAGTTTAAGACGTGTGCCATGCATGGCACGTATGTAATTTTGCCCTGTTTCAATGCGCTAAGCAGATTGGCACCGTTGTCACTTTACCAACTGTCAAATTGAGCGGTGTTAGCCACTGATCTGTCTGTGAATGCAAAGCTGAAAGGAGTGCAGGGCCAGTGTGGCTCTTGGCTTCCAGGCACAACAGACACAGCACAGCATGGCAACGTCTCACCTGGCATGTCGAATGGGTTCTGGGGATATTGGGCGGTGCAGAGGAAGAGACGCAAGCAGCGGAAAAGGAGGAGTCAGCCGAGGAGAGGGAGGAGGATGGAGTAGGAGGAGGAGAAGAAGAGGCAGGCCCGCATGCAATCCGTTGCGGTAAAACGAAATCTACACGGGTGCCACGGGTTACATGCTCGACGGCCGTCAGAAGGTTCACCCAGTGGGCAGTAAAAGTTATATACCTTCACTGCCCGTATTTGCTAGAACACGTGTCTGGCCAGATGTATCTTGGCACCGACACGGTGTGCCAGAGATACATTCACTT
The DNA here is from genome assembly GCF_037356315.1 of Lithobates pipiens. Lineage (NCBI taxonomy): Eukaryota > Metazoa > Chordata > Amphibia > Anura > Ranidae > Lithobates > Lithobates pipiens. The sequence continues at coordinate 2,659,061 of NW_027507882.1, forward strand.
GCCGCTGAACATGGCCATATAGCTCTGGGATGCCCTTCTGTGAGAAATACTTCCTTCCTGGGACCTTCCATTGTGGTGTTCCAATGGCCACAAATTTTCGAAAGGCCTCTGAGTCCACCAGTTTATATGGCAGTAGTTGGCGGGCTATCAGTTCTGACAAGCCAGCCGTCAACCGTTGGGCAAGAGGGTTATCCAGCATCATCATTTTTTTATGCTTGAACATTTGGCCCAGGGAAGCCTGCCTTTTTGCAGAAAAATGTGAGGACGGCATGATGGACGGTGGAGTGGAGGACAATTGTGAGGAGAGAGGAGAAGGAGAAGTAGAAGAGAGCCTGGAGTGTGGCTTTGTGGGTTCCGTTCCGTTGCTCCCACTGGGCTCGGTGATGGCAGCTTATGTGCCTTCTTAAGGCGGTCGTCCCTAGGTGAGTGTTGGGCTTACCGCAACTTATGCGTTGACTGCAAAGATTGCAGATGGCAACACTATTGTCAGCAGCGGACACGTTAAAAAAAAGCCCACACTGCGGAGCCATGTGCCGGCATCCTGGGAGCTCCAGATGTGACCGTACATGGTTGATGCCTCGCTCCTGATATATTGGCAGTCTGCTTTGTCCCTCCTGTGCAATCTAAGTTCCGCCTGCTTCTCCTCCCTATCTACTGGTCCATATCTCCCTCTGAACTCCCCACTTCCTCTCTTGTGGGCACCCACGTGACATCACTAGACACGTCATCATCGATGACACTTTCCCCACCGCTATAATTAGAGATCTCGGAGTAGGTAGCAACAGCGGGGACCAACTTCCTTGGGCTGATCTGGGTACTGTCATCAGACTGCTGAGTGGCGGTTGTTGCCACCTCCTCTTCCTGATTCAATGCCAAGAATGGCTGCGCATCGGCAATGTCTTGTGATGGATCAGAAAATAATTCCTGTGACTCAAGCGGAAGGTATATGGTGATGGTGGTGGTGTTGGTGGTAGTGTCTTTTGGGGTGCACACAGCAGAGAGTGAAGAGGGTGCAGATCGAGAGGATGAGGAGGGTGCAGAAGAGTAAGGCTGAGTGAGCCACTTGTCTTGTGCGTGCTTTGACGCACCTTCTGCAATTTACCACTTTGGCTCAAGTCTGTTGCTCCTGCCCTACCCCTACCACCCCTGCGGAAGGGCCTGCCTCTTCCTCTGCCTGTCATTTTTTAAATGACCCTGTGACAAAAGTCTCTAGAGAAGTGCAGTATGTATGTGGAAGAAGGTATATAACACCCCGCTTCAATCTGTCGTTTTTGGGGGCCACTAGTCTATCACACCAGTTATAATACTTTATTTTTATTGCGTTTGTCACTCTTTGTAGTATCGCTGCAGAACCGCTCAGCATGCACAGTGGAAATGCACTATACTATGCTTTTTATATGTGCAAGTATTTTATACGTGTATTACACCCCTATATACTGCACACCAAATAGTACACCTATACCAGTGCTTTAAAGGACCTTTGTAGACCTAGTAGCTAGTTTTTTGCAGACTGTCCCTCAGTCCTACACTGATAAAAGACAGCTACAGAATCGGTCAGCACTCAGCTCAGCAGTCAAGTATAATAGGCTTTCTATATTTGAAAGAAAGTATATTATACGTGTACAACCCTATATACTGTACACCTATACCAGTCCTTAAAAGGACTTTTGTGGACCTAATATTAATAGCTAGTGAATAAACTGACTGTCTCTGCTCCACACAGCGTCCTGTCCCTACACTGACAAAAGACAGCTGCAGAATCGGTCAGCAGTGCACTCAGCAATCAGCAGCACAGCAGTCAGCCGCAGTGCACCAGAACCCTATATACTGTACACCTATACCAGTCCTTAAAAGGACTTTTGTGGACCTAATAGTGATTTGTGTCACTACAGGCTTTCCCTGCTCCACACAGCAACCTCTCCCTACACTGACAAAAGACAGAATGTAAAATTGCCGCCAGATCAGGTCTATTTATAAGGTAGGGGGAATGTCCAATTGTCCATGTGCTGAAATGTCTCAATTGGCTGTCCTGTACCCCATGATGGATGTGTCATCATGGGTCAAAGTTCTTTCACAATTTAAACGCATATGCATCATAGCTTGTGGACTCTCACAAAGACCAAATAATAACCACCAATTTGTACTTATTTTTACCAAAGATATGTAGTGGTATACATTTTGGCCAAAATCTATGAAGAAAAATTACTAATCTGCTACATTTTATAACAGAAACGAAGAAAGATTTTATTTTTTTATTTTTTTACAGAATTTTCTGTCTTTTTTCTTTTATAGCACAAAAAAAAAAAAAACAGCGGTGATTAAATACCACCAAAAGAAAGCTCTATTTGTGTAAAAAAAAAGGACAAAAATTTCATATGGGTACAGTGTTGCATGACTGAGTAATTGTCATTCAAAATGTGAGAGCACCGAAAGCTGAAAATTGGTCTGGTTATTAAGAGTGTTTAAGTGCACGGTGGTCAAGTGGTTAAAAAAAATGAAAAATCCAGTGGTGATCAAATACCACCAAAATATATTTCTATTTGTGTAAAATAAAAAAATAAACAAAATTATATAAATTTAATTTGGGTACAGCTTTGCATGACCACGCAATTGCCAATTAAAGTAGAGCAGTGCCAAATAGAAAAAAAAAATGCCCTGGTCATGAAGAGGGTAAAACCTTTCCGGAGGTTAAATTATATGTAAACCCAAAACCTTTGGGGTTTCTTGGTTTTAGACAGGATACGGATGGTTTAGAGCCCATGTCTGGTTTTATAGCCCTCTAAGTCCCTGCTAGGGATATTGGCACTGTATTGATCCGTGTGACCATTGTCTGATTTTTTTTAGATCACATGATATTACTGCAAAGTCATTTTCAGTAAAAAATAAATTAATAAATACACTAAAGTTAATTTAAGGGCACAAAAGTGCAATAAATTGCCCAATTGTTTTTGTAAAATATAAAAGATGAGGTTTGTAACAAGTAAATAGAAACCCAACATGTCAAACCTTAACCGCTTCAGCCCCGGAAGATTTTACCCACTTCCTGACCAGAGCACTTTTTGCGATTCGGCACTGCGTCGCTTTAACTGACAATTGCGCGGGTGTGCGATGTTGCACCCAAACAAAATTTACAGATTTTTTTCCCCCACAAATAGAGCTCTCTTTTGGTGGTATTTGATCACCTCTGCGGTTTTTATTTTTTTCGCTGTAAACAAAAATGTAGTAATGGTAATGGCAGTGATCTGCGATTTTTATCGGGACTGCGACATTATGGCGGACACGTTGGACAGTTTTGACACATTTTTGGGACCATTGCCATTTTTACAGCGATCAGTGCAATAAAAATGCATTGATTACTCTAAAAATGTCACTGGCAATGAAGGCAGGGCTCAAGTCCTGCGGGAACGCATGGGAACGGAGTTCCTGTACTTTTTCCACAACAGGAACTCAGTTCCTGTTAGCAGCCATGTCCTGCAGGACTCTGAAGTATGCGAGCTGTGTGGCAGGTGCTACACCAGCAGCCGCCGACGACACAGCTCGCAATAGTAAGTGCCGCATACCAGGGGTGGACTGACCATTCAGGCATTGCCAGTAGGGGGCCCCATGACAGCTTCCTCTTCGATCTACCTGTCAATCACAGCTAGCTGACGGGTAGATCAGGTCCCTGCTGCTAAGAGTTTGTATTTAGTCAGACTTCTCGTGATGCGCTCCTCCCCGCCGGCCCTTCCTGATTTTCTGTCTCCTCATCTCCCCCTCCCCAGTCTTCTGCATACTTGCTCTGGGTGTCCCGCTGAATCCCCCCCTCCTCTATCTTCAGTGCCATATGATGAGAGAACCCAGAGGAGGAGCACAGCTATTCTGCTCACAGGACATGCAGGTAGAGAGGTGAGCTGAGGGAGGAACATCAGTTTGGGGTGGTAAGCTGAGCACAATACCTGGCAAAGTTTAATGCCAGGAGGGAAGTTTATGTGGAAATATGTGAAGGGTTGGAATAACAGCAAGTGTGTGTTGGAGCCCCTGCAGAGTTTGCAGCCCCCCAAGCTAACATACATCTCCTAAGCAGGAACACATCACTATCTCTCCAAGCATTCTGTCCAGATAATGTGCAGTTCATTTATGACCTTTCCATTTAACCCTGTGTTATCCAAACTCTGTTCAATGAAAAGTGTAAACTCACCACATAAACACTCTATATACAAAATAACATTCCCCAATAAAGATCAGAACACGGTGTTCACATTTGCATGGAAGCACAAATGAATGAATGCTGATTATTCAGAGAATTACCGTATTTATGTTTATTGTTTTTTTTATGTACGAACAGTTAAGCACACAATACGAAAATTGGATGAAAAATACCACTTTTGAAGTGTTCGTGCATATGAGCGTATCATTTTTTTATTTTTTTGGTGGGGGAGTGGATCTTGGGTGGGAGTTCCCACACTTTTTTCCCCAGGACTTGACCCCTGAAGGAAGGGGTTAACCAGTAGGGGGCAAACAATTGGTTAATGTGTTCCCTAGTGTGTTCTAACTGAAGGGAGGGAGGGGACTGTGCAGGAGAGATGACAGATCGCTGTTCATACTCTGTATGAACAGATGATCTGTTGGTTCTCACCTCAGAGAACCGGAAACACAGATCCCAGTTTTCTGTGTGCCCCAAGCGATCGCAGGATCCCGGTGCTGATCGCGATCGCTGGGCACTCGCATCGGCTCCGTGCTACAACTGCTGGTCGGCAAGCGGTGAAATTTGTGTGCGCCTATTAACTGCTTGCTGACCAGCTGCCGTAGTTTATACGGCAGCAGGTCGGCTAGCCTGCACAAATCAACATAGCTGTACGGCGGCCGCTTTAAGGGATATAGGAGGGGAGGTGCGAGCCCACCGCCAGGCATCCCGCAAACGCTCCTGATAGAGACAGAATGGAGATCTGTAAATGTAAAATGTGTCTGGGAGGAGAGACAGATCTGCCGTTCCTAGTAATTAGGAACATCCCCTTAATTGTCCCCCCCCCCGTGTTAACTCCTTCCCTGCCAGTGACATTTATCCAGTAATCAGTGCATTTTATAGCACTTATCTCTGTATAAATGTCAGTGGAACCAAAAAAGGGTCCGATCTGTCCACCGCAATGTCAAAGTCTCACTAAAAATCGCAGATTGCCGCCATTACTAGTAAAATAATAATAATAAAAATGCCATAAATCGATCCCATAGATTATAGAGGCTATAACTTTTTCACAAACCAATCAATATACGCTTATTGCTATTTTTCTCTTACCAAAAATATGTAGGAGATTAAATATTGGCCTAAACCGATGAAGACTTTTTTTAAACTTTTTTTTTGGGGGGGGGGCGGGAATATTCATTATAGCAAAAAGTTAAAAATATCAAAATTGTCGCTCTTTTTTTGTTAATAGCGCAAAAAATAAAAATCACAGGGGTGATCAAATAAAAGAAAACTCTAAGGCCGCGTACACACGCGCGGACTGTTCGCCCAACCTTGTCCGCTGAACAGTGTTTGGGCGGACAGTCCGCTCGTGTGTGGGGCTTCAGCGGACAGTTTCAGCGGACAGTTGGACGAACAAGGTCTTACGGAAATTCCGAAAAACTGTCCGCTGAAACAAGGTTTCAGCGGACTGTTCGCTCGTGTGTAGGCTTGTTCGGCCAACTAAGTCTCGCGCATGCTCAGAAAGGATTTCCACGTCGGAAGGTTGCATTGCAGTGTATAGGACGTCGTATTTTTCGTCCCGTCGTACGTGCCGTTCACGTCATCGCGCACGGTTTCAGCAAACTGTTCGTCCGTCGTGTGTGGCCATGTCCGTCCATGCTAAGTTTGAGCGGACTGTTTGCCGAAACTGTTGGACGGACAAAGTTGGGCGAACAGTCCGCGCATGTGTACGCGGCCTAATTGTGGGGAAAAAAAAGGACGTCAATATTGTTTGAGCACAGCGTCGCACGACCGCGCAATTGTCAGTTAAAGCGATGCAGTGCCATATCGCAAAAATTGCCTAGTCAGCAAGGGGGTAAAATCTTCCAGGGCTGAAGTGGTTAAATGGCGATGAACTTCAGTACCCTATATTTTCTTCATCTGTAACCACTTCAATACTGGGCACTTAAACACCTTCCTGCCCAGACCAATTTTGAGCTTTCAGCGCTGTCGCACTTTGAATGACAATTGCACGGTCATGCTACACTGTACCCAAATGACATTTTTATAATTTTTTCCCACAAATAGAGCTTTCTTTTGGTGGTATTTGATCACCTCTACGGTTTTTATTTTTTGCGCTACAAATAAAAAAATACCGAAAATTTTGAAAAAAAAAATGTTTTTTTTTGTTTCAGTTTCAAAACTTTGTAAATAAGTAAGTTTTCTCCTTCACTGGTGGGCACTGATGGGGCTACACTGATGGGCACTGATAAGGCGGCACTGATGGGCTCCAATGAAGTGGCACTGATGAGGTGGCATTGATGGACACTGATAGGCGGCACTGATAGGCGGCACGGATGGGCGACACGGATGGGCGACACAGATGGGCGACATGGATGGACACTGATAGGTGGCACAAATTGCCACTGATAGCTGGCACAGATTGGCATGGATGGGTGGCACAGATGGGCATGGATAGGCGGCACAGATGGGCATGGATAGGCGGCACAGATGGGCATGGGTGGGCACTCATAGGCGGCACAGATGGGCACTCATAGGCGGCACAGGTGGGCACTCATAGGCGGCACAGGTGGGCACTCATAACAGGTGGGCACTCATAGGCGGCACAGGTGGGCACTCATAGGTGGCATTGGTGTTATACTGTACTAATGGATGCCAATCAGTGCCAAACAATAATGCATGCCAATCAGTGATGCCCATTGTGGGCACTGATTGGCATCCATTATGGGCACTGATTGGCATCCATTGTGCTGACCATTGGCATCCCTGGTGGTCTAGGGAGGATTACCTTTTCCCTGGTGGTCTGGTGGCGTCCCTGGTGGTCCAGTGTGGGCATCCTCGGGGGGGCTGTGCTGATAATCGATCAGCACAGACCCCCCCTGTCAGAGGAGCAGCCGATCGGCTCTCCTCTACTCGCGTCTGACAGACGCGCGTGAGGAAAAGCCGATCACCGGCTCTTCCCATTTACACTGTGATCAGCCGTGATTGGACACGGCTGATCACGTGGTAAAGAGTCTCCGTCGGAGACTCTTTACTGAGATCGTAGTTGCCGGGTGTCAGACTGACACCCCGCAACAACGATCGCCGCAATGCGTGCCCCCTGCTCATAATCCTGAGGACGTCATATGACGTCCGGTCAGGATTATCAAACCACTTTGCCGCCGTCTTTTTGTAATAGGGCGGGCGGCAAGTGGTTAAAAGCCCCCTATAGGTCATCAGTTTAGTGTTATAAAGAAGGTCTGGTCTGGGGGGGCCTCAGAAGCATTTCAGGAGGGGGACTTTATATGCTTGTGTGTAACTTAAAGGGTTTACAATGAAATTAATTTATTCACTTTACATTTTTAACTTTTACTTAACTTTTAAATAATAATGTTTTACTTAGTAAAACGAAAGTCTTGTTTTCTGTTTAAATTAAAAATAACAAACATGTTATACTTATCTGCTCTGTGTAATGGTTTTGCACAGAGCAGCCCAGATCCTCCTCTTCTCGGGAGCCAGCCCCTCACTCCTGATTGGCTCACTGATTTTGATTGACAGCAGCGGGAGCCAATGGCACCATGCTGCTGTCTCAGCCAATGAGGAGGGGGGTCCCAGATGGCCGGGGCTGTCATGCAACATCGCTGGATCTAGATGGGCCAGTGGCAGCTGGTGCTCAAAATTTTTTGGTGGGACGCAAATAAATTGAAAAAATTCTGGAAAAAAAACATTAATTAACGCCTCATTGTACCCATCAAATGCAGCCACTGTGCCCATCAAACGCAGCCACTGTGCCCATTTTTTTCATCTCATAGAGAACAAAAAGTCCCCTATCTGGTGATTTTTCTCCATATGGTTTATTTTCTGATATGGGTTTCTGACAAGCCAGTGTTTTGAATTACCTTGACTTGTTTTATCACATTAACTAATTTTATTGTACTGATTTCTACTTTTAAACAATATTGTTTTATCCTCATTATATGTTACATTGTATAAAAGACCTCCTGTCTCCTATACTGTAAGCTGATGTGTGAGCGCCCTCTAGTGGGTATTAGTTGGAGTTTGGAGACATAGCCAGAGATGGTCAAAACAGGAAAAGTAAGTTGGTTGTGTTGCGGAGTCTGTCATACGCAAACAACGCTGTTCGCTTTTTTCCAGACTTCATTGTTAGGAATGAGTCCCATGGACAATTTTTATTAACCCATAACTTCAGTGAAATGCATCAGGGCCAATTCACAGCTTGAATTGCTCAGGACAGCGATGTGCGTTCTTGTGTGATTCACATGCAAAAAAATTGTCATACTTTTTTGTGTATAGCGCAAAAAATAAAAATTGCAGAGGGGATCAAATACCACCAAAAGAAAGCCCTATTTGTGGTAAAAAAAAAAAAGGACATGAATTTTGTTTGGGTACAGCGTCGCACGACCGCGCAATTGTCAGTTAAAGTAACACAGTGCCGTATCGCAAAAAATGACCTGGTCAGGAAGGGGGCAAATCCTTCCGGGGCTGAAGTGGTTAAAATAACAAACATGTTGCTGTATACTTACCTGCTCTGTGAAGTGGTTTTGCACAAAGCAGCCCCGATTCTCTTCTTCTCTGGTCCCCTGCTAGCGCTGCTGTTGCCCCCATAGCAAGAAGTTTGCTACAGGGGCAATAAAGAGGCAGAGGGACTTGGAGTGCATGATGGGGGTTTGTGTTGAGCTGGGGTGCACAATATGGAGGTGAGGGGACAGTGGTTGCATGATGAGGGGGGTGTATGATGTTAGGGGGCACAGTGAGGAAATATAGGGATTGGGAGTGCATGATGGGGGGGTTATATGGAGTTGGGGTGCACAAAATTGAGGTGGAGTGACTGGGGGTGCATGATGGGGGGTTGTGTGAAGTTGGGTGCACAATATGGAGGTGGGAAGACTGGGATTGCATGGTGAGGGGGTGTATGAAGTTAGGAGGAACAATAAGAAAATATAGAAATTGGGAGTGCACGATAGGGGGGGCTTATGGAGTTAGGGGGCACAATTAGAAGATGTAGGGCACACCTGGGAACCCAGATGAGACACAGATTTTCCTAATCTCTCTCTCATATATATATATATATATATATATATATATATATATATATATATATATATATATATATACACTTTTTTTGTGGAAGGGGGCCCCAGGGGGTGCTAACCATCCATGGGCTAGGGGGCACAATGTGTGTCTTGCCCCGGGTCATGGCAACCCTCGCTACACCTCTGGTGCTACCAGTACTGTGCTGCTCAATGTTCTCCTTGCTGGAGACTCTGACATAGGGAAGCAAGTCCCTGCCTCTACCAAGATGACCGACTCCATACAGAGTAATGGTATCAAGATCAGCTGGTAAATCAGAGGCAATAGGGGTTACCAATCCTTTGCCCTCTGCCTTTTTTTGGGTACAGCTCTGAGTTCAGTCACTCTATTAATGGCCCCTGGAGATTACAGAAGAACCTTTGGCACACTACCCTGTGGCACATTTGTGTAGGCTTAAAGGGCAGACCTGACAGTGGGGGGGGGGGGGGGTCAGATGGGAGCATTCGGGCAGGTATGCTACCAACCATGGTAAACCACCCCAGCACGCCCGCCCCCCCCCCCCTCCACCATGTATCCTGGGCTCCACGTGTCCCTCTACAGCCTAGGCCTAATATAGCGGGTGCCAACGGGTGGACAGGAAGGGAGGAGAGCGGACGTGTGTTTTCAGCGTCACTTCCAGGTCCGCCACTCAGTGTCCCTGGACAGCTTGGCTGGGAAAGCATGTAATGCAATGGGATCTGCAGTGCATTACCTTCAGTGGAGCCCAGAAGAATCATGCAGAGACTTTTAGACCCTGAATATCTCATTAAAGAGGTCACCAAAACAATTTTTTTTTACTTCACTTGTTTATAAATCACATAAGGGATTTGTCACCCTTCTTATGGGCGCACACACATTAAAGGTTTGAAATGTCGGGTGTCTGCTTTCAGAAAATACATTATGTTTGGGGGTTTTATGTCATCTTCAGGACAAAAAAAATTATTATTTTTTTAAGCACGTATGCGAAAAATCCCCCCCCAAAAAAAGTCTCCTTCAGTGAAAGTGTGTTTAAAGCTCCTATGGGGTTTTAGCGATTGGGCGAAAATCGGTTGCACAATCGGATTGCATTAGACGCAGCCCGCATGAGGCTAGACTGAACAGGAAACGCCACTCACCAAGGCCCTGCCTAGATGGATACCATCAGCTTACTGAGCTGAAGAGCACGGTGAACATTTTGGCAACGACAACCATCAAACGAAGAGACTCCAGATCTGGCGCCATGATGGTGGGCTTGATAGCTAGAAATAAATAAAACATAAAATATAAGAGGAGAAATAAGAGGACTGGGAAACAGAGCGATGCACTAAAGTGAATGTTCGCTTAGCAGGGCGTAGCGCTACTTGCCCTTCCCTATCTGCTGACGGCACACGTCAGATCTGGGATGGGCATTTAAAGGGACTGCTCTACGAAGAGCAACCATTGCACAGCAAATACAACAGCCTGAAAAAAAATTGGACATTGATCGGACATTCCGACAACAAAATCCATGTTTTTTTTTGTTTTTCGACGGATGTTGGCTCAAACTTGCCTTGATAAACACGGTCGCACAAAGTTGGTTGAAAATACCAAACATGAAGAACGCGGTGGCGTACAACACGTATGACGAGTCAAGAAAAATTAAGTTCAATACCCAGTGCTGCTCTTCTGCTTGATTCCGAGCATGTGGGGAACTTTGTGCATCGGAAATTGTGTACACACGATAGGAATTTATGCAATGTTGTCGGAAAATTTGAGAACCAGATCTCCAATTTTGTGCGACGGAAATTCCGATGGAAACTGTCCGATGGAGCCTACACATGGTCGGAATTTCAGACAACACGCTCCAATCGCACATTTTCCATCGGAAAATCTGACCGTGTGTATGCGGCATTATGCCCTGTACACACGGTCGGGCTTTCCGACAGGAAAATGTGCGATCGGGTCTTGTTGTCGGAAAATCCGTGTGCGGGCTCCATCTGACTTTTTCCGTCTGAATTTCCGACACACAAAGTTTGAGAGCAGGATCTAAAATTTTCCGACAACAACTTCTGATCGTTTAAATTCCAATGTGTAGACAAATCTGACGCACAAAGTGCCACGCATGCTCAGAATAAATTACGAGGCGAAAGCTATTGGCTACTGGCCCGTTTATAGTCCCGACGTACGTGTTTTACGTCACCTCGTTCTGAACGATTGGATATTTTTTTTAACCACTTCAGTGCCGGAAGGTTTACTCCCCCCGGCAAGGCCATTTTTTCCAATACGGCCCTGCGTTATTTTACCTGACAATTGCGCAGTTGTGCGACACTGTACAAATAAAAAAAAATTCCCCACAAATAGTTTCTATTTCTTCTGGTGGTATTTGATCACCTCTGTGGTTTTTATTGTTTGCGCTATAAACAAAAAAGAGCGACAATTTTGAAAAAAAAAAACCGTTTTGCTATAATAAATATCCTCCCCAAAAAAATGCAAAAAATCTAATTTCTTCATCAGTTTAGGCCAATATGTATTCTGTTACATGTGTTTGGTAAAAAAAAAAAAAAAAACGCAATAAACGTATATTGATTGGTTTGTGCAAAAGTTATAGCGTCTACAAAATAAGGGATAGATTAAGGTATTTTTATTATTATTATTCTTTTTTTTTTTTTTATAATAATAATGGTGGCAATCTGCGATTTTTAGCGGGACTGCAACATTGCAGCGGACGGATCAGATTGACACTTTTTTGTTACCATTGACATTTATACAGCGATTGGTGCTACAAAAATGCACCTATTACCGTATAACAACGACAATTCTGAAAAAAAAACACACACACATATATATATATTTATACATATACACACACACAAAAAAATACATATATATTTTTTACTTTTTTTCTATAAATCAGAAAAAAAAATGTTAAAAAAATGGAATTTCTTCATCAGTTTAGGCCAATATGTATTCCGCTTTTTTTTTGGGGGGAAAAACAAATCCCATTAACTAATTTCTGACCGTCGGCAGTCAAATGACGGCCAGGTGGCGCACCTATTGTGGCGGGAGGACGTCATATGACGGCCTCCCGTTTAAACAGGGAATGCGCGCGATCATGCGCACGCATTACTGTTTCTTCGGGGGCGGTGTGTCACAGAGCCACCGCTCGCCACCGAAGGGGGTGAACAGCCATTGGTTATGGCTGTTTACCACGTGATCAGCCGTGATGAAGTCACGGCCAATCACAGATGGTCAAACCCCCACTGTGCACGGCGCATGCGCGTGATCGCGTGCGCACTGCACGTCGGTGGCGGCGTGTTCCCCGGGAACACTGCTCATCACCGATGCTGGTAAATAGCCATTGGCCAGCTGTTTACCCACGTGATCGGCTTTGATCCTTTCACAGCCGATCACTAAAATGTAAACAAACAACAGTAACGAGATGTTACCGGGTTCTCCTCCTCACACACTGATCGTGTGTGAGGAGGAGATTGCGGTAACATCTCGTTACCGCCTACAGTGTACACCAATCACACCGATTGCCCCCCCCAATAAAGAGGACCTGTCACCACCCCTCATAGTACTTGTCACTCACAGTCCATCAGAGTACCCGAGTACCTGTCGCAGCCCATCAGGGTACCCGAGTACCTGTCGCGGCCCATCAGGGTACCCGAGTACCTGTCGCGGCCCATCAGTGTACCCGAGTACCTGTCGCAGCCCATCAGGGTACCCGAGTACCTGTCACGGTTCATCCGAGTACCCGCCACAGCCCATCAAAGTACCCAAGTACCTGTCGCAGCCCATCAGGGTACCCGAGTACCTGTCACGGGTTCATCCGAGTCCCCGAGTACCTGTCACGGGTTCATTCGAGTCCCCGAGTACCTGTCACGGGTTCATCCGAGTCCCCGAGTACCTGTCACAGGTTCATCCGAGTCCCCGAGTACCTGTCACGGGTTCATCCGAGTCCCCGAGTACCTGTCACGGCTCATCCGAGTACCCAAGTACCTGTCACGGTTCATCCGAGTACCCGAGTACCTGTCACGGTTCATCCGAGTACCCAAGTACCTGTCACGGTTCATCCGAGTACCTGTCACGGTTCATCCGAGTACCTGAGTACCTGTCACCGTTCATCCGAGTACCCAAGTACCTGTCACCGTTCATCCGAGTACCCGAGTACCTGTCACCGTTCATCCGAGTACCCGAGTACCTGTCCCAGTCCATCCGAGTACCTGTCCCAGTCCATCCGAGTACCTGTCACAGTTCATCTGAGTACCTGTCACAGTCCATCTGAGTACCAGAGTACCTGTCACAGTCCATCTGAGTACCTGTCACCGCCCCTTCAGAGTACCCAAATACCAGTCACCAAGCCATCAGAGAACCTGTCACCAGGCTATCAGAGTACCCGAGTACCTGTCACCAGGCCATCAGAGTACCCGAGTACCTGTCACCAGGTCATCAGAGTACTCGAGTACCTGTCACCAGGCCATCAGAGTACTCAAGTACCTGTCACCAGGCCATCAGAGTACTGAAGTACCTGTCACCAGGTCATCAGAGTACCCAAGTACCTGTCACCAGGCCATCAGAGTACCCGAGTACCTGTCACCAGGCCATCAGAGTACCCGAGTACCTGTCACTAGGTCATCAGAGTACTCGAGTACCTGTCACCTGGCTATCAGAGTACTCAAGTACCTGTCACCAGGCCATCAGAGTACTCAAGTACCTGTCACCAGGCCATCAGAGTACTCAAGTACCTATCTGCAGCCCATCAGAGTACCCGAGTACCTATTTGCAGCCCATGCCTCATAGAATATACGTTCGGGTGTTTGCTTTCCAAAATGGGGTAATTTTGTGGGTAATTTCCCTGTCTTGGTGCCCCAGGACCTTCAAAAGTGTGATAGGTAGGAATGAAATAAGATGTGTCATTTATGCTCCTAGAACGCCTGAACGTACTACTTCAATGTTCGGCCTCTCTATGTGACCAGGCTGTGTAAAAGTCCTACACATGTGGTATCGCCATACTCGGGAGGAGTAGCAGAATGTGTTTTGGGGTGTAATTTTTGCTATATATATGCTATGTGTTAGAAATATCTTATAAATTTACAACTTTGTGTAAAAAAAAAAAATGTGTTTTCATTTTTTTCCACATATTCCAAAAACTTCTGTAAAAAAAAAATGAACTGTTCAAAAGACTCATTATGCCTCACAGATTATACGTTGGGGTGTTTGCTTTCCAAAATAGGGTCATTTTATGGGAAATTCCATTGTCCTGGTACTCCAGGGCCTTCAAAAGTGTAATAGGTGGTTGAGAAAGGAGATGCGTCATTTTTGCTCGTAGAACGTCTGAAGGTACTACTTCAATGTTGGTGCTCTGTATGTGGCCAGGCTGTGTAAAAGTCTCACACATGTGGTATTGCCGTACTCGGGAAGAGTAGCAGAATGTATTTTGGGATGTAATTTGTTGTATGCATATGCTGTGTGTGAGAAATAACCTGATAATATGACAATTTTGTAAAAAAAAAAAAAAAAAAATCTTTATTTGGCAAAGAATTGTGGGTAAAAATGACAACTTAAAAAAACTCACCATGCTACTTAATACCTTGAAATGTCTACTTTGTAAAAAGGGGTCATTTGGGGGGTATTTGTACTTTCCTGACTTATTAGTGTCTCAAGAAATGAGATACACCTGATGTACTGAAGGCCTGATCAGATGTGATCAATTTTCAGTGATTGGCACCATAGTTTGTAGACTCTATAACTTTCACAAAGACCAAATAATATACACTAATGTGGGTTATTTTTACCAAAGATATGTAGCAGTATAAATTTTGGCCAAAATGTATGAAGAAAAATTACTAATTAGCAAAAATTTATGACAAAAAAGAAAAAGGCATTTTTTTCACAAAATTTACGTTTTATTTTATTTATAGCACAAAAAATAAAAAATAAGCACTAGTGATTAAATACCACTAAAAGAAAGCTCTATTTGTGTGGAAAAAAGGACGCAAGTTTCATATGGGTACAGTGTTGCATGACTGAGTAATTGTCATTCAAACTGTGAGAGCGCTGAAAATGAAAATTGGTCTGGTCAGGAAGGGGGTGTAAGTGCACTGTATTGAGGTGGTTATACTGATTGGTTTGCACAAAAGTTATAGCATCTACAAACTAGGAGATTTTTTATTTTTTTATACTAGTGATGGCGGCAAGCAGCGATTTTTAGCAGGACTGACATTTCGGAGGGCAAATCATACACCTGACACTTTTGACACCTTTCGGTTATTTATATATACTATATATAGATAGATATACAAACAGTGTATTAGGCCCCTTTCACACTGGAGTGGTTTTCAGGAGCTACAGTGCTAAAAATAGCGCCTGTGTAGCGTCTGAAAAAAATCCGCCCCTTTCACTCCAGTGTGAAAGCCCGAGAGTCTTCACACTGGAGAGGTGCGCTGGCAGGACGGTAAAAAAAGTCCTGCTAGCCGCATCTTTGGAGCGGTGAAATACACTGTTCCTAAACCGCTCCTACCCATTGAAATCAATGGGACAGTGCGGCTATACCACCGGCAAAGCGCCACTGCAGCTGCGATTTGTGGGCGGTTTTAACCCTTTTTCAGCCACTAGCGTGGGTTAAAACCACCCCACTAGCGGCCGCAGACCGCCGGTAAAACGTCAGGAAAAAGCGCCTCTAAAAATAACGGCGCTTTACCCCTGACGGCCGCACCGCCCCAGTGTGAAAGGGGCCTTATTGTGTACTTGCCCGAAAAGACCAAATGTTTCAAGCATGTCTTTCTTTTCATTTTGATGATTATGGCTTACAGCTAGAGAAACCCCAAAATTCAGCATCTCAGAAAAATAAAATATGACATAAGACCAATAAAGAAAAGGGATTTTTAATCCAGAAATGTTGGCTTACTGAAAAGTCTGTCCATGTACAGTATAGTATGCACTTAATACTTGGTCGGGGCTCCTTTTGCATGAATTATGGCATCAATGTGGAGTGGCATGGAGGTGATCAGCCTGTGGCACTGCTGAGGTGTTATGGAAGTCCAGGTTGCTTTGATAGTGGCCTTCAGCTTGTCTACATTGTTGGGCCTGGTGTCTCTCATCCTGTGTGCTGGCCAATCAAGCACAGCGATACCATGATCACCTGACCAGGTATTGGTAGTTTTGGCAGTGTGGTCAGGTGTCAAGTCCTGCTGGAAAATTATATCAGCTTCTCCATAAAGCTGGTCAGCAGAGGGAAACATGAAGTGCTCTAGAATTTTCTGGTAGAGGGCTGCGCTGACTTTGGAATTGATAAAACACAGTGGACCAACACCAGCTGATGACATGGCTCCCCAAATCTTCACTGACTGTGGAAACTTCATACTGGACCACATACAACTTGGATTCTGTGCCTCTCCACTCTTGTGCCAGACTTTGGGACCTTGATCTCCAAATGAAATGCAGAAATTTTCCCATAACATGATAATTTGGGGAGCCACATTATCTGCTGGTGTTGGTCCACTGCGTTTGATCAAGTCCAAAGTCAGCGCAGCCCTCTATCAGGAAATTCTAGAGCACTTCATGCTTCCCTCTGCTGACCAGCTTTATGGAGAAGCTGATATAATTTTCCAGCAGGACTTGGCACCTGACCACACTGCCAAAACTACCAATTCCTGGTCACATGATCATGGTATCGCTGTGCTTGATTGGCCAGATTTAAATTTTTCCCATTTTTGAGTGTAAGTCCGGAATTTTCCGATTTCTCTACTTTCCAGTTTTGCCATCCTATTATAATATTCAGTTTTATCCAACCAGTCTCTTATGTCAGGCTTTTCGCTGTTTAACCAGTTTTTCGGAATCAGCCCCTTTGTCGCGATAAGGAGTATCGGTGTGATTGTTTTCCTTGTCTGCTTCCTTATTGTCTCACAATCTTGAAACAGGCACGTCTGAAAATTACAC
The DNA here is from genome assembly GCF_037356315.1 of Lithobates pipiens. NCBI lineage: Eukaryota > Metazoa > Chordata > Amphibia > Anura > Ranidae > Lithobates > Lithobates pipiens. The sequence goes on from NW_027507882.1 coordinate 2,676,192, forward strand.
TCTAAGTTTTCACCAGTTATTTCTATTATGCTATTCACTATCTCTTGCCAATACTCCTTTATTTTCGGGCACTCCCACCATATGTGCAGCATTGTTGCTGTTTGATTACATTTCCTCCAACATAATGGGGAGCTCTCCGTTGGATATCTGCTTATTCTTACCGGCGTCCAGTACCATCTGGCTAGTAGTTTATAGTTAATTTCAATGGTTTTCATATCTCTTACTCTTACACCGTCGTGGACTGCTCTGATCATCCTCTTCCCTTGTTCATCATCTATTTTTAATTTCAATTCCTTTTCCCATTGGTCTAGATAGGCCGGTCTTCCTTGTCCTTCTAGTCCTGTAAGTATTGCATATATTTTAGAAATTCCTTTCTTTAAAGAATGTTGTGTGTAACACAGCTTTTCCAGAGGCCTCTTTTCTCCTTCACATCTTATTGGGATTGGGAGAGATTTTATAAAGTGAGTTAGTTGAACTAAATTCCAGTTGTTTAATTTCCAACCTGTGTCCTTTTCTATTTCCTGTCGTGTTTTAATTTTGCCCATCACCACTACATCTTTCAGTTGGGGAGTTTTTATCTTCTGACCCGTGAATATCTAATTTCCTGGTGCGAAAATATTTGTTCCCCTAAGTGCCATTAATGGGGAATTGTATTCCCATTTCTCTCTCCGACATAGTGTATCCCATATTTTAAATACATTTTTGGTCAATATATGTGAATCTTGTCCCAATGACCTATATTTTTGTGACCCAAATACTTTTGTGCAACGTGCTTCTACTTAAAGTGGTTGTAAACCCTTACACTATACGGTTTAGGAGATATTTACCTGAAGACAGCCACCGCTGTCTACAGCGCATGCGCCGTAGACAGCGGCACGCAGGCGCACTGGGTAAGCCGCAGATCGCGGCGATATGCCGTGAGTGTCGGCTCTCATGCGCAGGAGTGACGTCATCGCTGCTCCAGCGAATCACGGCGCCGGAGCAACGAGACCCACCAAGAAGATGGACGCTTGGAACTACAGGGGACAGCGGTGACTTCGCTGGCTCCTGTGTCAGGTAAGTGACACATAATGGACTACTATGCGATGCATAGTAGTCCATTATGCTTTACCTTTGCAGGGAATCAAAGAGGAAATAAACCCATCAGGGTTTACTTCCTCTTTAATGTATCTTCTATTTCCACCCATTTTTTTTTTCCCCCATTTTCCTTCGTCCACTCTATCATCCATGTCAGTATTACTGCTTTATAATATCTATATAAGTCAGGGAGTTGCCAGTCCACCATTTTCCCTTTTCCTAGTGATTAGTGCGTAATTGATTCTAGACTTCCTGTTCTGCCAAATGTATTTTATTGTTTAAATTCCTTTTTTATTTCGTTTTTCACATTTACAAAAAACAGTAAAAAATATTTCTTATACATACTATTTCAAATCACTTTGTTTAGGATTCATAGTATTTCAGTGTTTTCAACATTCATATAAAAACAGAAAGAAAATACACATTGGGTACCCGACCGGATCGATCCTTAATATACCTAAGAAAATGTAAAAAAAAACAAAAAGAGAGAAGGGGGAGAGGGGGAGGGGAGGCAAACCCTCCGCACCTCAGTGTTCAAAATTATCCTCTTGTGATCTTATCTTACCCTTACTATTGCCTCTCCCCCGTGATTCCTTTTCTTAATTTAAATTTGTGATATGTATAAGGTGGGGATTCCTCTCCCTCTATCCCCACTCCCTTCTTCCATAAATTTATGTAAATACTCTCAAAAAAAATAAAAATAAAATCCCCTCTCCCCATCCCCCCCTGAGAAAAAACAGAGAAAGAAAAAAAAAGAAAAAAAAAGGGGGAAGAAACCCCACCCCCATGGGTTATGGAGTATAACATCCAGCTACACGCCGCTAGACGCCCACTCCATCCCCCATAGTTCCAAGATATGTTGAAGACTTTCTGAATTCCATCCAATTCCTCCAAGTATCCTGGAATCTCATTCCTACTCCCCTTTGAAGGTATATTAATTCTTCCATAATCCTCATTCTGTCTATTCCCCTGAACCACTCTCCTATCCCTGGCATTTCCTTTACTTTCCAATATCTCGGGATCAGTGCTTTCGCTGCATTCAGCAGAAATGGAGTTAATACTATTCTATAGTTTTCCCTAGGGCCCTCGGTCGCGTGAAACAAACATTTCCAGGGGTCCAGTTCTATTTCCGTCCCATCAATCTCTTTAATTAGGCCCACCACTTTTTCCCAATATAACTGAATTGCGCTGCATTGCCACCATATATGGGCGTGAGTTCCCTCCTTCCCGCATTCTCTCCAGCATAAGGGTGATAAATCTTGGTTAATTTTAGGCATTTTAGATGGAACATAATACCACCTAACCAATAATTTATAGTTCATTTCTTGTATCCTTGTATCCATTGAAGTGGAATGGGTGTAATCTATAACTTTCCCTTTCAGTTTTTCTGAAATTGATTGGTTCAGTTCACCTTCCCATCTCCACAAAGAGGGCATCGCCTCATCCTCCATCAAAGTTATTAGGGTCCTGTATATTTTAGAGATCCCCTGTCTGCCCACTCCTCCTCGGTCAATCAATTTCTCCCAGGGATTTAAACTGTTGCCCAAGCGGAGAGGTTTAGGGAGGGACTCTACAAAGTGTTGGAGTTGTCTATATCTCCATCCATCCCATGGTGTTCTGCCATATTTCTCTCGTAGCTCCGCTAGTGAGCATAAGCTATTTACTTTTATCACATCCCTTAATCTCAATCTGTCCCTATGAGTCCACTTCAAGAACATTTTATTTTTTTTCCCCGGGGGAAAATAATTATTTCATGACAGGGGCATTAAGGGGCTATTGTTTTGTCCTACTGTACCTTTAAGTACCCCATCCCATGTTCTTAATGTTTCCATTGTAATCGGGGATATTCCTCTAGGGAGACCCCTAAACTTCATTGGAATCCAGATGGTCTGACTCAGGGCAACTTTACTCATATTATCTTCCAGTAGTACCCATTTTTTATATGGGGCGCTATAAACCCAATCCAGAATTCTCCTCATTACCGCTGCCGAATGGTATTTTTGAAAATCTGGAAGGGATACCCCTCCCTTATCCTTAGGTCTATTCATTATCTTATAGGAAACGCAACTTCCTCTTTTATTCCATATGAATTGCTGGATCAGGGATTTAATAATTTTAAAGTAGGCCCCTGGGACATTTATCGGGAGACTGAAAAATATATAATGCCTTTGGTAGGGTCATCATTTTAATTACACTTATCCTACAGAACCATGACAGTCTATGTGTGGGGTATCCTTTAAGGTCTTGTTTAATTCTATTTAAGAGAGGGAGATAGTTATCTTGATATAAGTCTGCAACTGATGTCGATAAGTATACTCCCAAATACTTCAGGCCCCTCTCTTTCCACACATAGGGGAATAGAGCTCTAAGTTCCCTTCTCTCCTTTGGGGAAGTATAGACATTTAGTATCTCAGTTTTCTCCCTATTAATCTTAAAATTCAAGACACTCCCATATTCCTCCAACTCCTGCAGGATCCTAGGGAGGGACTGTTTAGGATTCATTATATAAAGCATAATATCATCTGCGAATGCAGATATCTTATGCTCATTCCCTGAGACCATTATTCCCTCAATTTCATGATTCGCTCTTATAGATGCCAAAAGAGGTTCCAGAGAGAATACAAAAAGTAAGGGAGACAATGAGCATCCCTGACGTGTACCGTTATAAAGCCCAAAGGTATTTGATAAAGTCCCATTCACCTGAATCTGAGCTGTGGGGTTAGAGTATAAAGCCTCTATCCACCTTAACATTCTTGGGCCTAAACCAAATTTATGTAATGTCTGCAGCATATATTCCCATTCTAAGCTATCAAAGGCCTTTTCCGCATCTACCGATAGGAAAAGGGAAGACTGCTTCCTCTTCCTAACTTCCTGCATTAAGAGGGTTGTCCTCAATATATTATCCCTCGCCTCCCTCCCAGGTACAAAACCCGCTTGAACTCCTTCTATGCAATCTGGCATATGATGTTTCAATCTCTCAGCTAGGATCCTTGCATAAATTTTTACATCCTCATTAATCAGAGAGATAGGTCTAAAGCTGGAGCATAATGTTGGGTCTTTCCCTTCCTTTGCTAGTTTAGTTATAAAGGCCCCCAAAGCTTCCTTACGTATCTCCCTTCCTTCCCCGATTGAATTCATATACTGATGGAAATAAGGTGTCAGAGGTCCCATAAACTTTTTAAAGTATATTGATGTGTACCCATCGGGCCCTGGACTCTTCCCATTCTTACTATCCTTAATTGCTCTCTCTATTTCCTCCATAGAGATATCCCTATCGAGTATGCCAGCATCCTCCTCTGCTATCCTCGGTAGTTCTACCTTCCAGAGATATTGTTCAATTTTTTCCCTTCTATTTTGTTTGTCCTTGGGGTCCTGGCTGTCATTTACCTTATATAATAGCTGATAGTATTCTGAGAAGATGTTACTAATATCTCTTGTTGAGTATTTCATTACTCCCTTCTTATCTTTCATTTTTGCAATATAATTAAAATTTCTTCTAGGTTTAATTACCCCTGCCAGGATTCTCCCCGGTTTATAACCAAATTCATATTGCCTTTTGACTGACTTTAAAAAGGCCTGCCTGGTTTCCTGCTCCAGTAGATGTCTCAGTGCTTCCCGTTTTCCCATAAGTTCGGCCATTATTTTATGGTCATTTAACCCTGTATGTAACTGTTCCAACTCCTGGATTTCCTGTAGGATCAGTAATTTTCGTGCTGACCTTATTTTCCTTCTCTTGGCTGCTTCTGCTATCAATCTCCCTCTCATATACACCTTATGGGTCTCCCAAAAAACAGTTGGTGTAATATTCTCTACATTATTTTCTTTAAAAAATAGATTCATATCCCTTTCCAGAGCTTCAAATATTTTATGATCATGTAAAAGAGATTCATCTAACCTCCATACTCTTTGCCTGACCGGTATGTCCTCCAAATCCAAAACAGCCATAACGGGGGCGTGATCTGAGAGGGTTATTGATTTCACTTCTACTTCCCTTAGCCCCTCCAGGAGCTGATGCGCTAAGAAGATATAATCAATTCTTGAGTAAGAATGATGCACCTGGGAATAGTAGGTAAAATCCTTTCCCCCCGGATGCGCAATTCTCCACACCTCCACTAGTTTCTGCCGAGGTAATTTTTGTTTAATTATCTTAAGATATTTACCTTCTGAGCGTAGGGATGGGGGTTGGGCATACAGGGTAGGGTCACATACAAAGTTAAGGTCCCCTGCCATAATCACCCCTCCCTCTTTAAAACATTCTAATTTATTCAATACTTTCCCAAAAAAGGGACAAGGGTGATAATTAGGGCAGTAAATATTAACCAACGTATACATTTTATTAAAAATAGAACCTTTGATAAATAGATACCTCCCTTCAGAATCCGATTTCATAGCCTTTAAAATAAAAGAGGTACTTCTATCAAACCCAATAACAATTCCTCTTGCCCTCTTACTAGAGGAGTATCCATGAAACCAAGTTGGATAGTTTTTAGACTTCAGACCACTGTTATGTGACCATTTAAAATGAGTTTCCTGTAGGAAAGCAATATTTGATGACCGTTTTTTAAATTTCTGCAAAATCTGATATCTCTTATTGGGACTATTTAGCCCTCTAACATTATATGTAACAATCTTCAAAGGGGCCATTTTTCATGGAGATCGGTTGTAACTAGCCATAGACATTCCATCGTGAAATCAAAAACAAAAAATAACATATATTTTTTACCTAGATCAATCCAGTCGGTACACCATACATTAATCAATGTGAAAAAACATATTTTTCCCCATCGATATTCTCCTCCCTCCCTTCCCACCCCCCCCACCCTTTACACATTGAATATCAATGTTACCGTCCTCCAGGCTAGCGCCTATTTACCAGACCCCAGCCCTGGTTGGACCTTCCTTGAGGGAGTATAAGTGCCCGCATGGGCCCCCGAGCCTCACCCCCTTTTGGAGGTGGTCTCGGGGGAGCATGCGGGCACCGCCCAGCCCCCAGCACATACGTCCCCACAGAACGAGCCTACTCAAATTCATCCTTGCCCAAAAACTTTATTCTTTTACTTTTCCTCCCTTATTCCTGCCCACCAACCTGTTATTTATGATTATTTACCCCAATTTTACCACTTCCACCCCCCTCTCCTCCCTTTTAAAAAAAAACCCTACACTCTATTCCAAGGCTGGTCTCTCAATTTCGTCCAGTCTAGGGGTTTTTTCTCCCAATTTTCTAAGTTAACGCATGGCATATTCAATTTATTGCAAAATTCTTTCAAGTCCTCTGGGAATCTTAAGGTAGCTGTTATTCCTTGGTTTTTAGCTATCAAACATGCAGGGAAGCCCCATCTATAAGTGATCTTCTTCTCTTGTAATTGATTTATTAGGGGTTTCAGGGCCCTTCTACGCCTCAGTGTCTCTTGTGAGAGGTCAGAAAAGATAAGCAACGTAGCTCCCTCTTTAATGGTTTCAGAGCTTCTTGCATCTTGCCGGATTTGTTGTTTTGTTTCATATTGGGTAAATCTCACAATTACATCTCTCTCCGTCTCGGGTCTTGGCTTCTCTTTTGTTTGTATTCTATGTATTCTATCAAAAGCTATATGAGATGTTACTTCTTTTTTCATTATTTTATAAAAGACTTCTCGAAGCACAGTCTCTAACTCAGTGCTTCTCACGGATTCTGGTAGGCCACGAATTCTTAAATTATTTTGCCTATTCCTGTTTTCCTGATCCTCCAGTTTATATCTGATATTTCTCATTTCTATCCAATCCAGATCCGCCCTTCTCTGTAATTCCGAAATAGCTTTTTTATGTTCTTCTAATTGTATTTCCGATTCTTCTACCCTTTTTAATACATTTTGAATATCTGCACGAGTTGCCTTTAATTCGCCCTTAATCATCCCTTCCAGATGTGAAATAATTTCTGCCATTTCCTGTTTAGTGGGGAGTGATTGGGGGTTAATTCCTTCTTTTTCTGGTTCCCACATCTTTCCTGACTCTTTTTGTTGATATCGTTCTTTCGAGCTTTTCTGTGGAGTTACACCTTCTTCTATATTAGGTTTTTTGCTTGTCTGTCCTTCCCGGGCAGGTGATGTTCCTTCTCCCCTTTCCACTTCCTTTTCCTCCCTCTGGTCTACTCTGCCCTGGGCCATATAAGTTTTTATAGAATTCCCTTTCCCACTTTCTATTTGCCCAGCTTTGGCTCCCCTCCTTACCATTATCCTTTCTTACCCCTTCCCCTTCAGTTTAGCTTTTCAAATTTGCGTTAATAAGCGTTGATATTATTTAGCTCTATTAACCAACCTAGTCTCCCCGAGATTATGATTCCTTCTGAGAAGCAGGCACCTTTTCCTTATTTATTCCCTTCTTCTTTTCCCCTTCCCTCTCCACTCCCCCCAATATACCTATGTGCAAATCTGTTTTCAATTACAGTACAATCTTAATATTTTACAATTTTCCAAAACTATAAGTTATATATATTGTGTGTCCCAACACTTATACAAAAAAAATAAAAAATTAGGAAAGAATTTTCTCTCTTTTTCTTTCCCTTCTCCTTCCTTTCCCTTTTTCTCTCCTTTTTCTTCAAGAGAAAAAAAAAAGGGGGGGGGGGGATGAGTGCAAATAATGCAGGAAGTGCAAAAATTGCACAAAGTGCAAAAAATGCTAAAGGTACAAAAATTGCAAAAAGTGCCAAAAGTGCAAAAATGCTACAATGCTAAAAAAAAAAAAAAAAGGATACAAATGCAAAAAAGTGGCAAGAGTGCAAAGAGTGCAAAAATACAAAAAAGTGCACAAAATGCTAAGATTGCAAAATATTGCAAAAAAACAAAAAAAAGATATAGGGGAAGGGGGATAGGGTGGGATACACCCAGCAGCAGGGAAAGGGGAAAGGGGGGGGGCACAAGGGGTATTATTTCTTACTTTATTTACTGTTTTTTTTCATCTACCAAAACATTTTTAATCCAAGCCATGTATCCTTTTTATTTACCCCTAAAAAAAAAAGAAAGAAAGGGGGGGGCAGGTGACAGCGTGGGGAGGAGGAATCAAGCGAGCAATTGTATCGGGTATACAAATGTCTACCCTAATCCTAGTCTCTTAATCACTACAGAGAGGGAGATAGTGTCCAACAATTTTTAACTTCAGCTGTATCAAAAAGAAGAAGGGGTTCCAGTACGTATGTCTTAATGTCCAATCGATATCCAATCAGAAAAAAAGAAAAAAGGAGAAAAAAAACAATCCAATGATTCCTCCTGGACCCCTCTCTCACTGTTTATAGTTGATTTGTCTCAATTAATCACTGTTTGTTATTTATAGTTCATACATTCATATAGATTCCATATTTCATGTTCCCCCAGAACTCTATCGTATTGTCTATAATATCATTCAGTCTGCTGAGAAAGAGAGACGTTTTATTTAGAGCAGTCCACTCTTACTTCAGTTGTCTTCTACAGTCCAATCCAGTTCATCTCTCCCTTTACCTTAGCCTCAATACAAAAGCCAAACAGCAAATCTTTCATCCAATTTGATACTTAAGAGGGCTGGAAATAGAAGCTTAGGCTTAGGCTGGTTTTAACAGCTATTAACAGCTATTACAAACCAACAGTATTTTCAGATGGAGTGATTTACTGTAACAGACCTCTCATAGTGGTCAGCGGGATAAGCGGGGATAGTAGTCTCAGTTCCACAACTTATGCAGCCGTATAACTATAGCCGCTCTCTCTCTCCCCCTTACCCCCTCTAAACCCTCTCACCATCGGCAGCACCGGCGTCCTTTCTCTGGATGTTCAGGATCGAATGCTCTACGTTCTCTATCTCTTGGGGGAGGTTTCAGCAAGCAGTCGCTTCAGCAATCAGTGAACCATATCCCAGACCTGGGGCTCCCGGATCGGACCTCCGTCCGCTGGCCTCACTCTCTCCCTCTCCTCCGTTCGTCCGTGTCTGACAAACTCCTTTAGCGTGAGGAATAAGTGAGTTCCTATGTCTGTATCTGGCTCCGCTGGCGGCAGGATACTTGGGCTCCAGGAGATCGTTGCTTCAATAGCATAGGCATAGGCAATATCAGTAGCTACCGCATGCTTTCAGCTCGCCTCCGGGGGAGGTGCGCCTCTGGCCACGGCGTTCAGCTGGTGTGTGGCGCCATCTTCTGTAGCTCCACCTCCCTCTCGCCAAATGTATTTTAACAACAACTTTTTTATAGTCCTAAAGAAGCTCTGCGGTATCGCTATTGGTAACATTTGAAATATATACATTATTTTTGGTAATGTAACTATTTTGAACAAGTTTATTCTTCCTATCCACTACAGTGTTCGAGGGCTTGTCCTTGTCAGGTCCTTCTTCACCTCATTGATCAATGGGATATAATTTGCTTCATATAAATTTTACTACAGTGGGGGTTATCTTTATTCCCAAATATTTTAGTTATTCCCTAACCTATGTGAATACTTTTTGAAGATTCTGGGCCTCTTTTTCCTCTACTCCTATATTTAAGATTTCCGTTTTAACAGGATTTATTTTAAAATTTGAGAGTTCCTTCAAAATATTTGGGAGATTAACTTCTGGGTTTGTTACGTACATCATCACGTCATCTGCGTAAGCCACTATTTTGTGTTCCTTTTCTCCCACTCTCACCCCTCCTATGTCCCCGTTGTTTCTTAGGGACGCTAACAGTGGTTCCATAGATAGAACATATAGGAGGAGCGAGAGCGGGCAACCCTGACATGTACCATTTCCCATCTTAACTCCAAAGGACAGTCTGCCATTCACCCTTACCATGTCAGTGGAACCGCTGTACAGATTCTTGATCCACTGCATAAATCTTGGCCCTATACCCACATATCTTAATGTTTCCATCATGAATCCCCAGTCCACCCTGTCAAATGCCTTTTCCGCATCTAATGACAGGAGTAGAGCTGGGGACCCATTCTTCTTACGTTTACCTAACATCAATATTGTTTTTAGACTGTTACCTCTTCCTTCTCTTCCGGGGACAAACCCGGTCTGATCCGGGTTTATCCAATATGATATTAACTTTTTTAATCTAGTGGCCAAGATCTTTGCGTAGATTTTTATGTCCATATTTAAAAGGGCAATGGGTCTGTAACTGGAGCAGTTGGTTTCATCTTTCCCTTCTTTGGGTATTATCGTTATGTATGCTAACAACGATTCTATCCTGATTTTTTCTTTCTCGCCCAAATTATTAAAATAGTCACATAGTTTAGGGATCAAAGAATCTTGACATTTTTTATAATATTTAATCGTGAAGCCATCAGGCCCTGGGCTTTTCCCTACTGGAGTTTCCTTTATCGCTTGTATTATTTCTTCTTCCGTAATTCTTTTTTCTAGATCTATTAATTGTTCCATTTGGGCCCTGGGTAGCTTTGCTTCCTTAACATAATCTTCCTTCTTCTAATTTCCCATTCTTGGTCCGACTCGTCCTTATTGCATATAGTGCTCTGTAATAGGCGTGAAATGCTGCTGCGATCTCTGTTTTATATACTATTTCTCCATTTTCTTTTTTAATCTTCTCTATAAAATTCTTTGCCTTCTGTTTTCTCACTATATTTGCTAAATATTTCCCTGGTTTATTACCCCACTTATATCTCTCCTGGGCTACCTTATGATAATTATTTCTCTCTTCTTCTTCCAGTACAGTCTTCAATTGTTCTCGTTTTAGACTTAACTCTCAGAAAGTTTCCTTTTTCAGTTGCTTTTTATGTTTCTGTTCCAGTTCCTGGATTTCTTTCATGATTCTTGTCTTATCTCTTCTCTGTTCCTGCTTCCTCTTGGCACCAATCGCAATCAGCTTCCCTCTGATTACTGACTTATGAGCCTCCCAGATGGTTGCTTTTGTCAAATCAGGGTATCATTTTCCCAAAAGTATTTTTCGATCTCCCCCTTCTAACAGGTCTTCATTCAATCTCCACATCATTCCCCCTGGGGATTCTCCTCTCAGGTTCATCTTTAACAATACTGGTGCATGATCTGAAACTGTTATCCCAATTTTTGTTTCCGGGATATCTTCTAACATTCTATGTTCTACGATAATATAGTCTAACCAGGAGTACACTCCATCTACTGTTGAAAAGAAAAATGTGTAGTCCTTTATGTTTTTGTGTTGTAATCTCCAGGGATCTACTAGTTGGTATCCCAAAAAAAAATTTTTTAAATATCTTCAGTTGTCGAATTTCTCTATCCCTCGAAGTCGCTGTGCTATCGATCTTTTGGTCCATGGGGAAATTAAAGTATCTGGCAAGTATCAATTTTCCCTGTTTAAATTCATTTATATCCCTCAGGACTTTCCCCAGGTATGCTTTTGGGTTTTTATTTGGGCAGTATATATTAGCCAGTGTATACTTTTCATTGTTTAATTTCCCTACGAGAAAGAGGAATCTTCCTTCCGGGTCCATCTTCCTGTTTTCAATTTCAAACCGGATATCTTTTCCTATCGCTATTCCTTGGTGGCACAGTTGTGTAGTGGATAGCACTCTCACCTAGCAGTAAAAAGGGTTGCTGGTTTGAATCCCAACCACGACACTACCTGCTTGAAGTTTGCATGTTCTCCCTGTGCCTGCGTGGGTTTCCTCCGGGTACTCTGGTTTCCTCCCACACTCCAAAGACATGCAGGTAGTTTAATTGGCTTCTGTCCCAAATTTGCCCTAGTATATAAATGGGGACCTTGAATTGTGGGCTCCTTGAGGGTAGGGACTGATGTGAGTGTACAATGTACAGGGATAGGGACAATTGTAGACACTCACTCAGGTTGGACTGGTGTCTTTATTCAACCTTACTAACTATGTAGCTACATCTCTTGCCCCTTTCACTGGCAAGTCTCCATAAAACCACATTGGTAGGGCTCTTGAGCAAATTTTGATATTGGAGTCCTCCGCAATATGTTTCTCCTGTAAGAATACTATCCCAGCATTATATCTTTCTAGTTTTCTCAAGATTACATATCTCTTCTTTGGTGCATTTAAGCCTCGTACGTTATTTGACACTATTTGCACACTGACCTCTTCCTTCATCTCCTTTCACTTCCCCGCGTGCCCCACCGCGGCGACACACAGGGCCATCCTGTTTTATACTTATGATGAGGCAAACCAACTTTCCTCCAGGAGACAACAAATAAAACATCCTTTCCCTTCTCCCCCCAACCCATAACCCTCGACATTTTACCCAAATGGTTTCAGGAGCAAGCAAATTATTCATTGCTACCCTTTGTTGATGTGGATATCTATTTGATGCTCTAGATCCCCTCCTCCTATTTAGTTAAGGGCGAGACGTTGTCCGCACTCCGGTAGTCCTCTCCTCTCCCTCCGTCTCCTATATATTCTCTCCATTTTATCTTGCTCCTAGCCCTGCCCCCTCCACTCTCTCCCCTCCCCCTGGAACTGGGATTTACAACATTTTCTGCAGAAATCTGGAATATCCTCCACAAATCTGAGTCTAGTACTGATTCCATTTCTCGTTACATTTAAACTGGTTACATTGTAATTCTTGCTCTTGCAGGATTTTTAATAAAAGGTTTAAGCTGCTTTCTTCTTCTTAATGTCTCTGGTGCCAAATCTTGAAATAATTGTATACTATTTCCTCCAAATTCAATTGGGGGTTTTCTCCTCAGATTTTTCCAAATTGCATTCTTATCTTCCCATTTTCTAAAACATATTATTACATCCCTAGGTTTTTCTTTTGGGAGGCCTGGTGGTTTTCTTACTCTATATATTTTTTCCAGATCTAACACATTGGTTTCATCTTTACCCCACAGTGGGTGAGTTTAATAACTTCTTTATTATTTCTTCTAGTTTATCTTCCTGCACTGTTTCTGTTAAACCACAGATTCTCCAAAAAAAATTTGGTTCTCTCGATCTTCCATTCTATACCTTTGTTCCTGCTGTTCTTTTTTATAACGGTTATTTCCCCCCTCAATTCATTAATTAGTTCTGTGTGGGCTAACGTCGTTGTTTCTGCCTCTTCTATTCTTGTCAACATATGTCCCATATTTTTATGTATGTTTATCATTTCTGCTTTTAATGAGTTTTCCAAAGCTGTAAACATTTTCTCCATATCCCCTTTTGTTGGTAACTGGGATGTGTCCGAAATGTCTACCCCTCCAGAAGCTCCACACTCTCAGTCTCTATGCTCTTCTTGTTCCATCCTTTCTTCTGGGGGTGGGCTATTCTCCATTAATTCCTTTTCTTGTGCCCTTTTTTCCCTTTTCTCCTTCTTTTCTCTAAGTTCCTGTTGCCGCCCTTTTGTACTTTTTCTCCATCTCCTTAACCCTGTAGTAAATATCTGCTCATTGGGCCCGGGCTCAGACTAGGTCCGAGACTAGTCCATGGCTGTTCCCCCTCCTCTTGTCGTCTTACCTCTCATAAAAAAAATTATATATATATAATAATATTCAGGGGAGGGGGGACTCACATTATTTCAGACACTCCTTGCCCCTTTCTGTTTTCTGTTTCCAATTCCTACACTCTTTAACAGTATATCATCATATGCAGTCTCTATTCAGTATGTATAGCTTCTGTTCAGTCTGTTTTAACAAACACCGTTATGCTTTCCAAAAAAAAAAAAAAAAGAGAAAGATTTTCTATTACTTATCTGAGCACGGATAAATGTAGTGCATTTCTGGTCCACTGTGCAGAACAGTATACCATATACAGACGCTATTCAATATTTATAACTTCTGCACAGTCTGTTTAACAAACACTGTTATGCTTTCGAAGAAGAAAAAAAAGATTTTTTATCACTTATCTGAGCGCAGACAGATGTATTGTTTCCAGTCCACTGTGCGGAACAGGGGCAGTCCGGTCTACTTCCTCTGGATGTTCGGTTTATGCTCCTCGGGAACCTGCAGCTCTCCTCCAACCACTTAGATCTCAGTAGAGCCTCATATATACCAGGTATCGCTACCCGCCTCTCTGGGTGTGCGGCAGTGCCCCACACGCTCTCGCTAGTCCACCTTACTTCTCCTCTGCTATCGCTCTTTCCGCGTGGGTTACTGCCACAGGCGCTCAGGGACACATCGCCGGCCCACCGAGCCGCTCATACCCCCCCCCCAGCAGACTGTCTCTCGATCTCCACCGATGGGAACTCCCGGTGGACAAGGCTGATCCCAAAGGGGGGGGGGTTACGGAGGTGTATGCCGGTAGTGGAGGCAGGCAGGCATGGAGCCAACTAACTATCTTTTCCTCTCCGGTGTCTTATCATATAAGGTCCTCCATCCGATAGTGTCCGCTGCGTACTGCGCATGCGCAGTACACAGCAACACCGATTCCGAAAATTTCCGAGGATGAACGGTGCCTGCGCCGTGAGTCTAGGTTCTATCCCCACCATCCAAGTGGACATAGAGATGGAATATAAAAGAGCCGAGCGCAGCGAGGCCGAGCCCGAAGCGTGGTGAGCGAAGCTCGCCCTCGAGGGGCCCTCTAATATTCAGAACCCTATGTCCGCTTGGATGGTGGGGCTACCACCTCCACTCACGGCGCAGGCGCCGTTCAGCTTCGGAGATTTTCCGAAGCTTTGTCTGCTCCATACTGCGCATGCGCAGTACGGCGCGGACACTATATTATGGCCGGACACTATATGGCAGAACACCGGCATGCCGGCTGGAGAGGGGGAGTGATCCGGACCTCACGGAGTGTGGCGCACCTGCATCTCGTCAGACTCCTCCTTCCTCTGTTCTAGTTTTTTTTTTTATGGTTTTATATATTTTTTTTTACTTTTTTTCTATAGATCGGAAAAAAATTGAATTTCTTCATCAGTTTAGGCCAATATGTATTCCGCTACATGTTTTTGGGACAAACAAATCCCATTAAGCGTATACTGATTAGAATGCGCAAAAGTTATAGCATCTACAAACTAGGGGTATTTTTTTTTCTACTAGTGATGGCGGCGAGCAGCAATTTTTAGCAGGACTGTGACATTTCGGAGGGCTAATCATACACCTAACTGACACTTTTGACACCTTTTGGGGACCAGTGACACTAATACAGTGTAGCAAAATATGCACTGTCACTGTACTAATAACACTGGCAGGGAAGAGGTTTACATCAGGGGCAATCAAAGGGTTAAATGTGTTCCCTGGGAGTGCTTTCTAACTGTGGAGAAGGTGCTGGGACTGGAGGAAGACGGAGATCCATGTTCCTGCTAAGCAGAAACACAAGATCTCCATCTTCCCCCCTCACAGAACGGTGTCTGCCTTGTTTGCATAAGCAGACTGCCATTCTGCCTCTCTTGTGAACGATCGGCGGCCAGACCTGCTGTTTACTATACTTCAAGTAGTGTAGTGCCTTATAGTTTAATGCAAGTAATAATTGGTTGGTATCCTTATTAGGGATGAGCCGAACACCCCCGGTTCGGTTCGTACCAGAACTTTCAAACGGACCCCACGTTCGTTACGAACGTTAGAACCCCATTGAAGTCTATGGGACTCGAACGTTCGAAATGGAAAGTGCTAATTTTAACGGCTAATATGCAAGATACTGTCCTAAAAAGGGTTTGGGGACCTGCCTCCTGCCCCAGGGGACATGGGTCAATGCCTAAAATGTTTTTAAAAATGGCCGTTTTGGCGGGAGCGCTGATTTTACTGACAATGAAAGTGAAAAAAAAAAGTGAAATATTCCTTTAAATATGGTGCCTGGGGGGTGTCTGTAGTATGCCTGTGAAGTGTCACGTGTTTCCCGTGTTTAGAACAGTCCCTGCACAAAATTACATTAAACGGAAATAACACCATTTAAAACTGCTTGCGGTTTTAATGTTATATCTGGTTCCTGCAATATGGTTGAAAATCATTGAGAAAAATGGCATGGGTAGCCCTCCCTGCCCATTACCAGCCTATTTGGGTCTTGTACGCATATTAAGGGGAACCCTGTACCCATATTAAAAAAAGGAAATGCGTGTGGCCCCCAGGCCCTATATACTCAAAACAGCAGTATACAGGCGGTGCAAACAAGACAGGGACTGTGTAGGTTTGTTGTGTTAAGTTGAATCTGTTTGTAATTTTCAACTGGTACATTTTTAAAGTGTAGCTCCAGTCAAAAAAACTATTTTTAAGCTTTTTGGAAAACATAGGGAAGGGTTATCACCCCTGTATAATTTGTTTTGTCGTCCATCTTTTTTCATCTCACTTGCTGCTGTCTCCTTGCGTTTGCAAGTAGGAGATGTTTGTAAGTTGGATGTTTGAAAGTAGGGGCCTGCCCTATATGCTCTGCAGAAATGGCGGAACAAGGTGTTGGTTTTGCCACAACATTGTAAGCCCTGAAAGTGACTCTTGGTGGGCGCTGGAGCGCCCTGCTGTGAACGATTATATCAAGAATTCTAATTACATGCCATTGTTGAACAGTGGTAGAAAAATTGACCTTTGGTGGTTGTGGTGCTGGTGCCACAACACTATAAGTCCTCACCGTTACTCTGGGTGGGCACAGGAAGGGGCCCTCCTGTGAAATATTATATCAAGAATTGTAATTACATGTCCCTGTTAAACAGGGGCAGAAAAATTTGGCCTTAGGCACTGCTGCTGGTGCCACCACACTGCAACCTCTTCCATATACTCTAGTTTTTTTGCTGGAATTAGCCCTGCTGCAAAGCATTGCATCAAAAATTGTACTTAAACGCCCCTGTTAAACAGGGGAAGAAAAATTGGGCCTTAGGCTGAGGTGAATATTGCGGTGTATACTGCGGTCAGGGCACGCAGACAATAACCAGAAAACAGCAGAGATAAAGGGGTATATACAGATGTATACTGTGCTGTGCTGGAGGCACACACAACTTCCAATAACTCCTGCAGATGGCAATTGGGCTCAAATAGAGAACAGCTATGTAGGTGGATTATAGCGGTATGTACTGGGTACAGAGCACGCAGACAGCACGCACTATCTCCTAACACTACTGACTGCAAGCTCTATTATTAAAGATAGATCACTAGCTATATAGGTGAGGTGAATATCGCGGTGTATACTGCGGTCAGGGCACGCAGACAATAACCAGAAAACAGCAGAGATAAAGGGGTATATACAGATGTATACTGTGCTGTGCTGGAGGCACACACAACTTCCAATAACTCCTGCAGATGGCAAGTGGGCTCAAATAGAGAAGAGCTATGTAGGTGGATTATAGTGGTATGTACTGGGTACAGAGCACGCAGACAGCACGCACTATCTCCTAACACTACTGACTGCAAGCTCTATTATTAAAGATAGATCACTAGCTATATAGGTGAGGTGAATATAGTGGTGTATACTGCGGTCAGGGCACAGACAATAACCACTACACAAGAGCAAGATAGGAAATCAGCCAAAAACGATCGGTGTGTACTGTGTTGAAGGTACACAGAACACCCACTGCTTCAGATGCCAACACACTACACGAGGCCGCCTCAATGGCGGCCTTATATAGTGTGGGGCGTGCACTACACAGCCTGAGCTATGATTGGCCAGAGGCATCCTGCCTGTGGCCAATCATGGCTCTCCTCGCTGCTGGCGCTGCGACTGGCCAAGCATGCGGGGTCACAGTGCATGCTTGGCCAATCATGAGCCAGCAATGCACTGCGCCATCGCAGTGCATTGTGGGCCGTGAGCGCCACACGAATTTTGACGCGAACGGACCAAGAGTTCGGATTTCGCCGAACGGACGAACAGCCAATGTTCGAGTCGAACGTACGTTCGACTCGAACACGAAGCTCATCCCTAATCCTTATCCTCATTACTTAATACAGTAATAAAGGTCAGCATGTGTGACAAAAAAAAAAAGGGGGGATTGATATCCGTAAATAAACCACCTACCTACAAATGAGTAAGTGGCTATAAATAGGTACTAATATCAACCGGGGACCATCATGTCATACCACGATACAGTATAGAGTCAGTAGTTGAAAGGTCCAATAAAGTAGCCTCTATCAGTAGGGCAAGCCTGGACAGCTGCAGAATTGAGCCTCCAAGGGATCTAATGATGTCAATCACAAAACACTGCATTAGATGCTTTGCAATTACTCTCGGCTATCAATGCATAATATAAGGGGCTTAACAACAAAGGACCATTTACCATAAGATAATGTTACCTGTGTGTAATGTGGTGTTGACCCGGTCCACCGGATTGAAGCCAGCTCTGTGTTCAGGTCGTCTAAAAGATGACCTTTTAAGTCCTCCAACCCGGCAGCCTCATCGAGCGGTGTCAGACGCCGAGCGATGACGTCGCCGGGTCCGCCGCTCCTAGTACGCATGCGTCAATTCATGACCCCATAGATACTTCCCGGGACCAGGTGCACAGACGGGTCCTCCCCTTGAGGGGTGGGAACTCCGTTCCGTCGGAGAGGCGCGTGTCCGCCCTTAGGAGCTTCACTCCTTGTTCCCTTAGACCGCAGATGGGGACTTCCAGCTGTCAGCCATGCTTAGTAAACAATAATGTTAAACAATAATGTCAATTGAATGTACAGGTAAGTAATGGTAATACAAATAGTCTCAACACAAAGAGCAATTAAAGATCTATGAAAAAACATAGATATATATACAATCCCATAAAAACAAACAAAAAAAGCAGCCTTATAATCAAAAAAGGATGTTATATATAACTTGCGGTCCAGATAGTGATCCTTGTATGATTATAAGGCTGCTTTTTTTTGTTTGTTTTTATGGGATTGTTGTTATAATAAAAATTAAAAAAACTTTTTATACATATATCTTTTTTTCTCTTTGAATATTGCACCCTTAATGTCCCATCTCTTCGCTTTGGGCTCTGTTTCCCAAAATTCTTGATATTGTTAATCGGGATGAGGTGCCATGTAATTTGGGTGTTGATGGAAGTCTGAATCAAGCTTTTCAAAATTTGAACATTTAGCGTTTCAATACGCATCTTTGCTTCTTTATTGATTCAGCTTCAGTCAACACAATAATTAATTGATATTAATGTTGTAATAGATTATGTTTTTGAATTGATTGAAACACGGTTGTTATACAAAAAATCTCCTTTTTTTTTTCTTTCTTTCCCCTGTGCCTCTTAATCATGACGGCTTTTAGTGGAGAAGCATGGGAAGGACTAATGAATAAAATCCATGAATCTCAAAAAACAAGTGAAATAACTGATAAAGATTTGGAGCATGCTTTTTTTCTTTTACAACGGTTGCTGGAACGTAAAGTACGAGTTTTTTGGCATAAAAATTTTTTTGGGGAAATATATAGAGAATCACATAGCACCTTGGAGACTCAGGGTCCAAATTTTTCCGAATTTAAATAAAATAGATGATTTGATTAAAACCAAATGGGAAGAAAATCTGCAAAATTGTTCATTTCAAATGATGACATTATTGAATATACA
Source organism: Lithobates pipiens (assembly GCF_037356315.1). Taxonomy (NCBI): domain Eukaryota; kingdom Metazoa; phylum Chordata; class Amphibia; order Anura; family Ranidae; genus Lithobates; species Lithobates pipiens. Next base: position 2,695,563 of record NW_027507882.1, read on the forward strand.
GTTTGAACATGACCTCACACTACTGGACAAAGCTATTGCTCAGTGGTGTGAAGACTATACTTCAGTTATTTCTACGCCTAGATTCAAGAAAAAGGAACAGGAGATACAAAAACATATTGAATCATATACGTTGGACATTATCCGTTCTAAGGAAAATAAATATTTACGTGATTACAATGCATATAATAGTGGTTATGCCTACAAATGGCCTACTAATGAACGTAATAAAGGCTATAAAAACCCACAGTCTTATAGAACTAGAAACAACAGACCTGATGAAAATATGATTAATTTATCTTCTTCTTCCCCGTCTCCCTCTGCTTCATCTAGTCAGTCAACTATTTATAGAGATCTTACCGGAGATCGACTCCCCAAGAGGAGAAAGGGAAACACGGATACAGCCTCTTCTGAACCTCTGCACCCCCACATGGGTACCCCTTTACCATTTCCAGCACATTCTATTTCTTCTAAGCAAGTACCTTCACGTCCACTTACCATGTTTCAATCACTATCTGCACCTTCTCCTCGTAGATCATCTGTTCCTACTATCCCTATGGTCACTTCCATTTCCACCAACAGTACTTCTACTATCATCTCTTCTACGGTGAGTAACCCTAACCACAATATTATTATTTCTCCCTCTGGCACACCTCTTCCGGCTGATCTCCGTGTGGCACCTATTTTTTTGGGGAAGGAATCTCCTCCAATTGTAATGAAATAGATAATTCTTTAGATAAGCATGAGAAGGTAAGCTGCTCTAAATTTTCTATTATTAATTTATCCTCTCACTTGTTAACGGATTATGAAGAAGAAGTTTTGAAATTTGGTCTTATTTTTTGCCCAAACAATAATGTTGATAAGTTTGATTTGATAAACAATGTGCATTTATTCTCCCGTAGACTTCTTTTTAAAACTATCTTTGATAAAAATAAAGCTGAATCCTTTCAAAATTCATCTGAAGCTACACTAAAGGATAATATGATTGAACATCAGGCGATGCAAGATCTGATGGATCTATGGGAGGAGGGACATGGCACGGTGGATGACCCGGGAACACTAGAGTCTGCGGGTTTATCCATTGATGATATGTCCTTCCCCCCCCCCCCACAATCCTTTAAACTTAAATCTAATGCCTTCCCTTTGTTAAACTCTAACCTGAATATTTGGGCTTTTACTCAACAAGTCTGCCAAATGATTGAAAAAAGTTCCTTCACGCCAACTAGAAATTCTAATCTTAATAAGCAACAACAACAAGCTTTGTATTCTTTACAATCTAATCCTGACTTAATGATTAAACCAGCGGACAAAGGAGGCAACTTGGTCATTATGAACAAGGCTCAATATATCTACATGTGTAACAATATATTAAAAAATAGAGATTGGTACTGTCCTATCTCGACTACAATAATTTCAAATTATGACGCACAATATCGTCAAATAATATTCAAAGCCTACAGATCAGGAATTATTGACAAGAACACTTGGGAATTTTTGAATATAAAAGATCCAAAGATACCCACTTTTTATGCGCTTCCTAAGGTGCACAAGTCTCTGTCTGAACCACCAGGTAGACCTATTATATCCAGTTGCCAAAGTCTTACAGAAAATGCTAGTTCCTTAACCACTTCGGTACCGCGCTATTGCCAAATGACGGCATTAGCGCGGACCTACATTTCCGGGACTACGTCTATTGACGTCGTCCCGTGTACGAGCGGCCTGCGCGCGCCCTGAGGGGCGCGCGCGGCGCGCTCTGTGATCGGCGAGTCCATGAGACTCGCCTGATCACCGATCCGTGCAAGGGGTCGATCCCGACCCCTTATCACGTGATCAGCTGTCAGCCAATGACAGCTGATCATGTGATAGAACGGAGCCGGTAATCGGCTATTATTCCTCCTCGCGCTGACAGCGCGAGGAGAAAAAAAAAAGCCGATCACCGGCGGCCGTGATCGGGACATCAGTCCCGATCACGGCCAGTAATGTAAGCGCTCACCTGCCCCCTGCCAGTGCCCACCTGCCCCCTGCAGTGCCAATTTAATAAAAGTTAGTGCCCCCCGTTACCCTGTCAGTGCCACCCAGCAGTGCCCACAGTGCCACCCAGCAGTGCCCACAGTGCCACCCAGCAGTGCCACCCACAGTGCCACCCAGCAGTGCCACCCACAGTGCCACCCACAGTGCCCACAATCTGCCTCAAAGGTGCTGCACCCCAGTGCCGCCCATCAGTGCCCAGCAGTGCCGCCCATCAGTGCCCAGCAGTGCCACCTATCAGAGCCACCTATCAGTGCCACCTATCAGTGCCAATCAGTCCCATCTATCAGTGGTACCCATCCGTGCCACCCATCCGTGCCACCCATCCGTGCCACCCATCCGTGCCACCCATCCATGCCATCTTATCTGTGCCCATCTTATCTGTGCCGCCTTATCTGTGCCCATCGGTGCCGCCTTATCTGTGCCTATTAGTGCCGCCTTAACTATGCCTATCAGTGCCCACCAGTGCAGCCTATCAGTGCCCACCAATGCAGCTTATCAGTGCCCACCAATGCAGCCCATCAGTGCCCACCAATGCAGCCTATCAGTGCCGCCTAATCAGCGCACTTCAATGAAGGAGAAAAATGACCCGTTTGCAAAATTTTAGAACAAACTATTAAAACATGATTTTTTTTTTTTTTTTTTTTGCATCTTTTTTTGTTTGTTTAGCAAAAAATAAAACTCCGAGCTGTAACTAAATACCACCAAAAGAAAGCTCTATTTGTGGGAAAAAAATGATAAAAATTTAATTTGGGTACAGTGTTGTATGCCCACGCAATTGTCATTCAAAGTGCATCAGCGCTGAAAGCTGAAAATTGGTCTGGGACTGAGGGGGGTTTAAGTGCCCAGTAAGTGGTTAATAGTTAACTATCTACGTCCACATGTTACATCCCTATTCTCTTATATTAAAGACACTATCGATCTTCTTAAAACTATTGAGGGAATCTCTTTACCCCCAAATGCTTGGCTCGTTACGATTGACGTGGAATGTCTGTACAACGCCATCCCCCATGCTAGTGGGGTGGAGGTTGTGCAGACCTTCTTAAATGAGAGAGGTCCTTTGAATGCTAAATACAGTGGCTTTGTGCTTGAACTATTGAATTATGTACTGCGGCATAATATTTTTCAATTTGGCCAAACCTGTTACCTCCAGGTGCAGGGGGTTGCGATGGGGACTAAATGTGCCCCATCGTATGCCAACCTGTATCTGGGGGGATGGGAAAAAGACATGTTCTCACGGGATGATGTGGCTCCCCTTATTGAAAATGTCCTTGCCTGGTATAGATATCTGGATGACATTCTTATTTTCTGGTCAGGAACTGAACCTGAACTAAACCATTTTTTTCAACTAATTTCAAACAATGATTATAATCTTCGTTTCACTCTAAAATATAGTAGAAGGGAAGTAGAGTTCCTTGACCTGAAGATTAGTATTGATTCCGATGGCTTGTTGGCTTCCTCACTTTTTAGGAAGCCAACAGCTGGAAATACTATTCTACATGCGAAAAGTTCCCACCCACCATCATTGATACGGTCTATACCATATAGTCAATATCTTAGACTCAAGCGCAACTGTAGTCAGGAAACAGATTTCAAACAAGCAGCAAAAGCTCTTTATGATAGGCTTAAACAACGTGGGTATAGTCACAATAGTTTGAAGAAAGCATACAATCAAGTCAAACATAAGAATAGGAATACTCTTATTTTTTCTAAGAAACCCTGTAAAGAAACAAACGCAGTAAGATTAATCACTAGACATTCAAATCAAAATAAAAGATTTAGGGATATTATACAAACATTTTGGCCCTTGTTGGTGGCTGACCCTGTGGTGAATAAATATGTTAATGAATACCCCAAGATAACTTACAAGCGAGCTCCCTCCTTGAGGGATCGCTTGGTACACAGCCATTTCACTGACTCTGACGGAGTTACTGAAATTGTGAAACCTGGTTCATACCCCTGTGGACATTGCGACATGTGTAGATATATGGCCAATTGTGCGAAATTTAAATTACCTAACGGCAAATGGCACAAACCTAAATCTCGCGTAACATGTTCCACGTTAGGCATTGTCTATCCAGCACAATGTCAATGTGGAGGATTTTATGTAGGAAAGACTAAAAGAGCTTTCTCGGTACGCATGCGTGATCATATTAAACCTATTCTTAACAAAAAAATGAGTACTGCGGTTAGCAGACATATTGGTATATATCATGCCTTTGACCCTGATTATATCAGATTTCAAGCACTTGATCATATCCCACTCACCTCGAGAGGGGGGAGTGTCGACAAAATTTTGCTGCAGACTGAGGCGAGGTGGATCTTTAATTTAAAGGCAACAAAATTCCCTGGGTTCAATGAAAACTTAAGTTATCAATCATTTCTCTAATTTGGCTGGTTCTTATGTCACCCATAAAACCTCTCCTAGATTACCGACATGGTGGTTGGGGTGTACTGGGGTGATTGGAGGGAGGGTGACACCACTCCTCCTCCTTTCCCTTTTTTTTTTTTTTTTCTCAGAGACATATATATGAATTATTGATATGTTTTTTAGAAATATAAAAATAACTATAATATTTTATATTTTTGTATTAGTTAGATGTTTTCTTTTTCTTCTGTTGGTATGACTGGGGCTTTATAGTGATGCGTCCTTGACTTGCGGTCAGTTCGGTCCAGGACCGCTATTGGACTCATTGACATATGGGGGTACTTTCCCCTCACATTCTCCTTCCATTGTCCTCCTGCGAATTTTGAAATTTCTCCCTTAGATGCATGGGCAGGGGCCCGCCGCCTACGTGACTGTGGCAATATGGGGGAGCATATTCGTACAAGGGCACCTTCGTTCGGTTGGGTGTTTTTCCCCTCCGAGCAAGGTGTCCGCTTTTTGACAGTATCTGTTGCCTGATGGCTTGGGGAGCTTTCCATCTATGGGAGGTGTGAGCATATGGCATCCAGTCCTACATTCCCTATGTACACGCTGATCGTTCTCCAGCGTGATACTTAATGCCGGTGAGATCACCGGAGCATTATGGGAAATGTAGTCTCCCTCCCCATTCCCTTCTCTCGCGCATGCGCAGTGCTGTCCTATACGTCCGGATCGAGCCGGTGACGTCAGACGCCAGCTCGATGGACGGTGGCTTTATAGCTGGACACTATCAGACCCGACTCAGTCACGGAGGAGCCGCGCTAGGATAGCATCCATTGATTTTCACGGCTAGTAAGTTTATTCTCAGATAAGAACTTTTATATTGATCCTTCTGCCAGGATTCCTAAGTTTGCACTTGCTAATTCCCTCTTTTTCCTATACATTGTAGACACCCTGGAAACAAGCTGGATAGCTTGTGGGTGCGTTATTCCTTGCAGTCCAATTTACTCCTTATGGGCTTCATGATATCCATAATGGTTTAGCACCAATAGAGAACTATAGGAAAGAATCTCCACTCTTTTATTGAGCATGTAAGTTGGCAGAGTATACTTTTCTTTTCTATAAACTAATATGACTATATAATTAATATACATCTCTGTTAAGATAAATTCATAAGTAGCGCTAATATGTTGACTTTTTAATGCAATCCAAAAATAAAAGGTTCATTATTAATTAGTATTACTATAATAAATAATTTGGTGGATATTTCTCTCTTTCCTCTATTATATACACCTATATTGTTATAGATATAAAAATGGAATTAGGCTAGGTCAGTATAGAACCCATTAGCGTATAAAGAAAGTTGAAATTGAAAAATTAAAAAACTTGTTTTTCCATAAAATAAACCTTCCTTTTTATTTGTCCAGACTAGTCATCGTCTGTGCCCTCCTTGCTGTATTACTTGGCTGCTGGGCCCGCTGCCCTTGCATCCTTTATTATACCTGGATGACTTTTCCTGCAGGAGATAGGTTGGTGAAGTGGGGGTAAGCACACCTTTCTATCTAAAGCCCTGTTCATATCTTTTTGGTTGTATGTATGTATATATATAAACCTATACAAATTATCTTGAAATGTGTTTCTGTAATTAAACTTGTTTTTTATGTGATTTTGTTATTATTTTGTTAGTTTGTATATCCTCTGATGAAGCAATAAGCGAAACATGTCGGGATAAGCAAATTACAACTACCCCAACTGAATCACTATCTGGACCGCAAGTTATATATAACATCCTTGTATGATTATTTTTTTGTTTGTTTTTATGGGATTGTTATTATAATAAAAATTAAAAAAACTTTTTATACATATATCTTTTTTTCTCTTTGAATATTGCACCCTTAATGTCCCATCTCTTCGCTTTGGGCTCTGTTTCCCAAAATTCTTGATATTGTTAATCGGGATGAGGTGCCATGTAATTTGGGTGTTGATGGAAGTCTGAATCAAGCTTTTCAAAAAATATATATATATAGTTAAAGCAGGTATATATGACACAAATATAGCAATTGAGTGCATCGATCGACACCATCAATGCGCAAAGTTGGATGGATCTGACTCAGGGGAGGTGATTAATTTGTCTAGTAATGTTTCTTAAAATAATACATTTCTGGAAAAAAAAGGGGGGGAAGGGTATTTTTGCTCACTATTTAAAGTGGGATGCCCCTAAAAAAAAAAATTAAAAGCCAGCAACTACAAATACTGCAGCTGCTGACTTTTAATAATCGGACACTTAACTGTCCCAGGGTCCAGCGATGCAGGGGAATGAAGCCCCCTCCCCCCTCGTTCTCCGCTCGCGGCGCCATCATTCGTACTGTGGGCACCTGGCTGTGGCTTCACAGCCGGGCACCCACTGTGCATGCGCGAGCGGCGCAGGGCGTCGTGATACGCCGCACAGCCACCTGGGACACGTGACAGGTCCCAGGTGACTGTGCGGCACAAGGGGAAGTGATGTCACCAGCCCGGGCAAGGAAGAAGGCAGACTACGAGGGACCCCCTAGCAACAGGTATTTAGAGGTGAGTAAAACATTTTTTTTTCAATTTTTTTTTTTTTTTTTTTTTTTAAGAATTTTAAACAATTTTTTTTTTTTTTTTGGTGGCAACACCACTTTAAGGAAATACTTGTAAGTGTGTATTTCATTAAACCCAGGAGGAATTAAAGCATCTAATTGTTCTATCCAATAAGTTTCGTGTCTGAGTATCTCGCGATCCAAGTCACCTCCTCGTAGATCCTCAGGAACAACTTCTAGAACAAAAAACTTCACAACCTCAGGTTGGTAGCGATGATGGATGCCAATATGGCGACCCACCGCAGTTAGTTTCTCACCAGAGGAATAATAAAGGTGGTCACCCATCCTTTGGCGTAGTTCTCTGATGGTCTTGCCTACATAAAAAGCCTTGCAGGCACAGACCATCAGATAAACCACGCCTTTAGTGACACAGTTGGCATGATGGGGTGGAATAAATGTTTCTCCATTTGGAAGGGTATATGTGGTACCCTCCAAAATCCAGAGGCACTTGGGACAATCTCCACACTGGAAGGTACCACGAGGGCCCTCCCGTTCATGTGCAGTGATTTTATAATGACTACTCGTCAGTTTGTGTCCTAACGTCGTGGCTCTCCTGAAGACTAATTCTGGGGCTGGTCTCACATATTTCCCCAGAATATGGTGGTCTGCTAGGAGATGCCAGTGGCTGGACAATACGTATGTTGTGGTGAATTGAATATTTGGTAACAATTTTTACCGTGGTGGGGTGATCTGGTCGAGGGGGACCATACAAGAAAGATTCTCGTGTTCCGCTGTGTGCCTTATTAAATGCTTTTCTGAGGTTAGAACGTGTATATCCCCGACTCAATAGGCGTTCACGCAGGGCTGCTGCTTGAGTAAGGAAATCATGGTCTTCAGTACAGGTGTGCCTAATGCCCCGTACACACGAGAGGACTTAAGTCCGACAGACTTCCAAAGGAGTTCCGTCGGAGTTCTGCTGGAATTCCGACGGAGTTCTGACAGACTTTTCGGCCGAACGGACTTGGACACACACAATCACACTAAACTCCGACGGATTCGAACGTGATGACGTACGACCCGACTCGAATAAGGAAGTTCATAGCCAGTAGCCAATAGCTGCCCTAGCGTCGGTTTTAGTCCGTCGGAGTAGCATACACACGAGCGGAATTTTCGAAGGGGACCGGGTCCGGCGGAGTTCCTTCGGGAAAATTTGAAGCATGTTCCATATTCTAAAGTCCGTCAGACTTTGGTGAATCAAAAGTCCGTTGCAGCCCACACACGATCGGATAGTCTGACGGACTCGGTCCTTCGGACTTTGGATGTTGAAAAGTCCGCTCGTGTGTACGCGGCATAAGTCTTAGGTATTGTGCGTAGGAGATACTACGCACTAATGGACGGGGATGTGAACTTGTCGCATGTAGTAACGTATTACCCGCAGTTGAGTATACTAGTTTACTATACTGTACATGGACAGACTTTTCACTAAGCCAACATTTCTGAGTTAAAAATATATTTTTTTTAATTGGTCTTACCTGTAATATTCAAATTTTCTGAGATATTACATTTTGGGTTTTCTCTAGCTGTAAGCCATAATCATCAAAATTAAAAGTAAGAAATGCTTGAAATATATCACTCTGTGTGTTATACATCTATATAAAATATATGAGGTCCACTTTTTGATGATATTCTTAATTCATGAGATACACCGGTATATACACAGTATGTGTGTGTGTGTATGTATGTATATATATGTGTATGTGTATGTATATATATATATATATATATATATATATATATATATATATATATATATATACATATTATAGATAGATAGATTTTTTTTTAAGTATTTTTTTTTACATTTTGGACCATTATAAGTAAGGAAATAAGTTTCATACAAAAGCACTCAAATGTAATTCTACTGTTTGAAGTTTCTGAAGTGAAGGACACGTGAAAAGGAGAGTATATCGCCACCCGCTGGTTAATAAAAAAAATGCAGGAAAAAAAATAAAAAAAATAATAATAATAAAAAAATATCTATCTATATATCTATATATATATATATATATATATATATATATATATATATATATATATATATACACACATACATTACTAGTATTATTATATGTGTAACACTATGTATTTACCTCTAAAAAAAATATATATATTTTATTTATTTATTTTAACCTCCCTTCAGTCTGGATTTAGGTGCTGAAAGCGGTACAATTATTTTGCATGGAAATTTGGCGTCTTATATTGTAGTCCTGTAATTCTTAGGAATAACTCTCTTAAATATGTTCAAACCAGAGTCTAGCAGACATCCCGGGTATGATAAAGTTTATAATATAATAAAGAATAATAAAAAATATTCAATAATGTAATCAAATCCTAAGGCCGCGTACACACGGGCGGACTGTTCGCCCAACTTTGTCCGCTGAACAGTGTTTCAGCGGACAGTCCGCTCGTGTGTGGGCTTCAGCGGACAGTTTCAGCGGACAGTCTGACGAACAAAGTTTTTCGGAAATCCCGTAAAACTGTCCGCTGAAACTTGGTTTGAGCGGACAGTCCGCTCGTGTGTAGGCTTGTTCGTCAAACTAAGTCTCGCGCATGCTCAGAAAGAATTTACACGCCGAAGGTTGCATTGCAGTGTATAGGACGTCGTTTTTCTAGTCCCGTCGTACGTGCCGTTCACGTCATCGCGCACGGTTTCAGCGGACTGTTCGTTCATCGTGTGTGGTCAAGTCCGCTCATGCTAATTTTGAGCGGACTGTTTGTCAAACTGTTTGACGAACAAGGTTGGGCGAACAGTCCGCGCGTGTGTACGCGGCCTAAAACACTGAAAAAGGGAAATTTTTTGGTTGCTATGGACAATCTCCAAATTCCAGGCAGAAAAAAACAGTATTTATAATATAAAAGTGCATGCAGGGCATTGCACAGACCATTAGGGACAAAGGGAGTGTGTAATTTTGTAATACAGCACTGTAATCTGTAAGATTACAGTGCTGTGTGTGTTTTGTGTACTTTTACTTTTTTGAATTTGCCGCCGTTCTCCGCTCCCGTGCGCCGTAACATCGCAGGGAATGGAGCTCGGCGGCATTCGGCACTGTGAATCGAGCGGAGGATGGCTCGATCACACAGCACGGAGGACATCGCTGGATCCAGGGGACAAGGTAAGTAAAGCCGCGTACACACGGGCGGACTGTCTGGCCAACTTAGTCCGTCGAAACACATTTCAGCGGACAGTCCGCTCGTGTGTGGGCTTCAGCTGACTTTTTCAGCGTGCAGTCTGGCGGACTAAGTATTTCGGAATTTCCGCAATATTGTCCATCGTACTTTGGTTTCAGCGGACAATCCGCTCGTGAGTAGGCTAGTTCGACGGACTAAGTATGGCGCATGCTCAGAAAGGATTTACACGGCGAAAGGTTGCATTGCTGTGTATTGGACTTCCTATTTCTAGTCCCGTCGTACGTGCTGTACACGTCATCGCGCAAACTTTCGACGGACTGTTTGTGCATCCGTGTGTGGTCAAGTCCGTTCATTCGAAAGTAGGACGGACTGCCCGTCGGATTGTCTGACGGACTAAGTTGGCCATACAGTCCGCCCGTGTGTACGCGGCTTAAGTCTCACTGTGTCCTCCCCTGCATCCAGCGAAGCGATCCCGAGTCTGGCTAGGGGTTACCGCTCCTATCAGTAAATTCCTAACCCGAGCCAGACTCGGGATTACCGCCAGGGAGGTTAAAGTAATTTTTTACATTTTGGACCATAATAAATAAGGAAAGAAGATTCATACAAAAGCACTACAATGTAATTCTACTGTTTGAATTTTCTGATGGACATGTGAAAAGGAGAGTATATCGCTACACCGCTGGTTAATAAAAACAGTGCAGGAAAATATATATATAGATATATAGATAGATAGATAGATAGATAGATAGATAGATAGATAGATAGATAGATAGATAGATAGATAGATAGATAGATAGATATAAATATATGTATCACTGAACCTGGAAAGAGAGTCCTGCAGCCATACACCCCTGAAGGGGGGTCAGCGGAGGGACGGCATGACAGGTGCAGGACAGCCCTGTCGCCGTTTTAATTAGCAGCCCGGGGGGGGGGGGGGGCGCTTTAAGACGAGGGGTCAGGCGGAGCTGAGGGGCGGAGCTACGGCATGGTACCCGATAGCGGCGTACCATGCTTTCACTCGGAGAGCGGAGGAGGAAGCGATCGCACGCACCCTCCCGCTCGGACCCGGACTTCATTATGGCGGCAAGTACAGACCTGTTCCTCTCCCAACTGCGGGCGGCGGTGAATAGGCAGGGCGCAGCATGGCTCCGTGAGCAGATTGCGGCCATGGCAGCAGAGGGGGGGCACTGATGGTGGGGGAGCAGGGGCTACACCTCGGGCTAGGCGTTCCCGGCCGCCCGAGCGGTACAGTCCGGAGGCCGGCCCGGGTGGGCCTCAGCGTGCGCTGGCGGGCACTCCCAGGAGGGATGTGGGCTCAGGGTCGGATGGGCAGCGCCAGGATCCCACAGCTTCCACCCCGGGGCCTACTGAGAGGAGTGCGGTGACGCGGAGAGGAGTGCGGAGGAGGGGCCAGGACACGCCAGCAAGGGTGACGGACATGGCGCAGGGTTCAGCACCCCCTGCGCGGCGCCGCTGCACAGGGCGGCCGTCGGGCACGGGTGGAGAGGAAGACAGAGGCAGCCAGCCTGGGCGGCGGGGTCAGGACATGCAGCGGGTGGGGGCCCCTCCAGTTGCCACGGCCCCCAGTCCCAGGCGCATGGGTAGCAGAGACCGTGTGAGTCCGGAGGCCGGGTCAGTCACCGCCGGGACGAGAGCAGGGAGGAGTCGGCTAGCCGGGCGGCGCAGGTCCCCTTCACCGATGCGGGAGAGCAGGGCTGGTGGTCGGGAGCAGAGGGCATCTCGTGTGCAGCACCGCAGACCCTTGGCCATGGAAGCTGGTCCATCAGTGAGTCGCACGCCATGCCAGGAACCACCGGTAGTCAGCGGAAGATCCGAGGGCGAGTTGTTGGTGTTGGATGAACATGGCGAGGATGGTCGGTCGTCGACGGTGGGTCCGCAGGAGGCGGCTGCGAGGTCCGGTCCTGGGCAGCCCGGTGAGTGTGATTCTTCTTTTTCTTCTTTGTTGCATGACTTGGTTTTAGGATTGCTTGTTCACTGACTTCGGTGCCCCCTCTGGCAAAAAATTTGAAATCTGCGCTGCAGTATGCAACTGTTGTTTCGGCGAAATTGGGTCGGATGGCAGGCCCTTTTTGGGAGATGCCTCTCCCGGACCTAGTGGTTTCCCCGCTGGGGGTGGTTCCTAAGAAAGAACCGAATAAGTGCAGATTGATTCATCACCTGTCCTTCCCTAGGGGGAGTTCGGTCAACGATGCCCTTGCTCCGGAGGAGTGTGCGGTGACGTACACTTCCTTTGACGTGGCCGTTGCCTGGGTTTGGCGTTATGGCAAGGGGGCGCTGATGGCGAAGTCGGACATCGAATCGGCTTTCCGGCTTCTGCCGGTGCATCCAGAGAGTTTTCGACTTCTGGGTTGTACCTGGGAGGGGGGGGTTTTATGTGGACCGGTGCCTTCCGATGGGATGTTCGATTTCGTGCGCCTTCTTTGAACAGTTCAGTTCTTTCTTGGAATGGGCCGTCCTTGATGTGTTGGGTCTCAACTCGGTTATCCATTATCTGGACGACTTCTTGTGTGTGGGGCCGGCAGGGTCCAACGTTTGTTCTGTCCTTTTGGGCACGCTTCAACATCTCGCAGAGCGGTTCGGGGTCCCGTTGGCCCCCGAAAAGACGGAGGGTCCTACGGATTGTATCACGTTCTTAGGGATCGTGATCGATTCTGAGAAGATGGAGTGCAGGTTGCCGCTGGACAAGCTAACGGGGCTTCAGGAGCAAATACGCGGGACGGTAGGATTGCGTAAGTTGCAACTACGTTGGTTGCAATCGTTGCTAGGGAAGCTGAACTTCACCTGCCGGATCATGCCGATGGGGCGTGTGTTTTGCCGCCGGCTGACGGCCGCTACGGCGGGCATTTGTGTCCCGACCCATTTTGTGACGCTCAGTCGGGACCTCCAGGAGGACCTGAGGGTGTGGCAGGGGTTCTTAGAGTCCATTAACGGACGGGCCCTTTGGATGTCTGGGCCCATCAGTAACTGCGATCTGGAACTCTTCACGGATGCGGCGGGGTCCACGGGTTTCGAGGCCTTTTTCAAGGGTCAATGGTGTGCGGCTCGCTGGCCATCGGAGTGGGCGGAGGCTGGACTGCTGAAGAACCTGGTTCTTTTGGAGCTGTTTCCCATTGTGGTGGCTGTTGAGATTTGGGGGGAGTCATTCCGTAACATGAAGGTGAGGTTTAACTGCGACAACCTGGGTGTGGTGCAGGTGGTCAATCGGCTGACGGCGGCCTCTGCGCCGGTTGTCAAGCTGTTGCGGCATCTAGTGCTACGGTGTTTGCAGGTTAATTCTTTCCTCTATGCTGTTCATTTACCGGGGGTGGACAACACGGTTGCTGACACTCTGTCTCGTTTTCAGTGGGACAGATTTCGGGGACTGGCACCGGAGGCGAAGCGTCATGGGATCGAATTCCCCGAGGGCCTGTGGGCCATAGCGCTGGAATAGCGGCTCAATGGATCAGGCAATCTGTGAGTAAGGCTACGTGGGGCGCCTACTCGAGGGTTTGGCAGGACTGGTCGGCTTGCCTGGAAGCGATCGGCATGGCCCTGGGCGATGCGGGCATGGCTCAGGCAGTGTTTTATTTTCTTAGTGGGGCTATGGAAAAAGGGGTTTGTGCCGGGCGGTGGGGAAGGTTTGCAGTTCGGATTACGAACTGGCGCTGTTCCGGGTGGCATTTACTCTGGCCTTCTTTGGGGCGTTTAGGATCAGTGAGCTGGTCAGCCCGTCGAAACGGGTGGCTGGGGGGTTGACCAGGGAAGACATTGAGATCGACCGTGACTCGGTTGGTATCCGGGTACGGCGGTCAAAGACTGATCAAATGGGTCGGGGGCTGCGGGTGGAGGTGGTAAGGATAGGGGACTCCGATATCTGTCCGGTCGGGGCGATGGAAAGGTTTTGGAACATGTGACCTCAGGTCGCAGGCCCTTTTTTGTTGCACTTGGATGGCTCTTATCTTTCCAAATTTCAGTTTATCGCTGTTTTTAAAAAATGTGTGGCGGAGGCAGGTTTTGACCCGAGGAATTTTTCCTCTCACTCCTTTAGGATTGGGGCGGCTACGGAAGCATCCAGGGCGGGTTTGAGTGATGAGGCGGTGAGGAGAATCGGGCGGTGGGATTCAGACAGGTTTAAATTGTATGTCCGTCCGCAATGGTTGGCGTAATGCAGGAAGTGGTACACCTTTATTTGGGGGGTAGGTGGGGTGTTTGTCGTGTGGTTACGGTATGTTAATCCAATTTTTATCTACAGGTTATGGTGTGGGCCTGGTGTGGATCCTGGGCCATTCCTATGTTTTTTGGGGTGCGAAGAGAGCTGACATTCGGCCGAACGGCAGACAACTTCGCATACCCAGGCAGGAAGCACAGGTTCGCTGGATCGGGGTCCCTGGCATGAGATGGAACAGAGTCCTGGGCGAAGTTCACAGGTTTTCTCGCCTAGACAGGCCTCCAGATGTGTTGCTCTTGCATGTGGGGGGAAATGACATGGGGGTCAGGTCCATGAGAGATCTCATCAGGGACATCAAATGCGATTTCTTGCGTTTGAAATCTGCATATCCTAACATGGTGCTGGTCTGGTCCGACATGGTGGGCAGGATGTCATGGCGGTGGGCTTTGTCCGATAAGAAGGTGGATCGGGCAAGGGTGAAGGTGAACAAGGAGGTCAGCAGATTCTTCATTAGAAACGGGGGCCTTGCCGTTAGGCACAGGGAGCTGGAAATAGACACCTGGCGTTATTTGAGGAGTGATGGTGTGCATTTAAATGAGGTGGGGACGGATCTGTGGGCCTTGGGTCTCCAGGAGGGTATCCAGCGAGGGCTTCGTGTGTGGAGGTGCCTGCAAGGGTAAGGTTTTACCCCTTTCAGGCTGTGGCGGCGCTTGGGGATTTTTGGGTAGGAAAGGGGAGGTTTTTCAGGTAGAAAAGACTGTTGTATCCATCCATGGGATGGGGGTGGTTAATGTACATTCGGGTTAAGAGTTGTTAACCTGGAAGGGTTAAAGGGGGTAGGTCACTGCAATGGTTTGGGTATAGCCTCCGAGACAGGGGATACCGTCTGGAGGTCAAGAGGTCAAAAGTGGGAAGTCATTCGCAGTGACCAGTGTGTTGTTATGCTGGTACCCATGACCCGTTTAAAGGCTGGGAATGTTTACATTTTTGAAAGTTATTTATGGTATTTTATTAAACTATATATATTTTTGTTAATAAATTAAGGCCAGTTGGCCATTTACTCCATACCTTGTCCGTGGTTTATTAAAGGTGGGGATCAGGTTTTGGAGGCGGGTGTCTGTCATGGGTGGGAGGTTACGGATACGCATCTAGGGGGGCTTAAGTCCTTACAAATGTCAGGAGCTGCTGCTTTTATTTGGGCTTACCATTACCTTACTTGTTTGCTTCTCCGTCTTGGGGTTCCCGTGGTAGATGGCCCAAAGAATGTGGAAACTGACACTGAATCTTCTTTTAGGTTATTTATTTAGAACAGAACATAGTCCCTCAATAAAGGGTAGAGGGTTAGGAGTGAGTTCAGGCACTTAGATTGAAAAAATGGAAGTCTTTAGAGAATAGAAACCAGTTTACAGCTGGATTTAACAACCCCCAGATAGACCTCCTCTCACTAGGCCTAGCAGACGGTGGGGTGCTCGGTAAAGTCTCTGCCACAGACTTGTGAGATACACTTGAGCATTACTGAGGGACGTAGATAAATTTAAAGAGCTATCATACGGTACCAGGTTCTCTCAGCTGATCCAACGATACCGTATGAGTGTTGATCCAGGTTGCGTCCTTCAATTAAGTCTCCAGGCTCCTTCCGAGAAACCAGCCTTGCACGTGGTCTTCTCCTGAAGAGTCCTCCCCTGGGGTTCTTCAGTTGCTGGGCCTCACCCTTCAGATGAGATGGCACCGGACCACCCTTTGGATCAGTAGGCACCGAAATTCACTCTGGCCGGTCCCTGCAGTTGCGTCGCCTCGAGCCAGCCGGCCCAGAGACTCAGGATGCATGGCCAGGAGGTCCATGGGGCTGGGTCAGGAGGACCACCAGAACCGAACAGACAGAAAATATTCTCATGCCAACGTGGCATTGGTACCTTAAATACCACCCCCCAGAATGCACAGCAGGAAAACACTCCCACTGGGCTGGTTCCGAGAGAACAGTGGCATTCAATACACCCAGCTAGACTGCGATTTTACTCTTGCTGATGGTGACAGCACCACCTGCGGTCAAGGAGAACCCAGTGCAACCCAGCTGGACTGGTACTGAAACCAGAAATGTGGAGAAATAGTCCCGAAACCCAACTGTGGCTTCAGGCAACTTAACTTTTCAAAAATCATAGCACCTGCTCGTCAGGAGCCAGCGCTACATATGTATGTACACTATATCTAAATAATATGACTACATTATTATTAGGATTATTATTATTATTATTGTATAGTATGTAACACTATCATTTTAAAAATTTTGGACAATAATAAATATGGTAAGAAAATACCTAAAAAAAAAAAAAAACACAACATCTTCCCTTTTACAATATAGAAAACCCAATCATTAAAACTTAAAGTTTTATTATGTTATAGTAGTTTCAAAAGTTATTTTTAATCTTTTAAAATCTGTACATTTCCTTTATAATGATCTCTTGTGATCCTGCCACAAAGGTCTTTGTGCAGGCACTTCCTGTCTAGATGCACTCACAGGAGGACAGGCAGACAGGAAGTAGTTGCAAAGAGGCTGCAGGTGATCAACAACACTGAAATGTAATGAAGGATGAGAATGAGGTAAAAATAGTAGAAATGTATGAAAAAAATGGCAATTACAATCTACTCCCAAATCTCCCGACTCATTTACATTTTTGTGGCGCTTGTCGCTTGTTAATATGCGCAGTGTTCAGGCAATCCTGTGAAAACAATGGGCTGCAAACACACATGATGGAACAATCTGCTGTGCATTGCCAAGTGTTCTGGCATACTGCAATGCAGGTAGATTACCTGAGTGCATTGGGGTGCCATTAAGCCCTTGTACACACGGTCGGAGATTCCGTCGGAATGTGTCCGATCGGAGCGTTTTGTCGGATATTCCGATTGTGTGTGGTCTGCATCGGACTGTTTCCGTTGGATTATCCGTCGGACCAACTTTTCCAACTTGCCGGAAATGTTTTCTGACAAAATGCTCCGATCGGACATACTCCGATCATGTGTAGAGAATTCCGATCGGACAAAGTGCCATGCATGCTCAGATCAAATTCCTACACCAAAGCCACTGGCTACTAGCGTGAACATAGTCCCGTCGTAACGAAATAACGTCATCACGTCGGATTTTCCGACAACTTTGTCCGACCGTGTGTATACAACAGTTTCGGACAAAATCCGTCGGACAAAATCCGACGGATTTGGTTGTCGGAATCTCCGACCGTGTGTACAAGGGTTAAGGAAGTCCTAATGTGTGCTGCGTTAAGGCACTCCTTAAGTGTACTGCAGTAAAGTAGTCCTCTGAAAATAATGGGCTGTCAATACACCTAATTGCTATACCCTGCATTGCCATTTATTGCTGCATACTGCAATGCAGGTACATTGCTTAAGTGCATTGAGGTGCCATTAGGGTGGCCCTACCTGCCACTATACCACTCTATAATACCCTAACCTGCCCTGTACCACCCGCAACCTGCCCTGTACCACCCCAACCTGCCCTGTACCACCCGCAACCTGCCCTTTACCACCCCAACCTGCCCTGTACCACCCCAACTTGCCCTGTGCCACCCCAACCAGCCCTGTACCACCACCACCTGCCCTGTACCACCCACAACATGCCCTGTACCACCCCAAACCTGCCCTGTACCACCCCAACCTGCTCTGTACCACCCCAAATTGCCCTGTACCACCCCAACCTGCCAATATACCAATCCAACCTGCCACTATACCACTCTATAATACCCTAACCTGCGCCACCCCAACCTGCCCTGTGCCACCCCCACCTGCCCTGTACCACCCCAACCTGCCCTGTACCACCCCCAACCTGCCCTGTGCCACCCCAACCTGCTCTGTACCACTCCAACCTGCCAATATACCAATCCAACCTACCCCATACCACCCCAACCTGCCACTATACCACTGTATAATACTCTAAACTGCGTCACCCCAACCTGCCCTGTACCACCCCCAACCTGCCCTGTACCACCCCAACCTGCCACTATACCACTCTATACTACCCTAACCTATCACTATACCACCCTATACTATCATTTACCGGGACTGGTTTTGGGTGCTCCCTGCGACAATGTGCTGCCTGCAGGGTGCGTGCAGCCTAGGCGGGGGGGGGGTGACACCATGTTTTACTGCACCAGGTGGCACCAACCCTAGTGACGCCACTGTCCTAATGTGCACTGCAGTAAGGCAGTCCTTATGTGCTCTGCATTGAAACTTTCCCCTTAAAATAATGAGCTGCCAATGCACCTAACACCGTGGTCTACTGTGCATTGTCATGGGTTGTGGCATCCTGCAATAGAGGTGCATTGCCTGAGAGCACTGGGGTGTCAGTAAGGCAGTCCTAATGTGCGCTGTATTAGGGCAATCCTGTGAACATAATGGGCTGCCAATGAGCCTAAAGCAATGCTATACTTGGCTTTGCCATGTGTTCTGGCATACTGCAATGTAAATGCATTGCCTTAGAGCACTGGGGTGCAATTAAGGCAGTCCTAAAGCAAACATTACATATATTACGCATTATGGCAGTACTTATGTGAGCTGCATTGAAATTTTCCCTTTAAAATAATGGGCTACCAATGCACCTAACACAGTGGACTTCCATGTGTTGCCATGAGTTGTGACCTACTGCAATAAAGGTGGGTCTGAGGGCAGTAAGGTGCCACCAGGGCAGTCCTAATGTGCATTGCAGTATGGCAGTCCTTATGTTCACTGCATTGAAACTTTCCCTTTAAATTAATGGGCTGCCAATACACCTAACACAGTGGTCTTCTGTGTGTTGCCATGGATTGTGGCATACTGCAATAAAGGTGCTTTGCCTGAGGGCAGTAGTGTGCCACTAGGGCAGTCCTAATGTGCGCTGCGCAAAGGCAGTCCTGTGGAAATAATGGGCTGCCAATGCACCTAAAGCAATGCTATTCTGTGCGTTGCCATGTGTTTTGGCATATTGCAATGCAGGTTTATTGGCTTGGAGTATTGGGGTGACACTAAAGGCAGTTCCAATGTGTGCCTTCTTAAAGCAGTCCTAATGTGTACTGCTCTAAGGCAGTCCTACTGTGTGCTGCATTGAGGCTTTCTTCCTAAAATAATGGGCTGTCTAAAGCACCTAGCATGATAGTCTACTGTGTGTTGCCATAGGTTGTAGCATACTGCAATGCAGGGCATTCCCTGAGAGCACTAGTCAGTAAGGCAGTCCTAATGTGCACTGCATTTAGGCAGCCCTTTTAAAATGATGGGCCGCCATTGCAATCATGATATTGCTCTACTGTGCATTGCCATACATTATGTCATACTGCAATCCAGGTACATTGCCTGAGTGCATTGGGGTGCCATTAAGACAGTCCTGAAGTGCATGGGCGTCCGCAGCAGGGGGCAAGTGCCCCCCCCCCCTGGAATCCCCAAGGTGTTGCAGCCGCCGCCATGCTGCATTTTTTTACTGAGTCCGCCAGCGGCTGCATCCTCCACTCTCTCCTCTGGATCAGAGAGCGGGCTGCCTCTGTGTTCGGCGGCAGCTCTGTAACATGCCCCCCCCCCCAGACCTGCTTGTGTGATAGTAGAGAGAATCAACGTTCCGCCTATCACACGAGTCGGTCGGGGGGTGGGGGCATGTTACAGAACGGCCGCCGTACACAGCCAGCCAGCGCTTTTATCCATAGGAGGAGATGCTGCAGGTAAAGCCTGCCCTGTGTGCCACAGTGCCTGGATAGGAGGATCGGGGGGGCTGCAGGGGGCCCCCCTGCCAATTCTCCTATCCAACTTATTTTACTGTCCCCAGTTCACCTTGTGCTCCTTGCTCCCCCCCCCCCCCCCCCGTGCTCTCCTCCACCAAACTCTCCTGCCTCCCCCCCAGTGCTCTCCTCCACCACCACACTCTCCTGCCCCCCCCAGTGCTCTCTCCTCCACCACCACACTCTCCTGCCCCCCCCCCCCAGTGCTCTCCTCCACCACCACACTCTCCTGCCCCCCCAGTGCCCTCCTCCACCACCACACTCTCCTGCCCCCCCAGTGCTCTCCTCCACCACCACACTCTCCTGCCCCCCTCCAGTGCTCTCCTCCACCACCACACTCTCCTGCCCCCCAGTGCTCTTCTCCACCACCACACTCTCCTGCCCCCCCCCAGTGCCCTCCTCCACCACCGCACTCTCCTGACCCCCCGTGCTCTCCTCCACCACCACACTCTCCTGCCCCCCCCCCCAGTGCTCTCCTCCACCACCACCCTCTCCTGCCCCCCCCCCAGTGCTCATCTCCACCACCACACTCTCCTGCCCCCCCCCCAGTGCTCTCCTCCACCACCACACTCTCCTGCCCCCCCCCCCAGTGCTCATCTCCACCACCACACTCTCCCTGCCCCCCCCCCAGTGCTCTCCTCCACCACCACACTCTCCTGCCCTCCCCTCAGTGCTCTCCTCTACCACCACACTCTCCTGCCCCCCCGTGCTCTCCTCCACCACCACACTCTCCTGCCCCCCCGTGCTCTCCTCCACCACCACACTCTCCTGCCCGCTCAGTGCCCTCCTCCACCACCGCACTCTCCTGCCCCCCCCCCCCCCCGTGCTCTCCTCCACCACCACACTCTCCTGCCCCCCCCCCCAGGGCTCTCCTCCACCACCACACTCTCCTGCCCTCCCCTCAGTGCTCTCCTCCACCACCACACTCTCCTGCCCTCCCCTCAGTGCTCTCCTCCACCACCACACTCTCCTGCCCTCCCCTCAGTGCTCTCCTCCACCACCACACTCTTCTGCCACTCCCCAGTGCTCTCCTCCACCACCCACACTCACCTGCCCTCCCCCCCCCCAGTGCTCTCCTCCACCACCACACTCTCCTGCCCCCCCCCCCCAGTGCTCTCCTCCACCACCACACTCTCCTTCCCCCCACAGTGCTCTCCACTCCCCCCAGTGCTCTCCCCCTTGCCCCCCCCAGTGCTCTCCTCCACCACACTCTCCTGCCCCCCCCCACACTTTTCTCCTCCCCTGTTCTTGCTGCCCCCCCTGCTCTCCAGCTCTCCCCATCCTTCTCTAGCCACCATCATAGTGCTCTCCCCTCCTGTCCCCCCCCCCCAGTGCTTCCCCTGCCCTGTTCCCCCCAGTGCTCTCCACTCTGCCCAGTGCTCCCCCCATCCCCCCCCCCCCACAGTGCTCTCCTCTCCCCCCCAGTCATCGCCCCTCCGTGCTCTCCCCCTGTTCTCCTCCCCAGTGCTCTTCCCCCCTGTTCTTTCCCCCCCAGTGCTCTCCACTCCCTCCAGTGCTCTCCCCCCCTCCAGTGCTCTCCCCTCTGTCCCCCCCCCCCAGTGCCCTCCACTTCCCCCACTGCTCTCCCCCCCCAGTGCTCTCCTCTACCCTCCAGTGCTCTCCCCCTGTTCTTCCCCCCCCAGTGCTCTCCACCCAGTGCTCTCCACTCCCCCCAGTGCTCTCCCCCCTGTTCTTCAGCTCTCCCCATCACTCTCCAGCCCCCACCCCAGTGCTCCCCAGCCCCCCATTCTCCCCACCCCTGTTCTTTCTGCCCCCCTGGTGTTCTACAGCCCCCCCCCCCCCCCAGTGCTCTCTACCCTTCGTACTCTCCACCCCTGTTCTTTTTGGCTCCCCCCCAGCACTCTCCACTCCCCACCCCTGTACTCTCCACTCCCCCTGCATTTTGCCCCCACCCATGTGCTCTCCAACCCTACCAGTGCTCTCCACCCCACATAGTGCTCTCCAGTTCCCTGTGCTTTCCACCCCTGTTCTTTCTGGCCCCCACTGGTGCTCTCAAGCTCCCCCCCCATTGCTGTCCACTCCCCCCTGCTCTTTGTATCCCCCAGTCCTCTCCAGCCCTCGTGCTCTCCACCCCTGTTTTTCTGCCCCCCCAGTGCTCTTCACCACCCTACACTCTTAGCCCCCCCAGTGCTCTCAGCCTACCGTGCTCTCTACCCCTGTTCTTATTGGCCCCCCAGTGCTCTCAAGTTCCCCCCCAGCGCTCTCCGCTCCCCACCCCTGTGATCACCACTCCCCCTCGCTCTTTGCCCCCACCCATGTGTTCTCCAACCCCGCCAGTACTCTTTGCTCCCCCTTCTCTCCAACTCCCACCCAGTGCTTTCCACTTCCCCAAAACCAGAGGACAGGCTGACTGGGGCTGGAAAATGAGGACAGCTGAAGGTCCAGGTGGCCAGGGACCACGCCATCTCACAGCAGACAGATCCTCTGGGAGGGCCACTGTCCCCATCCAAAACGAGAACAGACCCTGCCTGCTGCTGGCCATCATGGATATCCTGCTGGCATGCAAGGTACCGTACCAAGCATCAACAACACACCTTCACACAGACAGGGACTGTAGACTGGGACATGGGGCACAGGAGGGGCTGCAATGATGGACACAGTGAGGCTGCATTTGATGGACACAGTGAGGCTGCATTTGATGGACACAGTGAGGCTGCATTTGATGGACACAGTGAGGCTGCATTTGATGGACACAGTAAGGCTGCATTTGATGGACACAGTGAGGCTGCATTTGATGGACACAGTGAGGCTGCATTTGATGGACACAGTGAGGCTGCATTTGATGGGCACAGTGAGGCTGCATTTGATGGGCACAGTGAGGCTGCCTTTGATGGGCACTGGTGAGGCTGCATTTAATGGGCACTGGTGAGGCTGCATTGAGCTCTTGCATCAAGTTTGCAGTCTCTGACCATCTCCTGTAGAGAGTCTGGAGAGGAGTCAAGAGTGGGAGCACAGCCAGGATGGGGGTCATGGGAGAAGTCAGACTTGTGTGGACTGTGGACAGGAGACTATAGGATAAAACCAGAGCCACCAAGCTGGAGCCGACTGACTGAGCCCTGCACAGTGCACCTGAGAGGAGGTCAGTCGGTGGGGGGGGTCACTGATGTAAGGGGGGGTGAATACGATAATGTAAGGGGCACTGATATAAGGGGTTTCCTCCTTATATTAGTAACCCACCCCCCTTACCTTCGAGTATTCTTTCTGCAGAAGGTGGTCCCCCCCATGTTCTGAGTTCCTGGGGTCCCCCTTGATGATTGATCACTTACCACTATTAACTGGTAAAATTTATAATTTTCCCTTTCATGAACAAGAAAACAATGACGTTATGCTGTTGGGCTGGTATAATAATGCTGTGAGGCTGGTATGAAATTTTTTCCAGGGCTGGTTTTTGAAAGCATGGGCGTCCGCAAGGTTACTCAGGTGGCTGCGTACCATGCCCATATAGCCTAGAGAATGTACATCTTTTTACATTGCAATACATCTGTTGTTGCCATATTTTTATCTTTATGAAAACAGCCTATACAGTGACAGTACGAGATCAAAATATGGCCACAACAGATGTATTGCAATGTAAAAAGATGTACATTCTCTAGGCTATATGGGCATGGTACGCAGCCACCAGAGTAACTTCCAATACAAAGTGAAGATGAATTATCTGTTATATAACACATATGTATTACCAGTGGAAATATTTTCATGAGATTGCCGAAAAGGGGCGTAGCATGAGTGGCCTTAAAATGATGCCCCCCCTTGGAAAAAGTTCTGCGGACGCCCATGCTGAAGTGCACTGCATTAAGGCACTCCTAATGTGCACTGCATTAAATTCTGTGCATTTCCATGTGTTCTGGCATACTGCAATGCAGGTGCATTGCCTGGGAGTTCTGTGAAAATAATGGGCTGCCAATGCACCTGATTGCTATACTGTGCATAGCCATGTATTGTGACATACGATAATGCAGGTGCAAGTGAATTAGGGTGCTATTAGGGCAGTCCTAATGTGCGCTGCATTTTGTCAGTCCTTTTAAAATAATGGGCTGCCAATGCACTCATGGCAATGCTCTACTTGGTATACTGCAATGCAGGTGTATTGGGGTGCCATTCACCACACAAGGCTGTAAGTGGGCCCCATATACTTCAAGTAGCAGTTATAAATCTTATATAAAATCGCACTCGCCATATGCAGCTTTCTCCGAATTCTCAGCACAAAGTGTTATATTTTTATCAGGTCTCCTGCGCCCAACCAACCATCACCACAACTGAAGAGCCGTTAAGACGTTTGGTTTCATGGTAACACTTATCCTTAGAAATAAGGAGACGATCGGCCGCACTTTATCCGAAGAATCAGGCGGCCTCTAATTTGTCGCTTTGCAGTCATGAACTCTTCTATGAAATCCCAAAGAGACGTTTCCCCTCTTATCCCCTAATAACAGAGCAGCCCTGAGAATGAAAGACTTGGGCGACCCGTGAACATGCACATTGTAATTTAAGACGCCTCCCCACCCAAATCAAAACGAGGGGACAGCGACTTTTCTATTCTCGTGAAGCATTTTATAGATTGACTAGATCAACTTTGAAGGTCGTATAGACCATCCTGTAATGTATCCATTTTGGCCTTAAAGGTGGATACCCAAAATATTGATTGGAATGATAACCTAGATGGCATCCAGATTGCACGACATCAAAACGTTTTTTCACCTTTCTTCATCATTGGTTACCAATCATGGCTGCTCATCCTCTGCAGCCTATTTGCAGCCACTTCTTGTCTACATGCACTCCAGCAATGGCTGTGTAATGCTCATCCCAATACCAGAAGTAGAAGACGACAGCTGGTAGGTGTGGCTTCACCTATAGAAGTCCCTGTCCCTTTAAGGCAAAGTGGCCTTCAGGAATTGAATTGCCCCCAGGGCCTAATGCACAGGGATATTGGTGGTGGTCAATTGGCACAAGGGACTGAGCAAGGTTATAGAAAATAGTACCTATGGTCTTTAGAAGTATCAGTGTTGAGTATCAGTACACAGTGTGTTGCACAGCAGGTGAGTAGCCAGTAACAGAATCCAGAGGCAGGTGATAAGCATAATTCGAGGACAGGCCAAGGTCAAGACAGGCAGCAGACAATAGGGTCATCCAGGAACAGGGTAAGGTCATGGCAGGTGGTGGTCAGGCAGACAACAGAAGAAGCGTAATCCAGGCACAGGTCAGGGCAGGTGTCAGACAATAAGCATAATTCAAGGACAGGCAGAGGTCAAGACAGGCAGCAGACAATATGATTATCCAGGAACAGTGTAAGGTCATGATGGCAGGTGGTGGTCAAGCAGACGACAGACGAAGTGTAATCCAGGCACAGGTCAGGGCAGGTGGCAGACAATAATTGTAATTCAAAGACAGACAGAGGTCTGGGAAGGCAGCAGATGAAAAGTGCAGTCTATGGTCAGGCAGAGGTCAAGACAACCAGCAGGCGATAGCTTCATCCAGGAACAGGGTAAGGCCATAGCAGGTGATGGTCAAGCGGGCGGTAGAGGAAGAGTAGTCCAGGCACAGGTCAGGGCAGGTGTCAGACAATAAGCATAATTCACGGACAGGCAGAGGTCAGGGCAGGCAGCACATGATAAGTGCAGTTTATGGTCAGGCAGATATCAAGACAACCAGCAGACGATAGGGCCATCCAGGTACAAGGTAAGGTCATAGCAGGTGGTGGTCAGGCAGGCGGTAGAGGAAGACTAATCCAGGCACAGGTCAGGGAAGGTGTCAGACAATAAACATAATTCGAGGACAGGCAGAGGTCAGGGCAGGCAGCACATGATAAGTGCAGTCTATGGTCAGGCAGCGGACAAGTCAGCCTGCAGACAATAGGGTCATCCAGGAACGGGGTAAAGTCATACCAGGTGGTGGTCAGGCAGGCGGCATAGGAATCGTTATCCAGGCAAAGGTCGGAGCAGGCAGCACACAATAAGCATGTTTCAGAGACAGGCAGAGGGCCTGGTGGCAGGCAATAAGCATAATTAAAGGAGAGGCAGAGGTCAGGGAAGGCAGCAGATGATAAGTGCAGTCCATGTTTAGGCAGAGGTCACGGCAGGCAGCAGACAATAGGGTCATCCAGGAATAGGCTGGGGTCATGGCAGGTGGTGTTCAGGCAGGCGGGGGATGAAGTGTAATCCAGGCACAGGTGAGGGCAGGTGACAGACAATAAGCATAATTCAGGGACATGCAGAGGCCAGGGAAGTGTCAGAAACCATGAATCAGACTGAGACAGAAGTACAATTAAATCACACTTCTTTATTAATAAAAATAAAAAGGTAAATAGAAAAAGCGTAGTCAAGCATAGCCAGAGTCCAGTAACCAGATCGGGTAGTCAGCCAGGCCAGAAGTCAGGGATCCAAGTAGAGCAACAGCAAGCAGGATAAGGAGCCAGAAGGGATGTCAGCAAGCCAGTCTTTAAACAAACCGCATTAGATGGTTTCTAGTGATGTGACCAAGGCGAAGGAAGAGGTGAAGTGAGCTGGAAGGCTTTAAGTAGGCAGGTCAGCCGAGCATCATCAGGAACAGCTGGTAACTGTGGAGAGAGAAGAGAGCTGGCAATTAGCCGACAGCTGAGCAGCCAGCCCAGAGAAGGAAGGGCTAAGCCAGCCCTGACAGTACCCCCTCCTCAATGACCCCTCTCCCTCGGAGGGCCACTGGGCTTGAGGGGAAACCGTCTATGGAACTTGCGGAGGAGGACAGGGGCATGTATGTCAGAGGATGAAACCCAGGAGCGTTCCTCTGGACCATACCCCTTCCAATGCACCAGGTACTGTATGCGCCCACGGAACTTACGGGAGTCAACAATGGATTGTACCTCATACTCCTCATGGTTCTCAACCTGAATAGGGTGAGGACGTGGCACCGAGGTGGTAAATCGGTTACAGACCAACGGTTTCAATAAGGAGACATGAAACACATTTGAGATGCGCATACTAGGAGGAAGGTCCAACGCGTAAGCCACTGGGTTAATCCTGCAAAGGATACGGAAAGGCCCAATAAACCGAGGTGCAAACTTCAGTGAGGGAATCCAAAGCCGGAGGTTGCAAGATGACAGCCAGACCCTGTCCCCAACCTGGTAGGAAGGTGCAGGCAGGCGTCTGCCGTCAGCATGGAGTCTGTACCTATCATTAGCATGAAGCAAAGCCTCCTGGACTTGTACCCAAGTGGAACGAAGACCACAGAGATGCTCCTCTAACGCAGGAATACTCTGCGGAACAAACGAGTCAGGCAACATGGAAGGTTGGAAACCATAATTCGCCATAAATGGAGACAATCAGGAGGCAGAATTCAAGGCACTGTTGTGAGCAAACTCTGCCCAAAGTAATAGGTCAGACCAGTTGTTATGATGGTCAGAAATATAGCAACATAGGAATTGCTCCAAGGACTGATTGGCTCTTTCTGCTGCCCCATTAGACTGCGGGTGATACGCAGAAGAGAACGCAAGCTGGATTCCCAACTGTGCACAAAAGGCTCGCCAGAACCAGGAGACAAACTGACTGCGCCTGTCCGAGACAATCACCTTGGGTAGCCCATGTAAGCGAAAAATCTCCCGAGCAAAAATGTAAGCCAGTTACTTAGAGGTGGGCAACTTCTTAAGTGGAATACAATGACACATCTTTCAGAACCGGTCAGCCACCATAAGGATAACAGTGTTGCCTTGGGAGTTGGGCAACTCCACAATGAAATCCATAGACAGGTTGAGTCCAGGGCCTCTCTCCATTGGGTATGGGTTGTAGGAGGCCCACTGGAAGGTGTCATGGAGACTTACTCTGAGCACACACGGGACAGGCAGCTAGGAAGGCAGTAACATCAGGCCGTAGACTAGGCCACCAGAATTGTTGGGAAATAACCCAAAGGAGTTGATTCTTCCCAGGATGGCCAGCTGCCTTGGGAGAATGGTAAGTCTGGAGCACAGCAGTACTGAGACTCTCTGGGACAAAGCAGCAGTCACAAGATTTATCAGGAGGAGCATGGACCTGAGCAGCAAGAATTTTGTCACCCAAAGGAGAAGTAAGACTGGTGCGAACCGTAACAAAGATACGATCAGGAGGAATCATAGGAACCGGAACTGACTCCGACTTGGAAGTGGAGGAAAATTGTTGTGACAAGGCATCAGCCCTTACATTCTTAGTACCGGGTAAGAATGAGACAATGTAATTAAAGCTCGACAAGAAAAGAGCCCATCTCCCCTTCTGGGAAAGAGTCGCTTAGCCTTAGACAAGAATGTAAGATTTGTATGGTCAGTAAAAATAAGAACAGGCACAGTGGTACCTTCAAGGAGATGTCTCTATTCTTTCAGGGCTAAAATGATTGCCAACAGCTCTCTGTCACCAATCTTATAATTGTACTCAGCAGGTGACAATTTCTTGTAAAAGTAGCCACATGGATGCATAGCACTCTCAGATTTGGGACGTTGAGACAGAAGGGCGCCAACTCCAGTCTCAGAAGCATCAACTTCTAGGGTAAAAGGCAACGTAGGATCAGGATGTGCCAACACAGGAGCAGAAACAAATGCAGCCTTGAGAGTCTCAAAGGCCTTAATGGACTCCGGAGACCAACTCTGTGGGTTACCGTCCTTTCTGGTCATATCAGTCAGGGGCTTGACCAGAGACGAAAAGTTACGAATAAACTTTCGATAGTAGTTGGCAAAGCCCAGGAAACACTGCAGAGGACGTAAACCCACGGGTCGAGGCCACTGTAGGACTGCCAAAAGTTTCTCTGGGTCCATCAAAAAACCAGCAGTGGAAATGACATAGCCCAGGAATGTAACCTGTTCACGATGGAACTCGCACTTTTCCTGTTTACAATAGAGATTGTTCTCTCTTAGTTTGTGAAGCACACAACAGACATCTGTGTGGTGGCTCTCCAGGGACTTGGAAAATATGAGGATATCATTGAGATAAACCACCACACACAACTGCAACAAATCTCGCAGGACATCGTTAATAAATTCCTGAAAAACAGCCGGAGCGTTAAAAAGGCCAAAAGTAATTACCAGGTATTCATAATGGCCTGTTATGGTATTAAACGCAATTTTCCACTGGTCACCCTCCTTAATGCGCACGAGATTGTATGCCCCTCTCAAGTCAAGCTTCGTGAAAACCGTTGCTCCCTTGAGGCGGTCAAATAACTCTGTAATCAATGGAATCGGGTAGGCATTCTTAATCGTGACGCGATTGAGACCCCCATAATCTATACAAGGTCTCAGTTCACCGCTCTTCTTCTTCACAAAGATGAAACCAGCACCAGCAGGAGATGAGGATTTGCGGATGAAACCTCGAGAAAGGGCATCAGCAACATACTCCTCCATGACCTTATCCTCCAAGACCGACAAAGGGTAAACCCGGCCACGAGTTTGAAGGTACCAGGTTGAAGGTCAATTGCGCAATCATAAGACCAGTGTGGAGGCAAACTACAGGCTTGACCTTTATCAAAGACATCGCTAAAATCACGGTACTCCTCTGGCAGGGAGGGAAGTGAAGAGGTGCACAGGACCTTGGATACCTTCAGGAAGCATGTCTCACTGCATTGTGGTGACCAGGAGAGAACCTCAGCATGAAGCAAATCAAAAGAGGGGTTGTGCCTCTATAACCAAGGATAACCAATAACCAGCGGAAACCTGGGTGAGGAAATAACTTGGAATTGGATTATCTCATGGTGAAGAGCCCCTACGTCCATGGACAACGGAACCATCTCATGAGTCACATGGGCAGGCTGTAAAGGTCTCCCATCAAGAGCCTCAATGGCAAGTGGAGTGTCACGCAGCTGCAGCGGAATCGAGTGCTGCGAAACAAATGCAGCATCAATGTTCAGGCCTGCAGCCCCAGAGTTGATTAGAGCCTGGATCTCGATGGACGACTCAGCCCAAGAAAGGGTGACCAAAACCAGGGGCTTATCCTTCTGGGTAACTGGAGACAAAACAACGCCACCTACGGTCTGTCCATGACAGGACCTCAAGGTTCGGGCATTCCCTGGACAGGTAGGACAAGACTTCAAAAAGTGACCTGCCTGGCCACAATAAAGGCACAATCTCTCCCTCCTCCTAAAGGCTCTCTCATCCGCAGAGAGATGCGTGAAGCCCAGGTGCATGGGTTCATCTTCACTGACCAACTCGGTACCAGGAGGCATGGGAGGTGAGGGATGCATGGGTGGGACTACAAAGCTCGGAGGCAAACATACAGGAGGCTTTCGCAAGCGCTCCTTAAGAGAAATTATTTCTCTGAGTCTGGAGTCAATGAGGATGGCAAACGAGATCAAGCTCTCCAGCTCAGTGGGCATATCTCGGGCTGCTATCTCATCCTTGATGGAATCCGAGAGACCATGAGAAAAAGCAGCCATGAGGGCCTCATTGTTCCAAGCAACCTCTGCTGCCAGAGTACGGAATTCAATGGCATAGTCGGCAACAGATCTCGTACTCTGTTTGATGGACATGAGGCACTTGGCAGCAGAAGCGGAGCACGCGGGAATGTCAAATACCCTTTTAAAGGAGGCCACAAACTGAGGGTAACTCAAGACAACAGGTTTTTGCGTCTCCCATAGTGATGGCCGAACGGTTCGCCCGGCGTCGTTTCGTGTTTCCGTGTTTTCTGTGTAAAAGAACTTTGACCTATGATGACACATCCATCATGGGGTACAGGACAGCCAATTGAGACATTACAGCACATGGACACTTGGACATTCCCCCTAACTTATAAATACACCCGATCCGGCGGCCATTTTACATTCTTTCTTCTGTCACTATAGGGAGAGGTTGCTGTGTGGAGCAGGGAGAGATTGCAGTGACCCAAATCGCTAGCTATTTGGTACACAAAAGTTATTTTCAGGACTGATATAGGTGTTAGGTGTAGTTCAGGATATAGGTTTGAGGCAGTGCTGTGCTAGTGATTGTTGCAGCAGCCTGAGTGTCTTTTGTCAGTTTAGAGAAAGGGACAGGATGGTGTGTGCTGCAGGGACAGTCAGTTTAGTCATTAGCTGTTACTATCAGGTCCACAAAAGTGCTATTCCAGTTATTGTTCCAGCAGCCTCTGTTTTGTCACTTTATATAGGGACAGGCAGGAAGCTGTGTGTGAAGCAGTGAGGGGCAGTTTAATCAGTAGCTGTTACTATAT
Organism: Lithobates pipiens; assembly: GCF_037356315.1. Taxonomy (NCBI): domain Eukaryota; kingdom Metazoa; phylum Chordata; class Amphibia; order Anura; family Ranidae; genus Lithobates; species Lithobates pipiens. The sequence continues at coordinate 2,726,765 of NW_027507882.1, forward strand.
TAGGTCCACAAAGTTTCTTTTCAGGACTGGTATCAGTGGTATGGTAATAGGCTTGTACACGTATAATATTCTTTCTTCCAAATATAGAAAGAATATTATACTTGACTGCTGCCCTTCTGCTGCAGTCTGCTAATCAGTCACAACCTACTTGTTCTACAAAGGTCCTTATAAGGACTGGTAACCTGGTGTAGGGTGCTACAGTACATAGGGTTGAGTGAGGTACAGTCTGCTATTCCATAAGGACTGGTATAGGTCCACAATACATAGGGTTGAGGTGCACTACTGCTGACCGCTGCCCTATACTGCAGCAGTCCTTCATCAGTATAGGGACTGACGTACAGTCTGCTAATCAGTCACACACAACCTACTTGTTCCACAAAGGTCCTTATAAGGACTGGTAACCTGGTGTAGGGTGCTACAGTACATAGGGTTGAGTGAGGTACAGTCTGCTATTCTATAAGGACTGGTATAGGTCCACAATACATAGGGTTGAGGTGCACTACTGCTGACCGCTGCCCTATACTGCAGCAGTCCTTCATCAGTATAGGGACTGAGAGTTTTGTCACAGGGTCATTTAAAAAATGATAGGCAGAGGAAGAGGCAGGCCCTTCCGCAGGGGTGGTAGGGGTAGGGCAGGAGCAACAGGCTTGAGCCAAAGTGGGAAGTTGCAGAAGGTGCGTTCAATTAGTTTAAAGGATGCACCAGACTTGGTTGAGTGGCTCACTCAGCCTTACTCTTCTGCACCCTCCTCATCCTCTCGATCTGCACCCTCTTCTTCACTCTCTGCTATGTGCACCCCCAAAGACACTACCACCAACAACACCACCACATACCTTCCGCTTGAGTCACAGGAATTATTTTCCGATCCATATCAAGAGGACATTTCTGATGCGCAGCCACTCTTGGTATTGGATCAGGAAGAGGAGGTAGCAACAACCGCTACTCAGCAGTCTGATGACAGTACCCAGATCAGCCCAAGGAGGAGGTTGGTCCCCGGTGTTGCTGCCTACTCCGAGATCTCTACTTATAGCGGGGGGGGAAGGTGACATCGATGATGACGTGTCTAGTGATGTCACGTGAGTGCCCACAAGAGAGGAAGAGGAGGGGAGTTCAGAGGGAGATATGGACCAGCAGATAGGGAGGAGAAGCAGGAATAACTTACATTGCACAGGAGGGACAAAGCAGACTGCAAATGTATCAGGAGCAAATCGTCGACCATGTACGGTCACATCTGGCGCTCCCAGGACACCGGCACATGGCTCCGCAGTGTAGGCTTTTTTTTAACGTGTCCGCTGCTGACAATAGCGTTGTCATCTGCAATCTTTGCAGTCAACGCATTAGTCGCGGTAAGCTCAACACTCACCTAGGGACGACCACCTTAAGAAGGCACATGAGCAGCCATCACCGAGCCCAGTGGGAGCAACGGAACACACAAAGCCACACTCCAGGCTCTCACCATCCAGCCTCGTCTTCTACTTCTCCTTCTCCTCACTATTGTCCTCCACTCCACCTTCCATCATGCCAAGCTCACGGTTTTCTGCAAAAAGGCAGGCTTCCGTGGGCCTAATGTTCAAGCGTAAAAAAATGATGTCGCCGGATATCCCTCTTGCCCAACGGTTGACGGCTGGCTTGTCAGAACTCATAGCCCGCCAACTACTGCTATATAAACTGGTGGACTCCGAGGCCTTTCGCAAATTTGTGGCCATTGGAACACCACAATGGAAGGTCCCAGGAAGGAAGTATTTCTCACAGAAGGGCATCCCAGAGCTATATGGCCATGTTCAGCGGCAAGTGAATGTATCTCTGGCACACAGTGTCGGTGCCAAGATACATCTGACCACAGACACGTGGTCTAGCAAACACGGGCAGGGAAGGTATATCACTTTTACTGCCCACTGGATGAACCTTCTGACGGCCGTCAAGCATGTAACCCGTGGCACCCGTGTAGATTTGGTTTTACCGCCATGGATTGCATGCAGGCCTGGCTCTTCTTCTCCTCCTCCTCCTACTCCATCCTCCTCCCTTTCCTCCTCGGCTGACTCCTCCTTTTCCGCTGCTAGTGTCTCTTCCGCTGCGCCGCCCAAGCTCCCCAGAACCTATTCGACATGCCAGGTGAGACATTGCCATGCCGTGCTGCGTCTGTTGTGCCTGGAAGCCAAGAGCCACACTGGCCCGGCACTCCTTTCAGCTTTGCGCTCACAGGCAGATCAGTGGCTAACACCGCTCAATTTGACAGTTGGTAAAGTGGTGTGTGACAACGGTGCCAATCTGCTTAGCGCATTGAAACAGGGCAAAATCACGCACGTGCCATGCATGGCACACGTCTTAAACTTGGTCGTGCAGCGATTCGTTGTCAAATACCCTGGGGTCCAGGACATCTTGCGGCAGGCAAGGAAAATCTCGGCCCATTTCAGAAGATCTTACACGGCCATGGCTCGCCTTGCTGACATTCAGCGGTGACACAATCTGCCGGTCAGACGTCTTATTTGCGATTGCCCAACGCGATGGAACTCAACCTTCTATATGCTTGATAGGCTGCTCCAGCAGTTAACGTCTACCTGTATGAACTCTGCGGCAGAACAGGTTCTGGGGAGCTGGGGTTTTTTCACCGTGCCAGTGGCTGCTCATGTGCGACGCATGCAGACTTCTGCGGCCATTTGAGGAGATCACCAAACTGGTCAGTCGCAGCCATGGCGCCATCAGTGACATGGTACCTTATGCCTTCTTTATGGAGCGTGCATTGCGGCGTGCCATTGATCAAGCTGTGGAGGAGCAGGAGCGGGAAGATGAGGAAGTCGCAATGCTGGATGAATTCCCAGGGGGGGCTACTCTATTTGAGACAAGTCAACAACAGGAGTCTGAAGAGGAGTCAGAGGAGGATGGTGATGGGGCGGATGAGGAGGAGCAAGAAGAGCATGCTTTAAACCTTTCTGGGACCCCTGTTGTTGTGCGTGGATGGGGAGAGGAGAATGAAGAGGACAACATTATCCTGGATGATGAGCAGGAGCCAGGCCACCACACCACTTCCACTTTAGTGCAAATGGGGGCCTTCATGCTCCAGTGTTTTAATAGGGACCCCCGTATAAAAAGCATAAGGGTCAAGGACCAGTACTGGGTGGCAACGTACTTAGACCCCCGGTACAAACAAAAAATGGCGGAAATGCTACCGCCGTCACAGAGGTCTGTCAGAATGCAGCACTTCCAGGCCTTGCTTTGAGAAATGCTGCATTCTGCTTTTGCGTGCGCTGGCAGAGGAGCAATTCCCACTCCCAGAGAAGGAGTTGCGGGTACCAATCCAACAGCGCCTGCAAGAAGAGGCCGGTTTGAAGATGTGTTGGTGACTTCGGATATGAGGTCATTCTTTCAGCCGACCCATCGACAGGTGTCATCCGGATCCAGCATCAGGGAACACCTAGACCGTCAGGTGTCCGACTACATCGGGTTAACGGCCGATGTGGACGCTCTGAGGAGTGATGAACCCCTGGACTACTGGGTGGGCAGGCTTGACCTCTGGCCAGAGCTTGCCCAATTTGCAATCGAACTGTTGGCTTGCCCCTCGTCCAGTGTCCTGTCCGAAAGGACGTTCAGCGCAGCAGGGGGATCGTGACCGATAAGCGTACTCGCCTAACTCACGACAGTGTTAACTACCTCACATTTCTAAAAATGAATGAGGCATGGATCTCAGAGGAATTCAACACATGTGACCAGTAGACCATGTATATGTCTATAAACAATTTTTTAAATCGAGCACACAGACCTTCTTTCTTCATTTGGCTCACTTCCTTGTCCAAAAAAAGCACACCGTACTATATGCCCGTACCCTTCGCTTTGAAGAGGTTGAGCGGTATCATATTTCTACTGGGGCTGCTTATTATGAGGGGCTCCCACCATCCCTGTGCTGTGCTGACTTCCTCCTGGGGCTGCTTATTATGAGGGGCTCCCACCATCCCTGTGCTGTGCTGACTTCCTCATGGGGCTGTACCTCTGCTGTGCATATTATGAGGGGCTCCCACCATCCCTGTGCTATGTTTATTATGAGGGGCTCCCACCATCCCTGTGCTGTGCTGACTTCCTCCTGGGGCTGCTTATTATGAGGGGCTCCCACCATCCCTGTGCTGTGCTGACTTCCTCCTGGGGCTGCTTATTATGAGGGGCTCCCACCATCCCTGTGCTATGCTGACATCCTCCTGGGGCTGCTTATTATGAGGGGCTCCCACCATCCCTGTGCTATGCTGATATCCTCCTGGGGCTGCTTATTATGAGGGGCTCCCACCATCCCTGTGCTGTGCTGACTTCCTCCTGGGACTGTACCTCTGCTGTTCATATTATGAGGGGCTCCCACCATCCCTGTGCTATGCTCATTATGAGGGGCTCCCACCATCCCTGTGCTATGTTCATTATGAGGGGCTCCCACCATCCCTGTGCTATGTTTATTATGAGGGGCTCCCACCATCCCTGTGCTGTGCTGACTTCCTCCTGGGGCTGCTTATTATGCGGGGCTCCCACCATCCCTGTGCTGTGCTGACTTCCTCCTGGGGCTGCTTATTATGAGGGGCTCCCACCATCCCTGTGCTATGCTGACATCCTCCTGGGGCTGCTTATTATGAGGGGCTCTCACCATCCCTGTGCTATGCTGATATCCTCCTGGGGCTGCTTATTATGAGGGGCTCCCACCATCCCTGTGCTGTACTGACTTCCTCCTGGGGCTGTACCTCTGCTGTTCATATTATGAGGGGCTCCCACCATCCCTGTGCTATGCTCATTATGAGGGGCTCCCACCATCCCTGTGCTATGCTCATTATGAGGGGCTCCCACCATCCCTGTGCTATGCTCATTATGAGGGGCTCCCACCATCCCTGTGCTATGCTGACTTCCTCCTGGGGCTGCTTACGGTTCAGGTGTCAGTGCTGTATATCACGGTGCTGATGTCAGTACTCTCTATCACGGTGCTGCTGTCAGTGCTGTATATCAGGGTGCTGGTGTTAGTGCTTTATGTCACGCTGCTGATGTCAGTGCTCTCTATCACGGTGCTGTTGTCAGATGACTCTAACACGGTGCAGGTGTCATTGCTGTATGTCATGCTGCTGATGTCAGTGCTCTCTATCACGGTGCTGCTGTCAGTGCTGTATATCATATCACGGTGCTGGTGTTAGTGCTTTATGTCACACTGCTGATGTCAGTGCTCTCTATCACGGTGCTGGTGTCAGATGACTCTATCACGGTGCAGGTGTCATTGCTGTATGTCACGCTGCTGATGTCAGTGCTCTCTATCCTGGTGCTGCTGTCAGTGCTGTATATCACGGTGCTAGTGTTAGTGCTTTATGTCACGCTGCTGATGTCAGTGCTCTCTATCACGGTGCTGTTGTCAGATCACTCTATCATGGTGCAGGTGTCATTGCTGTATGTCACGCTGCTGATGTCAGTGCTCTCTATCACAGTGCTGGTGTCAGATGACTCTATCACGGTGCAGGTGTCATTGCTGTATGTCACGCCGCTGGTGATCATCTCCTGCACCCTCTTCTTTGCCTATCCTGACCTTCCCTCTCCTCCATTGCCTTCATGCGCTCCACAGTCCTGAATTGTCACAACAATTTCCCATATAAAAAAATAATGCTTGTAGTTGTCGATCCCAGATTCACCTCATACATGTGTTATGTCATTGGCCATGTGGTGGGACTATGTTTGCACAGCTATTAATTATTTTGTGGCTGCAAATTTGACCTGTAGGTTTGCAAAGTTCGCCTCCCATTGAAGTCAATGAGGCCCGCCGCGAACGTTCCGGTTCGTGAACTAGCGGCCGCGTTCGCGGTCCGCGTTCGCGTAACGTCCCGTCGGAAGTTCGTCCATCACTAGTCTCCCATAGAGGGTAAGCCCAGGCCAAGGCTCTCTCAGAAAGCAAAGATATCACGAAACCTACTTTGCTTCTGTCCGTGGGAAATGCCTGGGGCAGCATCTCGAAGTATATCTCAACCTGATTGAGAAACCCTCTGCATTGAACTGGATCGCCCCCAAATCGCTGGGGAAGTGGAGCAGAACCAGACATACCTCTTATAGAGGTAATACTCGAGGCGGGTGCCTACACAGAGACTGGCGCAGCAGCAGGAACGGCCTGCGAATCAGGTTGTACCGGAGCAGCCACCGTGGGGGATTCCAGGTGAGCCGTGCGTTTCAGGAGCATTTGTAACGCCATGGCAAATTGATCCATGCAGTGATCTTGCTCATCCAATCTGGAAAAAATATTACCAACAAGTGGATTAACTGTATCTTCTGAATTCATAGCCTTCGCCTACTGTCAGAAACCATGAATCAGACTGAGACAGAAGTACAATTAAATCACACTTGTTTATTAATAAAAATAAAAAGGTAAATAGAAAAAGCGTAGTCAAGCATAGCCAGAGTCCAGTAACCAGATCAGGTAGTCAGCCAGGTCAGAAGTCAGGGATCCAAGTAGAGCAACAGCAAACAGGATAAGGAGCCAGAAGGGATGTCAGCAAGCCAGTCTTTAAACAAACCACAGGAGATGGTTTCTAGTGATGTGACGAAGGCAAAGGTGAAGTGAGCTGGAAGGCTTTAAGTAGGCAGGTCAGCCGAGCATCCTCGGGAACAGCTGGTAACTGTGGAGAGAGAAGAGAGCTGGCAATTAGCCAACAGCTGAGCGGCCAGCCCAGATAAGGAAGGGCTAAGCCAGCCCTGACAGGAAGGTGGCAGACAATACACATAATTTCAGGACAGGCAGAGGTCAGGGAAGGCAGCAATTGATAAATGCAGTGCATGGTTAGGCAGAGGTTAAGGCAGGCAGCAGATGATAGGGTCATCCAGGAACAGGGTAAGGCCATGGCAGCTGGTGGTCAGGCGGCAGATGAAGCATAATCCAGGCATGGGTCAGGGCAGGCAGCAGACAATAAGCATAATTCAAAGACAGACAGATGTCAGAGCAGGCAGCAGATGATAAGTGTAATCCAGGGTCAGACAGAGGTCAGGGCAGGCAGCAGATAATAGAGTAATCCAGGAACAGCCGGACCAAGGTTCATAGTATACAGCAAAGAGCCCATACTGAGCCAGTGCTATCACAAACCCAGAGTCCTGGACACAATGGGGAAAAAAGGAGGCTAGGCAGCCGGAAATAGAAGGCATGAATGGGTCACTGGTTGTTGGGACGCTAGTGGGTGCCAGCTCCCTAGCAACCAGGAGGAAGCTGTCACATTTAGCATTGATGATAATAATATCAATGCTAAATCTTTTGCTTTGCTCTGCAGCTGCAGGTTCATTCGGCTATTCACACAAGAATTTCCGCTGCAAACTGTGCAGATGGCTCCCTGCTGATCGAATGTTTCCCCTGCTGGTTGAATGTTCTTAGCCTATTAACCCTCATGGTTGAATGTTCTGAAAATGTAACTAAATGCAAAACTTTATTTTTTATTTTTAGCTCTGGATAGAGTGGAGAGGGAGTACAGTCAGGTTCTTATTGCTGTCTGCGCCCCCCGTTGGGGAGATCCACCCTCTCTATTTGTCCTGCTTACCATTATCAATGAAACTAAAAGTAAGAAAAAATCCTAAATTTTGGATAAGCATTGGAACACTATTAGAAGAGAAATCTTCCAATGGGGACACTAGTTCTGGGATTCCCTCACTTTCGAGGGATTTTATCTTACTTCCGGTTTTGGCTATGGGACAGGAATTGAAGGGAAATATCACCAATTGGGACTCAGATGGCAGGAAAAAAAAATCTGCCAGGGGTTATCGACCACCTTTACTCTATTCAAAATTTAAAAAAAAACAATTAGTTACACTTTATGCGGTTTTTTTTTCATAGGATCGAATGTTAGCGGTTGTTACATTTATCATTTTACTTTTTTCTTCTTCATTTTTATAATGAAAGAGTTACTTTAAAATGAAAAAAACTGTTAGAAGTTTTGGTGGACAGACCCCCGGACATGGCTGATGAAATCTTCCCTTTTATTACGCTCAGAACAATGTGAGGAAACAGGATGTGACATGACAGCGATCCTCCAAGAAAGACGAGTTTTGATAAAACGGTAAATCATAGACGGATGTAAAGCTCCCATCTGGTGCCGAATTGTTTAGACAAAGAATGCCATGAGAACCGGCAAAACAGTTTTTTTTCATTATTATTTTCAATAGAGTAAGGGAGGGTTATAAGCCCTGTCAAGGTATTGTTTACCATCTGTGTCCCCATTGGGAAGATTTCCCTACACTTCCTGTCCTGATAGCTAAAACAGGAAGTGAGAGAAAATCCCTGGCTGTCACCAAAACTAGTGTAGATATTGTGGTGCTGGGTCAAGGTCATTTGAAGCCCAGGGCAAACATGCCAAATTGTGCCCCCCCCCCCCAAAATGTAGTTAAGGATTATGTGTCAGCAAAACCCCTCCCCCCCCAACAAAAAAAAATAATTCAACACCAATTGTGCTTATACCTAAGTATAAATTTCCCCTCCTCCCAGTTCAATTCCCAGCAGAAATTTTCTGCCCCCCATCTCCGCTCCCAGTTAAAATTCTCTCTCTCCTCAACCCCCCCAAAGAAAATCACTCCTCTTAGCAGAAATCATTTACCTCTCAAATTCCCCCCCCCCCAAGCACAGATCTTCTCCCCCACTCCAAAACCCCACTACCAGCACATAGCCCCCCCCCCCCAAATCATCCCCCCTAGTACAAATCCCCTCCCCCTCTACAATATGACCTCTTCTAGCACAAAGCCTTCCCATCCCCCCAAAACCCTCCTCCTGGCACAAATTCTCCTTCCCATTCCCCCTCCCAACACAAATCCCACCCCCATTTTTCCCCTCCTAGCACAAATGCTCCCCAATCATCTCTACTAACACTAACCCCCCCCAAAAAAATCCCTCCCCTCTACAATGTGACCTCTTCTAGCACAAAGCCTCCAAATTCCTCCTCTTAGCACAAATCATCTACCTCTCAAATTTCCCCTCTGAGCACAAATATTCTCCCCCCATTTCAAAGCCCCGCTACCAGCACATAGTCCCCCCCCCAAATCATCCCTCCTAGCACAAATCCCCTCCCCCTCCCATTTTTCCTATCCTTGCACAAATACCCCCTGTGGCCCTTTGCTTGCTTTTATCTGGCCCTTGGAGCAATATTCCCCCATAGTTCCTACCACTGACGCTGACAAAGGGGCACAATTCCAACCTTGGGGCCCTATTCCTCCCATTGATGTAGATGATCGGACACTTTTCCTCCCGCTGTCACCAATGATGGGGCACTTATCCTCCCACTGACACCAGTGATGGGGCACTATTTTTGCCCACTGACACCTACAATGGGGCACTATTTCTCCCCCTAATACCAAGCAGGGAACACTATTTACTCCCACTGATACCAGGATATTTTCTACTCCTGCTGGCCACATTCCAGCCCCCCTAAAGTTGTAAGTACAGTAAACTGGCCCTTTGTTTGGAAAGTTTTGAGACCCCCTGCTTTATGCAACTCTCTACTGAAGTGTGAGTTCATGTAGGCCTCTGGCCTGATAGTGTGACGCAATGCTTGAGGGACTTGACAGAGCATCAAAGAACTGTTACACTATGTTACTCTCTACTGGAGTGTGAGTTCATAAAAGCTCCTGCTGTAGGCCTCTGGCCTGGTAGTATGGAGCCCGTACATGGTAGATAGGGTATCAGACACATTTCCCATCAGGTAGCCTCCTAGTCTGGTAACTGACCTGCTGTGCTAGGGGGTGCTACATCCTTAGTAAAACTTTTAAAGGAAGTGACTGAGGTTGTTTTATGGCCCCATAATTCACCAGGCTGCCAGGAGTGTCAGGGCTGGGCTTAGCCCTTTCTTCTCAAAGTTGGCCGCTCAGCTGTTGGCTAATTACCAGCTTCTATCTCTTCACAGTGACTCACCTGTTGATGGTATCCTGCTCGTCAGTCCTGCCTACTTAAGCCATTGAGTACAGATGATCTCTGCCTTCGCCTTGGTCACATCTCTAGAGTCGTTCTCCTGTGTTCCTGTTAAAGGTTTGCTTGGCTGGCATTCTTTCTGGCTCCAGATCCTGCTTGCTGTTCTACTACGCTCATCTCTGGCTCCCTGACATTTTGGCATATCTGACTATCCGTTCTGATTCCTGAACTGTTTTCACTATGTTTACCTTTTTTTTCCACTGGCTTCAGTTTTGGTTCATAAATTCCAAATTTTGGAGGTTCGCAATTTTTTTTGCCCAAAACCTCACCTGGTTTTCAGAATCTCTCTCATCTCTACTGATTGTCCACATTTATTTTTGAAGCAGATCTCCTCATGCCAATTCTTTTGCTGCCTAGTAACAAATACTTTTTGGAGCCCACCTCGGATTTTCATTGAATTCAGTTTTGGTTCAAAAATTACAAATTTTGGAGGTTCGCAATTTTTATTTTTTTTCCAAAACCTCAACTGGTTTTTACAACCTCTCTCATCTCTACTGATTGTCCCAATTTCTTTAAAGGCTGACATCTTCAACTATAAGTATGACTCTTAGTAGAATTGACCTTTGTTCTTCTTTGCGGTGAAAGTTTTTCCCTAGTAACCAATTCATAATATCTGTAGAAAATAAAGCAGCATATTAGGAAGCAAATACAAATTTTATTTTCCTGTTCTAAAATAACATCAGACCAGCCAAAAAAATAATCCTTTTCGAAAACTCTGGAAAAGGGAAATCTAGCACATCCCTCAACTCTTCCATATAGGGACTTAAATCCCCTAATATTCAGAAGAGGGGGGAGGGGAGGTGTTGTCCTTTCTGACAGGCTCCTTTATGGCACAACATCTCCTGGAAGCAGGATTACTGATGTCAGCTCACAGTTTGGGCTACAATAACAGGATATCCTGGAGTGTTTACTCTGGACGGGTTGGCTGTTGATGGGACATGCTCTTTCTCTGTGTTTCCTTCATATGTCTGTTTCCTACGATTACAATACTCCAAGGTGGGAGGCTGAAGGAGGAAGATTATGATGATTACCAAAATAAAAAAATGGAATTCTTTCTATCAGGATGTAGAGGTGTGTGTTCGGTACGGCTTGAGGACTTTAAGGTTTTTATGTGTAAACAAGTTTAATGTCACACGGTAAGTCGAAAATATATTGTACTGACCAGTGGCCAAAGGGTTCTTCAACGCACTTTAATTTCACATCTGAGAGTTCACAAGTTGAGTTCCAAGTTCAGCAGCAGGAAATTTACAAATTCCTTTCATAACCAATGCAGACATTCCTGTATCACTGGACGCTATGGATTATCAATGTATGAGTCATAATATAAGCTAGAGAAAGGTGAATAATCTATTTTTAAAAGAAAAAAAAAAAAACTTGAAACAAAGTAGATAGCTTTTTAGATTGAACCAATGTGTATCATGAAAAAAGCCTCTTTGCAGCCACCTACTATCTACATAGATGGTTGCATGGTATTTGTCAAGGTGGGCGTCCTGATGGTGACAACAGTGGATCATGCTGTGTAATATGGCATACCACATATCTTCATCCCAGTTTCCAGGAAATTGACCTTGGCCTCAACTTCTAGGTGGTCCCACCCAGATCATGCATACTTTTCCGGCAGTATTGTCCATATCATTGCCATTTTCTATGCAGTTTGTACCTAATTATGGAATCACCCAGTATGTGTTACTTGTGGCTAGCGAACCACTTCCCTGGATCCACTGGAAGACAGGGTGACATCATATCCATATACCATTCCAGAAGGCAAACATGTGTAGCTCTAGTGTGTAACCAATGTAGGCAAATTCAGTTTATGAGTCATGGTAGCTGTGTGAGTCTGTAATATGGTCGGGATTAGTGATGGACGAACTTCCGACAGGACGTTTCGCGAATGCGAACCGTGAACGTGAGCAAAAGTTTGCGAACCACAAGGTTCACGGCGGACCCATTGACTTTAATGGCAGGTGAACCTTAAAAGCCTCCAGGTCATATTTTCAGCCACAAAATACTTACTAGCTGTGCACACATAGTACCACAACATGGACACTGACATAACAAAAGTATTAAGTGAATCTGGGATCGACAATGACAAGCATTCTTTTTTTATCTGTGAAATTTTGACAATTCAGGAGCACATGAAGGCCATGGAGAAGAGGCAAGGTCAGGGCAGGCTATGAAGGGGGTGCAGGAGATGATCAGTGCCACAGTCAGGGCAGCGCAGTCCTGTGCCAGTGTCCCAGTGTGTCAACCTGTGCTTGAGCCCCTCCCTCTGCCCGGCCCTTACCCCCACCTATGCAGGGCTCCACTGCAGTGGTCTGGAGGTGCCAGTCCAGTGCTGATCCCCAGCCATGGTGCTGGCACTGCCTGCTGGTTGGCCTCTCCGCTGCTATCTCCCTCACTGTCTGAAACCAGCACAGCCGGGCACTCATGCTACCTTGTACTCCCTTGCCTTCTGTTCACTCTACCAGGAGCCGCGAGTCAGGGACGTAAGAGAGGCCTCCCTCTGCATATCGGGCTCATCTATTAGGTATGTGACAGCATTATTCCTTTCACTGACACAATTGATGGGGCATAATTCCCCAAGCTGATACCAATGATGGAGCACTATAACTCCTCCAACTGACCACAGGTGCTATGTATTTTTTTTACCCCCACCACCGTTTGAGGCATTGTTTACTCCCATTGACATTGAGGCATTTTATAATCCTACTGGCCACAGTCTGGCCCCCCTAAAGTCTGAAGGACAGTAAACTAGCCGTTTGTTTGGAACGTTTAGAGACCCTTTGTCTAAACCAGGGATATGCAATTAACGGACCTCCAGATGTTGCAAAACTACAAGTCCCATCATGCCTCTGCCTCTGGGTGTCATGCTTGTGGCTGTCAGAGTATTGCTATGCCTCATGGGACTTGTAGTTCTGCAACAGCTGGAGGTCCGCTAATTGCATATCCCTGGTCTAAACTATCACTTTGTACTTATCATCAGCAAAAGTGTCCTGTAACCCATGATCGGTTCTCAATCAGCTTGTGCCAAATCCTCACAGAGCTAAATCAAAGGCCAAAAACTAAAGGATTTTTAGGATTTTTAGGTGTAAGAGCAAATTTCTACCAGGGCAAAGGGTAAAGGAAAATTTGGTCCTTGTGTATTATATTTTAATAAATCAACTGGTGATGGACGAACTTCCGACGGGACGTATCGCGAACGCGATCCGCGAAAGTGCCCAAATGTTCGCGAACAGCAAAGTTTGCGGCGGACCTATTGACTTTAATGGCAGGCGAACCTTAAAAACCTCCAGGTCATATTTTCAGCCACAAAATACTTACTAGCTGTGCACACGTAGTACAACAACATGGACACTGACATAACAAAAGTATTAAGTGAATCTGGGGTCAATAACGACAAGCATTCTTTTTTTATCTGTGAAATTTTGACAATTCAGGAGCGCAAGAAGGCCATGGAGGAGAGGCAAGGTCAGGCCAGGCTATGAAGGGGGTGCAGGATATGATCAGTGCCACAGTCAGGGCAGCGTCCTGTGCCAGTGTCCCAGTGTGCCAACCTGTGCTTGAGCCCCTCCCTCTGCCCGGCCCTTACCCCACCTATGCAGGGCTCCACTGCGGTGGTCCGGAGGTGCCAGTCCAGTGCTGATCCTCAGCCATGGTGCTGGCACTGCCTGCTGATTGGCTTCTCCGCTGCTATCTCCCTCACTGTCTGAAACCAGCACCGCGATAGAGGCTGAGCACTGACACCAGCACTGCGATAGAGACTGAGCACTGACACCAGCACCGAGATAGAGAGCACTGACACCAGCACCAAGATAGAGAGCACTAACACCACACCAGCACTGTGATAGAGAGCACTGACACCAGGACCGAGATAGAGAGCACTGACACCACACCAGCACCGTGATAGAGAGCACTGACACCAGCACCGAGATAGAGAGCACTGACCCCAGCACCGAGATAGAGAGCACTGACACCAGCACCGAGATAGAGAGCACTGACATCAGCACCAAGATAGAGAGCACTGACACCAGCACCGTCTGAGCATTGACACCAGCACTGTGATAGAGAGCACTGAGACCACACCAGCACCGTGATAGAGAGCACTGACACCAGCACCAAGATAGAGAGCACTGACACCACACCAGCACCGAGATAGAGAGCACTGACACCGCACTGATACCAACAACTCGCTGCGGGACCCAAAAATATGACACCGCTCAACCTCTTCAAACAGGAGGGTACGGGCATATAGTATGGTGTGCTTTTTTTGTACAAGGAAGTGAGCCAAAGGTAGAAAAAAGGTCTGTGTATTAGATTAAATAAACAGTTTATAGAGTTATGCATATACTGTAGAGAAGTAACTTTGTCCTCAACTATTGTTCTTCAAGCCAGGTTGGGCATTCCACAATCCCTACACCCTGTCCAAGTTATTTTCCCCAATAAAACACCAAAAACAAGCCCATGGACCGATTTATTGTATCTGGATGCATGTTGGAAAGGAGTGTTGCCTAGCTGTGGAGGTGTAGGAGAACCAGTAACCAGCAGCCTCTGTGGGGGTAGCGCTAAACGTGTGACTAGATAGATCGCTGCTTAGATAGACAAAAATTACGCAGCCTCAGGATACATGTCTCAGCTAAACCACGTTCCTAACACATTTCACCCTGCCCACCGGGGCCTAGTCCCTATGACTCCCTATGACCTTATGAATGGGGTTTAAACCCTTGACTCTATGACTAGGCCTTAGTGAGTGGGGCGAAACACATCAATGGGGAATATTTAGCAGGGACATGTAGGCTGAGGCCATTCCTTACTTTTTGTCTACATAGGTTGGTTGGGAGAGCTGCAATCCTTCTACTCCCACATGGATTTGCCTACTCATGGCCACAATCCCTTTAGCTAATACATGCTAAGTGCATGCTCAGTAACTCAAATAACGGGAATTCTATGCTCTCGGGTGAGAACCCAGGATGCAGCATCATCTGGGAACATAGGAGAGAGATTCATAACTGTACTGTGACAGTTGCCATAATGCGCTTGTAGTCTCCATATTGTAGGCTCTTGCGGGAGGGTTACCACCCAGGAGCACACTTTGCAAACAGGGATAAAGGTTTGTCCCCCTATAATAGGAAGCGCCTGAACATTCATGACAGGATTAGAGATGGCCGAACAGTTCGCCCGGCGGTCGTTTCGCTGCGAATTTCGGCTGTTCGCGGTCCGCCAGTTCGGCGGACTATTGGCGCCGTTCGCCCGGCGGACTTCCGTGTTTTTACTGTGTAAAGGAACTTTGACCTGATGACACATCCATCATGGGGTACAGGACAGCCAATTGAGACATGACAGCACATGGACACTTGGACATTCCCCCTAACCTATAAATACACCCGATCCGGCGGCCATTTTACATTCTTTCTTCTGTTACTATAGGGAAAGGTTGCTGTTTGGAGCAGGGAGAGATAAACCACTAGCTATTTGGTACACAAAAGTTCTTTTCAGGACTGGTATAGGTGTTAGGTGTATATAGGTTTGCTGTGCTACTGATTGTTGCAGCAGCCTGAGTGTCTTTTGTCAGTTTAGAGAAAGGGACAGAGCGCTGTGTGCTGCTATTTTAGGGACAGCCAGATTAGTCATCATCATCATCATTAGCTGTTACTATCAGGTCCACAAAAGTGCTATTCGAGTAACCAGTAATTGTTCCAGTCTCCTCTGTTTTGCCAGTTTGTATAGGGACAGGAAGGAAGCAGTGTGTCAGGCAGTGAGGGTCAGTTTAAACAGTTGCTGTTACTATTAGTTCCACAAAGGTTCTTTTCAGGACTGGTATCAGTGGTATGGTAATAGGCTTGTACACGTATAATATTCTTTCTTCCAAATATAGAAAGAATATTATACTTGACTGCTGCCCTTCTGCTGCAGTCTGCTAATCATTCACAACTCACTTGTTCCACAAAGCTCTTTATCAGGACTGGTAACTTGGTCTGTGTAGGGTGCTACAGTACATAGGGTTGAGTGCGGTACAGTCTGCCGTTCTGTAAGGACTGGTATCGGTCCACAATAGATAGGGTTGAGGTGCACCACTGCTGACCGCTGCCCTATACTGCAGCAGTCCTTCAGCAGTATAGGGACTGACGTACAGTCTGCTAATCAGTCACACACAACCTACTTGGTCCACAAAGGTCCTTATAAGGACTGGTAACTTGGTGAAGGGTGCTACAGTACATAGGGTTGAGTGAGGTACAGTCTGCCGTTCTGTAAGGACCGGTATTGGTCCACAATAGATAGGGTTGAGGTGCACCACTGCTGACCGCTGCCCTATACTGCAGCAGTCCTTCAGCAGTATAGGGACTGACGTACAGTCTGCTAATCAGTCACACACAACCTACTTGGTCCACAAAGGTCCTTATAAGGACTGGTAACTTGGTGAAGGGTGCTACAGTACATAGGGTTGAGTGAGGTACAGTCTGCTGTTCTGTAAGGACCGGTATCGGTCCATAATAGATAGGACTGAGGTGCACCACTGCTGACCGCTGCCCTATACTGCAGCAGTCCTTCAGCGGTATAGGGACTGACGTACAGTCTGCTAATCAGTCACACACAACTTACTTGGTCCTCAAAGGTCCTTATAAGGACTGGTAACTTGGTGAAGGGTGCTACAGTACATAGGGTTGAGTGAGGTACAGTCTGCTGTTCTGTAAGGACCGGTATCGATCCACAATAGATAGGGTTGAGGTGCACCACTGCTGACCGCTGCCCTATACTGCAGCAGTCCTTCAGCGGTATAGGGACTGACGTACAGTCTGCTAATCAGTCACACACAACCTACTTGGTCCACAAAGGTCCTTATAAGGACTGGTAACTTGGTGAAGGGTGCTACAGTACATAGGGTTGAGTGAGGTACAGTCTGCTGTTCTGTAAGGACCGGTATCGGTCCATAATAGATAGGACTGAGGTGCACCACTGCTGACCGCTGCCCTATACTGCAGCAGTCCTTCAGCGGTATAGGGACTGACGTACAGTCTGCTAATCAGTCACACACAACTTACTTGGTCCACAAAGGTCCTTATAAGGACTGGTAACTTGGTGAAGGGTGCTACAGTACATAGGGTTGAGTGAGGTACAGTCTGCTGTTCTGTAAGGACCGGTATCGATCCACAATAGATAGGGTTGAGGTGCACCACTGCTGACCGCTGCCCTATACTGCAGCAGTCCTTCAGCGGTATAGGGACTGACGTACAGTCTGCTAATCAGTCACACACAACCTACTTGGTCCACAAAGGTCCTTATAAGGACTGGTAACTTGGTGAAGGGTGCTACAGTACATAGGGTTGAGTGAGGTACAGTCTGCTGTTCTGTAAGGACCGGTATCGGTCCACAATAGATAGGGTTGAGGTGCACCACTGCTGACCGCTGCCCTATACTGCAGCAGTCCTTCAGCGGTATAGGGACTGACGTACAGTCTGCTAATCAGTCACACACAACCTACTTGGTCCACAAAGGTCCTTATAAGGACTGGTAACTTGGTGAAGGGTGCTACAGTACATAGGGTTGAGTGAGGTACAGTCTGCTGTTCTGTAAGGACCAGTATCGGTCCACAATAGATAGGGTTGAGGTGCACCACTGCTGACCGCTGCCCTATACTGCAGCAGTCCTTCAGCGGTATAGGGACTGACGTACAGTCTGCTAATAAGTCACACACAACCTACTTGGTCCACAAAGGTTCTTATAAGGACTGGTAACTTGGTGAAGGGGGCTACAGTACATAGGGCTGAGTGAGGTACAGTCTGCTGTTCTGTAAGGACCGGTATCGGTCCACAATAGATAGGGTTGAGGTGCACCACTGCTGACCGCTGCCCTATACTGCAGCAGTCCTTCAGCGGTATAGGGACTGACGTACAGTCTGCTAATCAGTCACACACAACCTACTTGGTCCACAAAGGTCCTTATAAGGACTGGTAACTTGGTGAAGGGTGCTACAGTACATAGGGTTGAATGAGGTACAGTCTGCTGTTCTGTAAGGACCGGTATCGGTCCACAATAGATAGGGTTGAGGTGCACCACTGCTGACCGCTGCCCTATACTGCAGCAGTCCTTCAGCGGTATAGGGACTGACGTACAGTCTGCTAATCAGTCACACACAACCTACTTGGTCCACAAAGGTCCTTATAAGGACTGGTAACTTGGTGAAGGGTGCTACAGTACATAGGGTTGAGTGAGGTACAGTCTGCTGTTCTGTAAGGACCGGTATCGGTCCACAATAGATAGGGTTGAGGTGCACCACTGCTGACCGCTGCCCTATACTGCAGCAGTCCTTCAGCGGTATAGGGACTGACGTACAGTCTGCTAATCAGTCACACACAACCTACTTGGTCCACAAAGGTCCTTATAAGGACTGGTAACTTGGTGAAGGGTGCTACAGTACATAGGGTTGAGTGAGGTACAGTCTGCTGTTCTGTAAGGACCGGTATCGGTCCACAATAGATAGGGTTGAGGTGCACCACTGCTGACCGCTGCCATATACTGCAGCAGTCCTTCAGCGGTATAGGGACTGACGTACAGTCTGCTAATCAGTCACACACAACCTACTTGGTCCACAAAGGTCCTTATAAGGACTGGTAACTTGGTGAAGGGTGCTACAGTACATAGGGTTGAGTGAGGTACAGTCTGCTGTTCTGTAAGGACCGGTATTGGTCCACAATAGATAGGGTTGAGGTGCACCACTGCTGACCGCTGCCCTATACTGCAGCAGTCCTTCAGCGGTATAGGGACTGACGTACAGTCTGCTAATCAGTCACACACAACCTACTTGGTCCACAAAGGTCCTTATAAGGACTGGTAACTTGGTGAAGGGTGCTACAGTACATAGGGTTGAGTGAGGTACAGTCTGCTGTTCTGTAAGGACCGGTATCGGTCCACAATAGATAGGGTTGAGGTGCACCACTGCTGACCGCTGCCCTATACTGCAGCAGTCCTTCAGCGGTATAGGGACTGACGTACAGTCTGCTAATCAGTCACACACAACCTACTTGGTCCACAAAGGTCCTTATAAGGACTGGTAACTTGGTGAAGGGTGCTACAGTACATAGGGTTGAGTGAGGTACAGTCTGCTGTTCTGTAAGGACCGGTATCGGTCCACAATAGATAGGGTTGAGGTGCACCACTGCTGACCGCTGCCATATACTGCAGCAGTCCTTCAGCGGTATAGGGACTGACGTACAGTCTGCTAATCAGTCACGCACAACCTACTTGGTCCACAAAGGTCCTTATAAGGACTGGTAACTTGGTGAAGGGTGCTACAGTACATAGGGTTGAGTGAGGTACAGTCTGCTGTTCTGTAAGGACCGGTATTGGTCCACAATAGATAGGGTTGAGGTGCACCACTGCTGACCGCTGCCCTATACTGCAGCAGTCCTTCAGCGGTATAGGGACTGACGTACAGTCTGCTAATCAGTCACACACAACCTACTTGGTCCACAAAGGTCCTTATAAGGACTGGTAACTTGGTCAAGGGTGCTACAGTACATAGGGTTGAGTGAGGTACAGTCTGCTGTTCTGTAAGGACCGGTATCGGTCCACAATAGATAGGGTTGAGGTGCACCACTGCTGACCGCTGCCCTATACTGCAGCAGTCCTTCAGCGGTATAGGGACTGACGTAAGTCTGCTAATCAGTCACACACAACCTACTTGGTCCACAAAGGTCCTTATAAGGACTGGTAACTTGGTGAAGGGTGCTACAGTACATAGGGTTGAGTGAGGTACAGTCTGCGGTTCTGTAAGGACCGGTATCGGTCCACAATAGATAGGTTTGAGGTGCACCACTGCTGACCGCTGCCCTATACTGCAGCAGTCCTTCAGCGGTATAGGGACTAAGAGTTTTGTCACAGGGTGATTTAAAAAATGACAGGCAGAGGAAGAGGCAGGCCCTTCCGCAGGGGTGGTAGGGGTAGGGCAGGAGCAACAGCCTTGAGCCAAAGTGGGAAGTTGCAGAAGGTGCGTTCAATTACTTTAAAGGACGCACCAGACTTGGTTGAGTGGCTCACTCAGCCTTACTCTTCTGCACCCTCCTCATCCTCTCGATCTGCACCCTCTTCTTCACTCTCTGCTATGTGCACCCCCAAAGACACTACCACCAACAACACCACCACCACCACCACATACCTTCCGCTTGAGTCACAGGAATTATTTTCCGATCCATATCAAGAGGACATTTCTGATGCGCAGCCACTCTTGGTATTGGATCAGGAAGAGGAGGTAGCAACAACCGCTACTCAGCAGTCTGACGACAGTACCCAGATCAGCCCAAGGAGGAGGTTGGTCCCCGGTGTTGCTGCCTACTCCGAGATCTCTACTTATAGCGGTGGGGAAGGTGACGTTGATGATGACGTGTCTAGTGATGTCACGTGGGTGCCCACAAGAGAGGAAGAGGAGGGAGTTCAGAGGGAGATATGGACCAGCAGATAGGGAGGAGAAGCAGGAATAACTTACATTGCACAGGAGGGACAAAGCAGACTGCAAATGTATCAGGAGCGAGTCATCGACCATGTACGGTCACATCTGGCGCTCCCAGGACACCGGCACATGGCTCCGCAGTGTGGGCTTTTTTTAACGTGTCCGCTGCTGACAATAGCGTTGCCATCTGCAATCTTTGCAGTCAACGCATTAGTCGCGGTAAGCCCAACACTCACCTAGGGACGACCGCCTTAAGAAGGCACATGAGTAGCCATCACCGAGCCCAGTGGGAGCAACGAAA
Organism: Lithobates pipiens; assembly: GCF_037356315.1. Taxonomy (NCBI): domain Eukaryota; kingdom Metazoa; phylum Chordata; class Amphibia; order Anura; family Ranidae; genus Lithobates; species Lithobates pipiens. Next base: position 2,747,441 of record NW_027507882.1, read on the forward strand.
CACACAAAGCCACACTGCAGGCTCTCACAGTCCAGCCTCGTCTTCTACTTCTCCTTCTCCTCTCTCCTCACAATTGTCCTCCACTCCACCTTCCATCACGCCAAGCTCACGTTTTTCTGCAAAAAGGCAGGCTTCCGTGGGCCTAATGTTCGAGCGTAAAAAAATGATGACGCCGGATAACCCTCTTGCCCAACGGTTGACGGCTGGCTTGTCAGAACTGATAGCCCGCCAACTACTGCCATATAAACTGGTGGACTCGGATCGGAGGCCTTTCGCAAATTTGTGGCCATTGGAACACTACAATGGAAGGTCCCAGGAAGGAAGTATTTCTCCGAGAAGGGCATCCCAGAGCTATATGGCCATGTTCAGCGGCAAGTGAATGTATCTCTGGCACACAGTGTCGGTGCCAAGATACATCTGACCACAGACACGTGGTCTAGCAAACACGGGCAGGGAAGGTATATCACTTTTACTGCCCACTGGGTGAACCTTCTGACGGCCGTCAAGCATGTAACCCGTGGCACCCGTGTAGATTTGGTTTTACCGCCACGGATTGCATGCAGGCCTAACTCTTCTTCTTCTCCTCCTCCTCCTACTCCATCCTCCTCCCTCTCCTCCTCGGCTGACTCCTCCTTTTCCGCTGCTAGCGTCTCTTCCTTTGCGCCGCCCAAGCTCCCCAGAACCTATTCGACATGCCAGGTGAGACGTTGCCATGCCGTGCTGCGTCTGTTGTGCCTGGAAGCCAAGAGCCACACTGGCCCGACACTCCTTTTAGCTTTGCGTTCACAGGCAGATCAGTGGCTAACACCGCTCAATTTGACAGTTGGTAAAGTGGTGTGTGACAACGGTGCCAATCTGCTTAGCGCATTGAAACAGGGCAAAATCACGCACGTGCCATGCATGGCACACGTCTTAAACTTGGTCGTGCAGCGATTCCTTGTCAAATACCCTGGGGTCCAGGACATCTTGCGGCAGGCAAGGAAAATCTCGGCCCATTTCAGAAGATCTTACACGGCCATGGCTCGCCTTGCTGACATTCAGCAGCGACACAATCTGCCGGTCAGACGTCTTATTTGCGATTGCCCAACGCGATGGAACTCAACCTTCTATATGCTTGATAGGCTGCTCCAGCAGAAACGTGCAGTTAACGTCTACCTGTATGAACTCTGCGGCAGAAACGGTTCTGGGGAGCTGGGGTTTTTTTCACAGCGCCAGTGGCTGCTCATGCGCGACGCATGCAGACTTCTGCGGCCATTTGAGGAGATCACCAAACTGGTCAGTCGCAGCCATGGCGCCATCAGTGACATGGTACCTTATGCCTTCTTTATGGAGCGTGCATTGATCAAGCTGTGGAGGAGCAGGAGCGGGAAGATGAGGAAGTCGCAATGCTGGATGAATTCCCAGGGGGGGCTACTCTATCTGAGACAAGTCAACAACAGGAGTCTGAAGAGGAGTCAGAGGAGGATGGTGCCGGGGCGGATGAGGAGGAGCAAGAAGAGCATGCTTTAAACCTTTCTGGGATCCCTGTTGTGCGTGGATGGGGAGAGGAGAATGAAGAGGACGACATTATCCTGGATGATGAGCAGGAGCCAGGCCACCACACCGCTTCCACTTTAGTGCAAATGGGGGCCTTCATGCTCCAGTGTTTTAATAGGGACCCCCGTATAAAAAGTATAAGGGTCAAGGACCAGTACTGGGTGGCAACGTACTTAGACCCCCGGTACAAAAACAAAATGACGGAAATGTTACCGCCGTCGCAGAGGGCTGTCAGAATGCAGCACTTCCACATCGGAATGGCCGATGTGGACGCTCTGAGGAGTGATGAACCCCTGGACTACTGGGTGGGCAGGCTTGACCTCTGGCCAGAGCTTGCCCAATTTGCAATCGAACTGTTGGCTTGCCCCTCATCCAGTGTCCTGTCCGAAAGGACGTTCAGCGTAGCAGGGGGGATCGTGACCGATAAGCGTACTCGCCTAGCTCACGACAGTGTTAACTACCTCACATTTCTAAAAATGAATGAGGCATGGATCTCGGAGGAATTCAACACATGTGACCAGTAGACCATGTATATGTCTATAAACAATTTTTTTAATCAAGCACACAGACCTTCTTTCTTCATTTGGCTCACTTCCTTGTCCCAAAAAAGCACACCGTACTATATGCCCCTACCCTCCTCTTTGAAGAGGTTGAGCGGTGTCATATTTCTACTGGGGCTGCTTATGAGGGGATCACACCATCCCTGTGCTGTGCTGACTTCCTCCTGGGGGTTCTTATTATGAGGGGATCACACCATCCCTGTGCTGTGCTGATTTTCTCCTGGGCCTGCTTATTATGAGGGGATCACACCATCCCTGTGCTGTGCTGACTTCCTCCTGGGGGTTCTTATTATGAGGGGATCACACCATCCCTGTGCTGTGCTGATTTTCTCCTGGGCCTGCTTATTATGAGGGGATCACACCATCCCTGTGCTGTGCTGACTTACTCCTGGGGGTTCTTATTATGAGGGGATCACACCATCCCTGTGCTGTGCTGATTTTCTCCTGGGCCTGCTTATTATGAGGGGATGACACCATCCCTGTGCTGTGCTGACTTACTCCTGGGGGTTCTTATTATGAGGGGATCACACCATCCCTGTGCTGTGCTGACTTCCTCCTGGGGGTTCTTATTATGAGGGGATCACACCATCCCTGTGCTGTGCTGACTTCCTCCTGGGTGTTCTTATTATGAGGGGATCACACCATCCCTGTGCTGTGCTGATTTTCTCATGGGTCTGCTTATTATGAGGGGATCACACCATCCCTGTGCTGTGCTGACTTCCTCCTGGGGGTTCTTATTATGAGGGGATCACACCATCCCTTTGCTGTGCTGATTTTCTCCTGGGCCTGCTTATTATGAGGGGATCACACCATCCCTGTGCTGACTTCCTCCTGGGGGTTCTTATTATGAGGGGATCACACCATCCCTGTGCTGTGCTGATTTTCTCCTGGGCCTGCTTATTATGAGGGGATCACACCATCCCTGTGCTGTGCTGACTTCCTCCTGGGGGTTCTTATTATGAGGGGATCACACCATCCCTGTGCTGTGCTGATTTTCTCCTGGGCCTGCTTATTATGAGGGGATCACATCATCCCTGTGCTGTGCTGACTTCCTCCTGGGGCTGCTTACGGTGCTGCTGTCAGTGCTGTATATCACGGTGCTGGTGTGAGTGCTTAATGTCACGCTGCTGATGTCAGTGCTCTCTATCACGGTGCTGCTGTCAGTGCTGTATATCACGGTGCTGATGTCAGTGCTGTATGTCACGCTTCTGATGTCAGTGCTCTCTATCACGGTGCTGCTGTCAGTGCTGTATATCACGGTGCTGATGTCAGTGCTGTATGTCACGCTGCTGATGTCAGTGCTCTCTATCACGGTGCTGCTGTCAGTGCTGTATATCACGGTGCTGATGTCAGTGCTGTATGTCACGCTTCTGATGTCAGTGCTCTCTATCACGGTGCTGCTGTCAGTGCTGTATATCACGGTGCTGGTGTGAGTGCTTAATGTCACGCTGCTGATGTGAGTGCTCTCTATCACGGTGCTGTTGTCAGATGACTCTATCACGGTGCAGGTGTCATTGCTGTATGTCACGCTGCTGATGTCAGTGCTCTGTATCACGGTGCTGTTGTCAGATGACTCTATCACGGTGCAGGTGTCATTGCTGTATGTGACGCTGCTGGTGATCATCTCCTGCACCCTCTTCTTTGCCTATCCTGGTCCCTGACCTTCCCTCTCCTCCATTGCCTTCATGCGCTCCACAGTCCTGAATTGTCAGAACAATTTCCCATATAAAAAAAGAATGCTTGTAGTTATCGATCCCAAATTCACCTCATACATGTGTTATGTCATTGGCCATGTGGTGTGACTATGTTTGCCCAGCTAATAATTATTTTGTGGCTGCAAATTTGACCTATAGGTTTGCGAAGTTGGCCTCCCATTGAAGTCAATGGGGCCCGCCGCAAACGTTCCGTTTCGCGAACTATCGGCCGCGTTCGCGGTCCGCGTTCGCGAAACGTCCCGTCGGAAGTTCGTCCATCACTAGACAGGATCACCAGAGATTATTTTAAAAAATGCTGAAATACCCAGAAACATAACTTGGTTCCAAAGAGAGAGAGAGAGAATAAGAGAGAGCATTGAGAGCTGAAGCCCAACTCTGGTAAAAAAATAAATCCATGCAGTGAAGCTGTGCCCGCACTGCATGGGTTACCTGCTCGTTTTGTCTAGGGGTGAACCCACCCGTTCCTTCCATCCTCCAGAAAACAGAGCTCCCCCACGTCCAGCAGTGGACTGTTCCAGAGGTATTCACGTCCAGAGCTGGTCTATGGGCGTGATAACATCAGGAGCATTCCACCACTAGACCGTGGGGAGGGAAGCAGGTGAGCACTGTCATGTGTGGCTCGTGCAGAGAAACAAAACAGGCTAGACTCCTCCCACTGGTTCCTTCGACTGTGCAACTCGCAGGCTTTTTCCAGGCTCCTCCCATGCTTACGTACCAACAGTGGATGCCCATTATTTCACAAAATGGCGTAGTCAAAAACACAACCCTCTGTCCTATATTCACCACGTGTACAGTTCTTTCGAGGGGTAACGGTAAATCCCGGACTGTGAGCCCCACATGTAGCACTAACCCCTGAAGGAGCTGCTGGTTTGATTAGGCTTACCATTACCTTCTTCTCCTCAATATGTGTCTAGGGGTTTCCCGTGGTAGATGGCCCAGTAACCTGAGAGACTGCCGACAGATCCGCATAAAGGGATTTTTATTTGCAAAAACGTAGACAACGAACAGTCTCTTAAAATTGTACACATGGTCGGAGATTTATTGCGACGGATTAATTCCGGACTAGGTCCGGAAGTGATGTTGCATACACACGGTCGGACCAAGTTGTCAGAATTTCTGGTTGCCAAGAACGCGGTGACGTAAGCCGTGTACGGCGGGCCTTCAAAAGGGAAGTTCAGCACCACGTCCGGCACCCTTTGGGCTCCTTCTGCTGATCTCGTGTCTATCGCGTGTTAGTAGAAGTTTGGTGAGAGACTATTCGCGCTTTTCAGATTTGTGATTCAGATCGCTACTGCTCTTCAGTTTGTGCTTGTCTTTGCGTGATAATCAGTGTGTGCAGTCAGTAAGTATTTGTTTCTCATTGTGGACTATATCTTGGTATAGTACGCTTTGATTTGCATTTCTTATTGTCTGCTTGCTTCTGCTATTCAGTTCGTTCTTTCAGGCATTGCTGTTTATCGGTGCTTTCTGTTGTCCATTCTGACGAGCCTACCGTTTTGAAACCATGTTTCGTCTACGTACTCATCGTAGAGTTTGTGCTGTGCAGGGGCTTCGTGTTGGGGTTCTTACTTTGACACAAGCCCGGTCCATGAACAGGGAGGGGAGGCGTTTGTGGACCAAGAATTGGTTGCGCCAGCGTGACCAGTTCTCGCACATGCCTTTGCTCCATGAGATCCGGGAGAATAATCCTGATGATTTCAGGAATTATCTCCGGATGACGGACCCCGTTTTTCACCGTCTGCTGACCCCTTATATCAGCAGGCAGGATACCTGCATGCGGCAAGCCATCACTCCGGAGCAGAGGCTCAGAGGGGGCTCTCCAATTAGGCAAATTAGGCGGTCGCCTTAGGCCTCGCCCCCCGCAGGGGCCTCGCAAATTGCGACCGCCTAATTTGCCCATACCGCAAGCTCCATGATTCACCGGGACCGCCTTGCATTCTTGGCCTGGAGTCCCGGCGAATCAGATTCCCGCGGCTTGTGCGGGGTGTCTCCGTTCCCGCACGCCGCAAGCTCCACTCCACTCTGCTGTGCATTGCACCCGGGATCTCTCCCCAGCTGCCTGACACATCGTGCACTGCGGAGCGGAGCGAACTGAACCCGCCCCGCCTCCTCCATCTGTGCTGTAATGTTTTCCTGTACACAGTGGAGGAGGAGGGAACGAGTCACAGCATTTCCCGAGAGCCGCGCTGGTCTGACGTCTGTGTAATCTAAACATTAGCCTTGGAGGGGAGGGGGGACAAGCAGAGTGAACTTGGAGCTATTTGGGGGAGAGGATATCCATCCATCCCCCCATAACATCCCAGCTCCATTCACCCCACCCCAATCCCGGCTCCATCCATCCCCCTGATCCAATCCCAGCTCCAACCATCCCCAGCTCCCTCCACCCCACCCCAATCCCATCCCGGCTCCATCCCCCCGATCCAATCCCAGCTCCATCCCTCGCCCCGATCCAATCCCAGCTCCATCCCTCCCCCCATACCATCTCCAGCTCCATTCACCCCACCCCAATCCCATCCTGGCTCCATCCCCCGATCCAATCCCGGCTCCATCCATCCCCGATCCAATCCCGGCTCCATCCATCCCCCCAATCCAATCCCAGCTCCATCCATCCCCCCATACCATCCCAGCTCCATCCACCCCACCCCGATTCCATCCCGGCTCTATCCATCCCACCCCAATCCCATCCCGGCTCCATCCATCCCCCCATACTATCCCGGCTGCATCCACCCCACCCCAATCCCATCCTGGCTCCATCCATCCCTCCATACCATACCGGCTCCAACCACCCCACCCCAATCCCAACCCGGCTCCATCCTATCACGGCTCCATCCATCCCCCGTAATATCCCAGCTCATCCACCCCACCCCAATCCCATCCTGGCTCCATCCATCCCCCCATACCATACCGGCTCCATCCACCCCACCCCAATCCCAACCCGGCCCCATCCCATCACGGCTCCATCCATCCCCTGTAATATCCCAGCTCATCCACCCCAATCCCATCCCGGTTCCATCCACCCCCCTGATCCAATCCAATTTCCATCCCATCCCAGCTCCATCCACCCCACCCCAATCCCAGCTCCATCCATTCCCCCGATCTCATCCCGGCTCCATCCATTCTCTGATCCCATCCCAGCTCCATGCATCCCCCAATCCCATCTCTGCTCCCTCCACCCCCCTGATTCCATCTCGGCTCCCTCCATCCCCCCAATCCCATCCTAGCTCCCTCCATCACCCTGATCCCCTCCCAGCTCCATCTACCACCCTGATCCCATCCTAGCTCTATCCATCCCCCCAATCCCATCCTAGCTCCCTCCATCACCCTGATCCCCTCCCGGCTCCATCTACCACCCCGATCCCATCCTAGCTCAATCCATCCCCCATTCCCATTCTGGCTCCATCCATTCCCCCGATCCCATTTCAGCTCTATCCCCCCCATCCCCTCCCTGCTCCATCCATTGTGACAGGTTAAGGAGGGAGAGCCACACCAGCACACTAGCCTGCTAAGTGCAGGGGGGTGACACCATGTTCTACCGCACCAGGTGACACCAACCCTAGTGGCCCCACTGTGTTCTGGGGGGACTTTAGGACTTTTGCTACCAGGGGGCTTGGATATGAAATCCACCCCCCCCCAGCACATATCTTCTCCCCTCCCAAAGCCCCCCTAGCACATATCCTACCCCCAATCAAACAGATGTTGTCTGCCACAAAGGGGTTGCCATGCATTTGATGGGCACAGTAGCTGCATTTGATGGGCACAGAGGCTGCATTTGATGGCACAGTGGCTGCATTTGAGGGCACAGTGGCTGCATTTGATGGGCACAGTGGCTGCTTTTTATGGGCATAGTGGCTGCTTTTGATGGTCACAGTGGCTGCACTTGATGGGCACAGTGGCTGCACTTGGGCACAGTGGCTGCACTTGATGGGCACAGTGGCTGCACTTGGACACAGTGGCTGCACTTGATGGGCACAGGGCACAGTGGCTGCACTTGATGGGCACAGTGGCTGCACTTGAGGGCACAGTGGCTGTATTTGATGGGCACAGTGGCTGTGTTTGATGTTTCTTTTTTCTTTTCCACTTTGTTTGCACCCCCCCCCCCCCCCAAAAAAAAAAATTGTGAGCACCAGCCGCCACTGATCTCTTGTATCATGTCTAAAGCCTCTGACCATCTCCTGTATCATGTCTGCAGTCTCTGATCATCTCCTGTACTATGTCTGCAGTCTCTGATCATCTCCTGTACTATGTCAGCACAGTTTCTGACCATCTCTTGTGTCATGTCTGCAGTCTCTGGCCATCTCTTGTACCATGTCTGTAGTCTCTGACCATCTCCTGTATCACGTCTGCAGTCTCTGATCATCTCCTGTACTATGTCTGCAGTCTCTGATCATCTCCTGTATCATGTCTGAAGTCTCTGATCATCTCCTGTATCATGTCTGCAGTCTCTGATCATCTCTTGCATCATGTCTGTGACTCTCTCACTCTGCGGAAGGAGCTCCAGAGCCCCCTCCACATTAGAGTTTTCAATTTAAATGCAAGTTGGAACTCTGTGATGTAAAGGGGAATGCAGTGGACTCTGATATAAAGGTAATCTTTGGTCACCAGAGCTCCCCCCCTCTCTTACATTAGAGTTCCCCTTTACACCAAAGTCTTCAGGTTGCCCCTTAGATCATGTTCCGCAGCATTCCCCTTTATATCAGAGTTCCCTTGCACTGCAAGGGGGAATCCTGCCGACTCTGATATATGGGGGAACTGTGTGCTGACTGGGTTATATTAACCTGACCTTCATGTCAAAGGAAAAATATGCATGTTATATATAATATATATATATATGTAATATATATTTGATTAAAGAAGAATTGGTTAGAGAAAATTCTATAAATGGTGAATTCATAGTTCATAGAATTTAAAACTCTTAATATATGCAATTTATACAGTTAATTTTTATCGCTTGAATTATTTTTCCCATTATGGATGTGAATGGGGCCTCATGTCTCAGATTTGCCTAAGGCCTCGCAAAGCCTAGAGCCGCCTCTGCAGAGGCTCATCGCCACGTTGCGCTACTTGGCGACAGGGAGAAGCCTTCAGGACCTCAAGTTCTCTACAGGCATCTCCCCCCAGGCTCTGGGGATCATTATTCCAGAAACCTGTTCTGCCATCATTCAGGTCCTGCAGAAGGACTATATGAAGGTAAGTTTTATCCTTTAACATCACATTCTATGTATTTCATAGTTACATAGTTACATAGTTACATAGTTAGTCAGGTTGAAAAAAGACACAAGTCCATCCAGTTCAACCAAAAAAAAATAATAATAAATAAATAAATAAATAAAATATACTATACATACATATACATATACATATACATACATATACATATATACATATATATATATACATATACACACATACACACATACACACACACATACACACATATACCAGCCCATATACCCAATTCTATACCCACAGTTGATCCAGAGGAAGGCAAAAAACCCCAGCAGAGCATGATCCAATTTGCTAAAGCAGGGGAAAAAATTCCTTCCTGATCCCCCGAGAGGCAATCGGATTTTCCCCGGATCAACTTTACCTATAAATTTTAGTACCCAGTTATATTATGTACACTTAGGAAATAATCCAGGCCTTTCTTAAAGCAATCCACTGAGCTGGCCATAACCACCTCTGCAGGGAGTCTATTCCACATTTTCACAGCTCTTACTGTGAAGAAACCTTTCCGTATTTGGAGATGAAATCTCTTCTCCTCTAGACGTAAAGAGTGCCCCCTTGTCCTCTTTGTTGACTTTAAAGTGAATAACTCGACACCAAGTTCCCTATATGGACCCCTTATATATTTGTACATGTTGATCAAATCCCCCCTTAATCTCCTCTTATCAAGAGTGAATAAATTCAGTTCCTCTAATCTTTCCTCATAGCTGAGCTCCTCCATGCCTCTTATCAGTTTGGTTGCCCTTCTCTGCACTTTCTCCAGTTCCCCGATATCCTTTTTGAGAACTGGTGCCCAAAACTGAACGGCATATTCCAGATGAGGTCTTACTAATGATTTGAACAGGGGCAAAATGATATCTCTCTCTCTGGAGTACATACCTCTCTTAATACAGGAAAGGACTTTGCTCGCTTTGGAAACCGCAGCTTGGCATTGCATGCTATTATTGAGCTTATGATCTACCAAAACCCCCAGATCCTTCTCCACTATGGATTCCCCCAGTTGTACTCCCCCTAGCGTGTATGATGCATGCATATTCTTAGCCCCCAAGTGCATAACCTTACATTTCTCAACATTAAACCTCATCTGCCACATAGTCGCCCAATTAGACAGAGCATTGAGGTCTGCTTGTAAATTGGTGACATCCTGTAAGGACGTTATTGCACCACATAGCTTGGTGTCATCTGCAAAGACGGAAATGTTACTCTTGATCCCAGACCCAATATCATTTATAAAGATATTAAAAAGTAAGGGTCCCAGCACTGAACCTTGGGGTACACCACTCATAACCTTAGACCATTCAGAGTAAGAATCATTAACCACTACTCTCTGAATTCTGTCTTTTAGCCAGTTTTCTATCCATCTACAAACTGATGTTTCCAAACCTGTAGACTTTACCTTACACATGAGCCGTGTGTGCGGAACAGTATCGAATGCTTTTGCAAAATCCAAATATATCACGTCCACCGCCACCCCTCTGTCCAAGGTTTTACTTACCACCTCATAAAAAGAAATCAGGTTTGTCTGACAACTTCTGTCTTTCATGAATCCATGCTGTCTGTTGCTCAAAATATTTTTTTCCTGCAAGAACTCATCTATGTGGTCTTTTATTAATCCCTCCAGTATCTTCCCAACTATAGAAGTTAAACTAACGGGTCTATAATTACTTGGTAAAGACTTTGTTCCCTTTTTAAATATAGGCACCACATTGGCCCTGCGCCAATCCAGTGGTACTATTCCTGTCATTAATGAGTCCCTAAAAATTAGATACAATGGCTTTGAAATTACAGAGCTCAATTCTTTTAGGATCCGTGGGTGGATGCCATCAGGTCCAGGTGCTTTCTCCACCTTTATTCTGTCCAAATATTTCTGGACCATATCACTTATGAGCCATTGTGGATTAGGGGCTGCGTCAGTACCACCCCCATTGTGGTCATGAGCTCCCCCATGCTCCTTTGTATACACAGAGCTGAAGAAAGTATTTAATAAGTTAGCCTTCTCTTTGTCCCCAGTCACCCACTCCAGATTATTTTGCAAAGGGCCTACATGCTCAGACTTAACCTTTTTACTATTAATATATTTGAAGAATTTTTTGGGGTTTGTCCTACTGTCTTTTGCAATTTGTCTTTCATTTTGAATTTTTGCATCCTTGATTTCCTTTTTACATATTCTGTTAAATTCCTTGTAACATTTAAATGACACTAGTGTTCCTTCATTTTTATATTTTTTGAAAGCTCTTTTTTTATAGTTTATAGCTTTTTTAACTTTGGCCGTGAGCCACATCGGCTTTATTTTTAACCTTTTAAACTTATTGCCCATGGGAATATACTTTGCCGTGAGATCACAAACAAGCTTTTTGAAGAATTCCCATTTCTGTTCTGTGCCCATTGGTGCCAATATTCTCTCCCAGTCTAAGTCCTGGAGAGCAGCCCTCATCCTTGGAAAATTTGCTCTCTTGAAATTAAGTGTTTTTATCTTTCCCGTATGTGATTTTTGCTTACAGCTAACATCAAATGAAATCATGTTATGGTCACTGCTACCCAGATGTTCCTTTATCTGAACATTAGTAATACGTTCTGCATGGTTTGAGATTACCAGGTCCAACAGAGCATCATTCCTAGTTGGGGCCTTAATAAACTGTACCATAAAATTGTCCTGTAATAGGTTTACAAATTTTTGCCCTTTAACTGTCCCAGCAGTGCCATTACCCCAGTCTATTTCTGGGTAGTTAAAATCCCCCATTATTATCACTGTCCCAGCCCTTGCAGCCCTTTCTATCTGTGCAAGGAGCTGAGTCTCCACCTCCTCATTAACATTGGGTGGTCTATAACAAACTCCAATGATTAACTTTGAACTACGCGCATCTGTATGCAGTTCTACCCATAATGCCTCAGACTCATCACACTCTCCGCCCACCAGGTCCTCTTTCTCACTTGCTTTGAGATTATTTCTCACATACAGACAGACCCCTCCACCTTTCCTTTTTACTCTGTCTTTCCGAAAGAGTGCATAGCCAGGAATATTAATAGCCCAGTCATGTGAGGAATGAAGCCAAGTTTCAGCAATACCGATTACCGGTACATCATAGCTCTCCTGATGCACCAGAGCTTCCAACTCACCTATTTTGCTTGGCAGACTTCTGGCATTGGCAAACAAACATTTTAATGTATTAATATATTTTGACCGGTCACACACTATCCTCTTGGGTGTTCCAAGATTACAACTAGGACTTGCTACTATATTTACCTTGGGTTTATGTGCTTCGGTTACCCCACCACAAATGCCCCTAATATTACCCTCTGGAATATGCTCCACGCTGACTATCTCTGTCTCTGAACCCACCCCCCCATCACCTAGTTTAAAAAACCCTCTAACCCTCTAACCCACTTTCATGATTTTTAATGTCTTGCATTTCTTTACTCATTCCCTAATTACCATCATTGCAATATGCTCTAATTCATATACTCTGCCCCTTTGTCCTCAGGCATATTTTCCTCACTAACTTCCCCACCATGCTCTTCTTGGCCCATAAAACTATAGTCTAGTCACTTACCAATGTCTTTTGTCAGCTCCATAGTATTGCTTTCCCCTAAACACCCCCTAAAATGTCTACAAATGTGATGTGTGTGCTTCAATTCATGCAGAGTGCTTTTTTTTTGGTTGTGCCAAACTCATTAGGAACCTCCCTCCCCCCAATTGCTAGCTCAGCTGATAGCAATTCTCTATCTGCTGACTTTACCAAACCCAGTACACACTATTTCTACCTTTTTGATACTCACATTTATGGACGAGTTCACCAAAGCATGTAGTGCAAGGGCCTGCCTCAATACTTTCAAATGCTTTTTTTTTATTTTTTTCCCCTATTAATTATCTTGATATGTGATAGCAGAATGTCAAAATGTGCTTCCATTTTGTTTTCTGTTTGGTATTATGACACTTCTTACCTGTCCGGTGGGCTGCCAATAGTGTATGTAAGGAGGGGCTTCCCAAAGTATCACACATTATTTCGGCATTCAGCTCTCAATCAAGTGGAGAGGGTTACCTGTCCAAAACACCCCCCCATCAGATGGGGGGGGGGGTGATGACTCTCATAAGGGGACCTTATACTTTAGGCTTTAAATACTCAGTTCCCAAAATGTTATACTAATCTTGGCCAAAAATGTTTGTGTCTAATCTGCTTGCAATGTTGATTATTTAAATTACTAATTTTGGTTCTTGTTTCACTCCACAGTGTCCTTCAACGCCACAGGAATGGCAGACTGTGGCCTCCCACTTTGCCAGTCGTTGGGACTTTCCCAATTGTGGAGGAGCAATTGATGAGAAGCACGTCCGCATCGTCCCACCACCCAACTCGGGGTCGTACTATTATAATTATAAGGGGTTTCATAGTATCGTGATGTTGGCGGTGGTGTCTGCGACATATGAGTTTTTGTATGTGGATGTGGGGCAAAATGGACGGATGTCGGATGGTGGAGTGTTCGCATGGACGGAGATCTACTGGCGTCTCCAGAGTGGCAGTCTGGGCTTGCCACCCCTCGAGGAGAATCAGGAAGGACTCCCGTTCGTCTTCGTCGCGGATGAGGTGTTTGCCCTGGCGAACCATCTGATGCGGCCTTTCCCGATGAGGACCCTCACCCCAGACCAGAGGATTTTTAATTTCAATTTCCTGTCCAGAGCCCGAAGAGTGGTGGAGAACACTTTTGGTATACTGGCCAGCCCGTTCCGCCTTTTTCTTACGCCTATTCACATGGCGGAATACAAACTCAATCACATAGTGCTGGCGTGCTGTGTTCTGCACAATTTTCTTAAAAAAGTTTCTGTGAACTATGCAGTCTCAGTTGGCCAACAAGAAGCAGACTTGCTTGAAAATGATGATATCCTCACGGGCCTTGAACCTGCTCATCCTGGCTTGCCCCCCCAAAGCGCCCGTGAGGTTAGAACCCAATACATGGACTACTTTGTGGGTAGGGGGGGCCATTGATATGCCAGACAATGTCTGAGAGGCATTTTCTCAATACATTTTTCTTTGAAACTCCTTCATTTACTGCTTGGCTTGCTTTTAGGCGTCTCCTAGGTAAATTTAGGTTTTTTCTTGTTCTGCCTTTTTCACCAACAGTGCAAACCCAGGTTCAGAGTGAGATGAGGGGACAGTCTCTTCTTCGGATAAGCTTATTATGTTGTGGGTCTGCTACACACACACCTTGTTTTTGTTAACTAATGTATGTAGTGCATTACTGACCAAAATCGTGCTAATTTTCAGCACCATGGCAGGAAAATGGCATGATTGTGAAAATTAACACATCACTGTGGGTGTTTTTTACTAAAGGCACATCCACTATGCACTACAAGTGCACTGCAAAAGTACACCTGAAACTGCACTTGGAGTGCAAAGTGGAGTTTCCTTTAGTAAATAACACCCATTCTCACCGCAATCTTAAATTTTACTCCAAATACATCTTTGGCTCAATGAAAAAGGAAGCCACACATTGATGATAATTTAACTTTTTAATCCAAACACATTCACATGTGCGTTTAGAAAAGGTTTTTACAACAAACCAAGAAATTGTGTGTATCAAAAACAGTCTTTCAGCTAATTTTTGTGTACTTGGTGTTTTTGTGTAAACAGGCATGTATTAAAGCGTAACATACAGAACACAGGAACTTACAAAGTTCAACTTTGAAAAGTGAAGACAATATCAGACATGAGTATGTACAAACTGGGCTGATATTGCCTTCATCACATGGGGTGTCACCCCTGGAAAATCCAAATTTGGAAGATGCACACAGTGTGTCAACATGTGCTATCTCCCACCATGGGGGATCAATGTACATGTTTTGGGGCTGCAACCCCTTGATCTCAGCCACTTTACACAAAACACATACATTGATCCCCCATGATGGGAGCGCATGTTTACACACTCTGTGCATCTTCCAAATTTGGATTTTCTAAAAATACAAAAGTTGTGGTTTAAAATAGAGAAACTAAAAGCCTAGCTAGTTTGGGCTGTTTCACACTCTCCCCAAAACATCAGTGATGTTCTTCATTTTATTTTTCCCATCATTGATGTTTTGCTGTATATTTTCCAAATCCCGATTGCAGCCCATTATCTCCCCAATAAGGATCTGGGCACTTTCACTGGTAAAATGGGATTCTTCTTCCACATCACCTACAAAACAAATCAAAAAAACACACCATGTATTAAAAATATGGTGATATACATTGATGAGCTTAGCGGAAGCTGTGTTCTCCAAAACTCACCTGTTGTGGTGACAATTTTTCCAACTTCAACGAGCTCTTCTTCCTCCTCCTCCTCCTCCTCCTCCTGCTCCTCTGCTTCTGGTTTTGGAATTTGGCCTTCTTTGGGAGGAGTGTGGTCCCTGGTGTCCTCATACTTGCAGAGTCTTCTCTCCCCTATGAGAATGTAAAAAAAGAATAATTAGCACACAGAGGGCAGAATTAGGAATATGAAACATTGTTTGGAAGTGTTGTACAATTGTTTATTTTGGCGGAGCTCCAAGGTCAGAACATTATTGGGGACACTGTGTTCAGCTAGAATACTTCCCTGCAGAACGATGTTTCCTATGAATGAATTAAACCATGAACTTGAAAGTGGCCATTTTAAACTGCACAACATGAAATCAAAGCACATGAAGCAGTATGCAAGCAAGAATAATCATATGAACACACGACAACTACTTACTTTTTTCAAGAACACTCTTCATCCTTATGTACTGCTCGTGCTCCCTCAGTTTCAGGTCTGACCAGCGTTTTCTCAGTTGATCCATGGATTGGCGTACCTCAAAAATTCTTCTGAAGACTATTCACAATTTTAGTCATGATCTTGGCCTTTCTGATATTTGAGTTTGGGTAAGGTCCATACTTCCCATCATAGTCGGTCCTGTTCAATATGTCCACCATCTCCAACATCTCTTCAAAAGACATATTTGAGGCCTTAAATCTTCTCTTCCTGTATTGGGATGTTTCAGGCTCCGGGCTTTCCTCACCCTCCTCCTCGTTAGTGGAACTATTATTAGTGCGCACCTGCGTTCTCTCCGCCATGCGCTCTCCCCACTGCGCCGAAAACGAAGGGGCAGGGAATAGTCTAGAAAGAACGTCAGGGGCGGGCGGAGTTTCACGCATGCGCACTGTATATAAAACGCAGCACGCGTGTGTCGTCCGTATGATCTGTGAACAGAGGGAGAAGCTGAGGCGACGAACGTGCAAACGAAGGTAACATTTTTAACTTGGTACATCACTAGGCTATACTGCTTCTAGATTGAGGCCTGCATTAGTGGAGTTTAGCCTGACATTAGGGTTTGTCTTGCGTTTTGTCTTGGAGACATTATGGACGGCTTCAACGATCATAGCTTCCTCCCTTTGTTCATCGATAAATACAGAGACATGCCCTGCCTGTGGCAACCAACACACCCTCAATATAGTAACAGACAAAAGAGGCAGGCAGCAATGTTGAAACTGGTTGAGTTTGTGAAGCCGGTGGTCCCCAGGGCAGACGTCAACTATTTAAAAAAGAAAATTAGTGGCCTCAGGAGTACATATCTGAGGGAGAGGACCAAGGTGCTGAAGTCCATGCAATCTGGAGCTGCAGCAGATGACGTTTATGTCCCCAGCCTGTGGTATTATGACAGGATGCAGTTTCTGTCAGACCAGGCTGAGGTCAGAGAATCACTCTCTACTCTTCCTTCCACGCGTCCTATGCTACATTCCACCCCTGCTGAGTCTTCCGACCCCCAACCTGGGCCTTCCACTCAGGAAGAACAGGGGGAGCCCAGCTTGAGCCAGGTATAGTATTGTTGTACATATTTTGGGAGTATAAATGAATGATGTTAACTTGATTTTTGCTCACTAATTGCTGAGTTTAGAAAGTGTTTCACATATCAATAGACAGTAGTGGCCAAAACCTTTGGGACAAGAAAGAAAAATGATGGGCACAGAATGATAGTCTTTTCTATTGGTTAACAGTTTGTAGCAGTGTTGATGTGAAAATTGTGTGTGTTTGATGAACCAAAAACTAAAACTATGTCCCTTTTTCATACACAGGAAGACCTCAGCCAGGAACAGGAGGGTGTGGAATGCAGCAGCCAGGAGGTGGCTGTGGAAAGTGGCAGCCAGCAGGAGGTGGGGGTAAGTGGCAGCCAGGCAGTGGGCGGGCAAAGGAGCCTCACTGAATGCCAGGTCCCTCCCCTCCGCCTTCCACGCAAAAGGGCGAGAAAGGGGGGGGGATGTGGAGGAGTCGGCCCTGAGGCTGATTGGTGAGGCATCAGAGGCCCTCCAAGCAAAACCCACCTACCAAGAGGCCTTTGCCACCTTCGTTGCGTGCAAGCTTGAGAAAATGGAGCAGGGGCAACAGCTCTTGTGTGAGGAGGTTATTATACACACCCTCAACAAGGGTCTGTTGGCCCAAATGACACAAGAAACACACTTGTGTGGTTTGGCCCATGCCCCTCCTCCTCCTTCTGCCACACCTCCAGCACCACAGCCACAGCCTGGAAGGAAGGGTGGAAGGAAGACCAGAGAGTGATGACCTGGGTTCAGTCTGGTCTGACAGAACATGCAGCCTGTTGTAGTACCACAGCCTGGGAACATAGATGTCATCTGCTGCTGTTCTGGGTTTCATGGACTTCAGGACCAGACTTCTCTCCCTCAGATATGTACTCCTCAGGCCACCAAGTTTTGCGTTTAAATAGTTGATGTGTGCCTTGGGGGCCAAAGGCTTCGTTAATCTCCCTAGTTTCTACATCGCTGCCTCCCTCTTCATCTGTTACTGACACCTAAATAAAGGTTTTTTTTGTTTGAAGAAATACTTGCGTATGTGTTTTACTTCCAAAAGGCCAGTTTATTTGTGAGTAGGCAGGTACATTTCAAAAAAACAAAGTGAAATGAATAACAAGGGGTACCAACACTAAACAACCTCCTGTAGATTAAAAAAGAAAAACAAAATATAAAAAATACAATAATGTTGTTGTGGTAAGTTTACACACAAAACACACCCAAAAAAATGGAAAAATGAGCAAACTGTCAAAAAAGGAGATGTTTAGGAAAAAAAATGCAGCCAAAAAAAATATATATATATAAAATTGTGTAGATGTGACAAAATCAAAAATTGTATTGCCGAAATTAGTAAAAAAGAGTCAGGAAATACGTTCGGGAGAAGTGTGTGTGACTATGAGCATCAGAAGAAGTTCCTTCTTGCAGCATTGTAAAGAACAAGAGAATGCTCTTCATGAAAGAATTTTTAACATTGCAGCGTGACGAATGTGCTATATCGATTACGAGCAGTAGTTTTTTTACCTGAACGAGCGCTTCCATTTTCGAAATTTGAATGTGAGCATGCGTGGCACCTTGTCCGTCGGAGTAGGCTACACATGATCGGAGTATGTCCGATCGGAGCATTTTGTCTGAAAAAACTTCCGGCAAGTTGGAAAATTTGGTCCGATGGATATTCAGACAGAAACAGTCTGATGCAGACCACACACAGTCAGAATATCCGACAAAACGCTCCGATCGGACACATTCCGAAAGAATCTCCGACCGTGTGTACAAGGGCTTAATGTCAAAGTCAATAATGAAGGACTTGCTTGCTTTGACTAAATCCAGAGAATAGCCATTCACAACTGGATGTTCACTCAAGTTGGATAGTCCCTCTCTCACAAGGCCTAGCAGCCAACAAGGTGTTTTACTCAGAAACAAGTCTCTGCCACAGACGTTGTTGTAGAACATACAGGAATACGTCTCTGCCACAGACATTGTTGTAGAACATTCAGGAAATGAGAACTTGTAGAACACTCGTGTGATACCTGGATCTTTCAGTGAGCTTGGCGATACCCACGAGACTGGATTCACTTAGGTACTTCAACCCCTCCAGGCTCTTGCTAAGAATCAGCCCGTACGTGGCCTTCTTCTGAAGAGTCTTCCCCTGGATAGCTACAAAGTTACTAGGCCTCTCCAACTACCAGAGACGGCACCGGACCACCTCGGAATCCTACTTTAGTTTCCTTGCCTCGGGCTAGACAGCCCCGAGACAATAAGTCGGGTGGATACGCACCCCAGGCCATAGGCTTCCTGGGGGCTGGTCAGGAGGACCAGGACCGTGGAGTCCGAACATACTTCTGGACCTGAACCCCGAACCACATGACATCCGCATCTTAAGTATCATCTCCCAGGAAGCACAGCGAGAGTGACACTCCCAGTTGGCGGACTCCGAGAGAAGGTAACCTTAAAGCACCCCACCACACTGTGGTTCCATGCCTGCCAGAAAAAACAGTGCCCCCTGTGGCCAGGCTGAACATCCTATAGTCCAGTCAGACTGATGCTGAGGTCCCAATTTGGAACAATTGTACCCAAACCAAACTGCAGTTTACGTGTAACATTAACTTTCAAAACATATAGCGCATACTCTTCAGGAGCCGGCGCTACATTTGTTATTCATTTTATTTTGTTTCTGTATTTCTTTATAGCCTTTATATGCCTTACTTCTCCTGAAGAAGCATTTTAAGAAACATGTCAAGCCAACAGGCATTTATATAGCTTTGTGTATCTATTTGCATCTACTGTTTACTATCATGTTGTGATTTTTATATCATTGTTTGTTCATGTGAGCAAATCTCTGTTAATTTTTCTTTTAAAAACACTTTTCTATATCAATAAAATTTAGTATTTTTTATAATAATTGTTGTTATTTTTGTGGCACCATTAAAATTCAATTTCACCGTTTTCTATATATAGGCACATTATGACAAGTCAGCCATAATGTGCTAATATGACATGTATAATAGCACATTATGGCATAACCCACCTGATGGCTTATGTGGCTTTAACTTGATCATTGGCCAATTACCTCTGCTATACATCACTCCAGTATCTGCCTTACCTGATATGTGAAAGTCTTCCCTGGTCACACTCTTTGACATGCCATCTGCTGCTCAATACTCAGCACTACATCTCGGGTCACTGCAGCGCACATCTTCCCTAATCATAAAATCTTAAAAAGACTGATGGACATTCAGCCTGATCAACAGGTAAGTATGTATGTTCAAGTCTTATGCCGCGTACACATGACCGGACTTTCCAGCAGACTAGGTCCGACGGTCTTCCCGATGAACTTTCAGCGGAGTTCCAACAGACTTCCGAACGAACGGACTTGCCCACACACGAACGGGCTAAGTCCGTTCAAAAGTCTGTTCACTTTGAACGTGATGACGTAACACGGGACTAAAAAAGGAAGTTCAACAGCCAGCAGCCAATAGCTTCCTTTGCGTCGTATTTGGTCCATCAGACCAGCATACAGATGAACGGTTTTTCCGATAGGAATTTAATCTGTCGGACAGATTTGAAACATTTTCTATTTCTAGGTTTGTCTGATTTTTTAAATAAAAAACAATCGGATAAGCCCACACACGGAATGTCTGACGGACTGATTCTGCCAGACCTAGTCTGCTGGAAAGTCCAGTCATGTGTACCTGGGATTAGATTCAGGTCTATCTTACTTCTTTCTGTTCATTTCTTGGATTATTCCTTCAGCTTTTTTGAACTGTGTTTGTGCTCAGTTTGCCTTTGCTTATCCTGATTATCAGCCTGTTTCCTCTGCTATACATCACTCCAGTATTTTCCTTACCTGGTATCTGGAAGTCTTCCCTGGTCACACAATGGGCTCACTAAACACTTTGACATGCCATCTGCTGCTAAATACTCAGCATTGCATCTCAGGTCACTGCCGTGCACACCATCCCTAACCGTAAAAACTTAAACAGACTGATGGACATTCATTCTGATCAACAGGTAAGTATGTCTGCTCGAGTCTTAGATTCAGGTCTGTCTTGCTTCTTTCTGTTCTTTCCTTGGATTATTCCTGCAAATTGTTTGGACTGTGTTTATGCTCAGTTTGTGTTTGCTTATCTTGATTATTAGCCTGTTTTCTCTGCTATACATCACTCCAGTATTTGCCTTACCTGGTATCTGGAAGTCTTCCCTGATCACACAATAGGCTCACTAAACTCTTTGACATGCCATCTGCTGCTCAATACTCAGCACTACATCTCAGGTCACTGCAGCACACACCTTCCCTTTTCAGTAAAGCCTAAATAGAGTGCTGGCCATTTAGCTTGAACAACAGGTAAATATGTATGCTCAGGTCTTAGATTCAGGTCTGTCTTCTTCTGTTCTTTCCTTTGATTATTTCTGGAAATGTTTTGAACTGTGCTTTGTCTTTGCTTATCCTGGTCATTAACTTGTTACTTCTGCTATTATACCACAGTTAACCACTTTCAGACCGGACCATTTTGCTGGTAAATGACCAGAGGTCTTTTTACACTTTGGCACTGCGCTGCTTTAACTGGTAATTGCGCGGTCATGCAATGTTGTACCCAAACAAAATTTGCGTCCTTTTCTTCCCACAAATAGAGCTTTCTTTTGATGGTATTTGATTGCCTCTGCGATTTTTATTTTTTGCGATATAAACGTAAAAAGACCGCAAATTTTGAAAAAAAATGATATTTTCTACTTTTTGTTATTAGAAAAATCCAATAAACTCAATTTTAGTCATACATTTAGGCCAAAATGTATTCAGCCACATGTCTTTGGTAAAAAAAAAGTCAATAATTGTATATTTATTGGTTTGCGCAAAAGTTGTCACATCTACAAACTAAGGTACGTTTTCTGGAATTTACGCAGCTTTTAGTTTACGACTGCCTATCTCATTTCTTGAGGTGCTAAAATGGCAGGGCAGTACAAAACCCCCCCAAATGACCCCATTTTGGAAAGTAGACCCCCTAAGGAAATTGATAAGAGGCATGTTGAGCCCATTGAATATTTTATTTTTTTGCCTCAAGCGATTGAATAATGACAAAAAAAAAATTTTTTTTTTTTTTTTACACAAAGTTGTCACTAAATGATATATTGCTCACACATGCTATGGGCGTATGTGAAATGATACCCCAAAATAAATTCTGCTGCTTCTCCTGAGTACGGGGATACCACATATGTGGGACTTTTTGGGAGCCTAGCCGCGTACGGGGCCCCGAAAACCAAGCACCGCCTTCAGGCTTTCTAAGGGCGTAAATTTTTGAGTTCACTTCTCACTACCTATCACAGTTTTGAAGGCCATAAAATGCCAAGATGGCACAAAACCCCCACAAATGACCCCATTTTAGAAAGTAGACACCCCAAGCTATTTGCTGAGAGGCATGTTGAGTTCATGGAATATTTTATATTTTGCCACAAGTTGCGGGAAAATTACAAACTTTTTTTTTTTTATTTTTTTTTTTTCACAAAGTTGTCACTAAATGATATATTGCTCACACATGCCATGGGCATATGTGAAATGACACCCCAAAATAAATTCTGCTGCTTCTCCTGAGTACGGGGATACCACATATGTGGGACTTTTTGGGAGCCTAGCCGCGTACGGGGCCCCGAAAACCAAGCACCGCCTTCAGGCTTTCTAAGGGCGTAAATTTTTGAGTTCACTTCTCACTACCTATTACAGTTTTGAAGGCCATAAAATGCCAAGATGGCACAAAACCCCCACAAATGACCCCATTTTAGAAAGTAGACACCCCAAGCTATTTGCTGAGAGGCATGTTGAGTCCATGGAATATTTTATATTTTGCCACAAGTTGCGGGAAAATTACAAACTTTTTTTTTTTTTTTCACAAAGTTGTCACTAAATGATATATTGCTCACGCATGCCATGGGCATATGTGAAATGACACCCCAAAATAAATTCTGCTGCTTCTCCTGAGTACGGGGATACCACATATGTGGGACTTTTTGGGAGCCTAGCCGCGTACGGGGCCCCGAAAACCAAGCACCGCCTTCAGGCTTTCTAAGGGCGTTACAGTTTTGAAGGCCATAAAATGCCAAGATGGCACAAACCCCCCCCAAATGACCCCATTTTGGAAAGTAGACACCCCTAAATTTAGGGGTACACTAGTGAGACTAGGTAATAAATGGCGGGTGCCCTGAAACTATAAAAAAATAACTAACCAACCAGCGTCACCTGTAACAGTTATATGGTGATCACTGGTGAAAGGGTTAACTAGGGGGCAATCAGGGGGCTTTATGCGGTAGTATATGGGGGTCCCTGGCGCTATAAAAAGCTGCGGCGAACCTAAATACCTACCTGCCTAACTAGCGTCACCTGTGACACTAATACAGCGATCAGAAAAACGATCGCTTATTAGGCTGGGTTCACACTGGAGCGATGCGGGAACGCCACGAATGCGCGGCGGGTTCCCGCATCGCATGCCTCCCGGCGGCAGTTCACACTGCCCTATGCGAACTGCTGGGAGTGTCAGTGAAATGTTACTGACACCCCCAGATCAGTTCGCATATCGCAGTGCGATCTGCAAACTCGGATCGCATGGTGTGAACACCCATGCGATCCGATTCTGCTGCGGGCCAAAAAAAGGGTCCCGTGCGAATTTGCGGCGGGTGCGGCGAATGGCTGAACTCGAATCGCACAGAGATCGGATGTGATTTGCACTGCAGTGCGGTGCGAATCACATCCGTTCTCAAACCGCTGCAATGTGAACCCAGCCTTAGTGACACTGGCGACGGGGGGTGATCACGGGGTTAAACCTTTATTGGGGGGGTTAGGGGGGTACCTTAGAACTAAAGGGGGCTAACCCTAACTGCCCTAACAGTTATTAGTCACAAATGACACCCGCCGGGTGATCAGGGGGTTAAACCTTTATTAGGTAATAAATGGCGGGTGCCCTGAAACTATAAAAAAATAACTAACCAACCAGCGTCACCTGTAACAGTTATATGGTGATCACAGGTGAAAGGGTTAACTAGGGGGCAATCAGGGGGCTTTATGCGGTAGTATATGGGGGTCCCTGGCGCTATAAAAAGCTGCGGCGAACCTAAATACCTACCTGCCTAACTAGCGTCACCTGTGACACTAATACGGCGATCAGAAAAATGATCGCTTATTAGGCTGGGTTCACACTGGAGCGATGCGGAAACGCCGCGAATCCGCGGCGGGTTCCCGCATCGCATGCCTCCCGGCGGCAGTTCACACTGCCCTATGCGAACTGCTGGGAGTGTCAGTGAAATGTTACTGACACCCCCAGATCAGTTCGCATATCGCAGTGCGATCTGCAAACTCGGATCGCATGGTGTGAACACCCATGCGATCCGATTCTGCTGCGGGCCAAAAAAAGGGTCCCGTGCGAATTTGCGGCGGGTGCGGTGGGTGTGGCGGGTGCGGCGGGTGCGGCGAATGGCTGAACTCGAATCGCACAGAGATCGGATGTGATTTGCACTGCAGTGCGGTGCGAATCACATTCGTTCTCATAAACCGCTGCAATGTGAACCCAGCCTTAGTGACACTGGCGACGGGGGGTGATCACGGGGTTAAACCTTTATTGGGGGGGGTTAGGGGGGCACATTAGAACTAAAGGGGGCTAACTCTAACTGCCCTAACAGTTATTACAGTCACAAATGACACCAATGCAAAAAAAAAAAAAAAAAAAAAAAATGACATTGGTGTCACTGTGACTGGGGGGCAGGGGTAATTGGGGGGGTGATCGGGGGGTAAAGGGGGGGTGTGAGTGTGCCTGGCATGTTCTACTGTGTGTGTAGAGTGTTGGTGCAACTCACCGATCCGCTCTCCTCCGTGTCGGAACGAAAAATACCGACACGGAGGAGAGAATACATCACTTCCTCTCCTGTGTTTACATTACAGGAGAGGAAGTGATGTCACCGGGGATTTCCATTCGTCGAGAGCGATCGCGAGGGGGTGGCCATGAATGAATGGCCGCCCCCTCATCCCGGATCGCTCTCGACGGAATGCCGACCGCCGCAGGCACCGGGGGGGGGCCCGATCGGGCCCCCCACCCGCGGGCAGGCAGGGACTTATATATACGCCCATATGCCTGCCCGTGCCATTCTGCCGACGTATATCGTCGTGCGGCGGTCGGCAAGTGGTTAAAGCACACTAGGACCTGGACTATCAATTACCCAGGTTGTCTCTGGTCACACAACAGGTCCACAACACTCCATGGTAGGGAACAACAGCCAGCATTTATAGTCACCTGCTTTGTCCCACCTCGTCCTGTTCCTCTCTAATAGGCAACACCAATCAATAGGTGGAAGTGGGTGGGTCAGAGACAGAACCCACAGTTGCCGATTGCTGTTTCCTTACTAGACCCTCCTGTAGTTTTTGGGTCTGCAATGCAGCACATGCAAGGGCCAAGAATTACCAACCACACTGTGTTCATGACATCTGTGTAACTTGGACAACAGAGCCACTTTAGCAGTATTTATGTAGAGT
This sequence comes from Lithobates pipiens, assembly GCF_037356315.1. Taxonomy (NCBI): domain Eukaryota; kingdom Metazoa; phylum Chordata; class Amphibia; order Anura; family Ranidae; genus Lithobates; species Lithobates pipiens. The sequence goes on from NW_027507882.1 coordinate 2,772,768, forward strand.
ATAAATATACCTATCTAAAGAATAAGAGAGTTATTGAAATTCTTATCTAAAGAATAATACAGAATTATAGACATTCTTGAGTGAATTACCTCCTTTAGAACCCCTCTGACATTTTTGTAACATTTAATGTGTATACAGTTCTTTCACACTCAGAACGGATTAGCTTTGTACGTGAACACTTAATAGAATCTGGACATACAAAACCCCCCATAGAGATTTTTAATTTAAACAGCTTTGACCTTAGGCTAACTCTGCTTAATATTTGGAAACACTTCCTTCTTGCAGATCCCTAAATTGCTGATGGGGTTGAAAATGGTTTGCTTATTCACCACTCTATTCACATTGACTTCCAAAGAACCGGGTGTCTTAAAGTGAAAATTGCAAGGTTCGCGTATGCTTTCTGAGCACCCTCCCTCTTTGCAAAACACTTACTATTATGTAGCACCATTCTAATATAGAGCAGGCTTCTGGAAAATTTAGTTTGGGTCCCCTGTATTTAGAAGAGCAGGGGTTGATTGGTTAGGGCTGCTCAGTGTTTCACAGGCTGCAGTTTTGTTTCTTCTCCCTGTCTGAGACTGTCATGGTTATGCAATAGAGTTCGTCTGCTTACCTGTCTCCATGTGTTCATTTCTAGAGACCAGCCGACCCTCACCTGACTGCTTTTATAATCCATCCTCTGGCATGGCTCCACCCTAGCTCCTATCAGAGAAATCTATATTAACCTGTGCACTGCTAGCCAACCCTGCTGATCAACCTTTGTGTTTTAGCTTCCTGTTACCTGCTCTTCTATTGTTTTCCGTTACCGACTTTGGCGTGTCCTTGACTATCCCTGTTGGCCTGTGATCCTGACCTTTTGGCGTGTCCCAGACTTTTCCTGTCTGCTTATGGCCCCGACCTTGGCTTTGTCCCTCACCATCCCTATCCTCCTGTTGCCTACTGTGGGTGTGAGCTGGGGGACCCCGGGGGTCGCGACCTGGAGCCAGTTGCAGCCAAGTCCATCCTCATCACTCGAGGCTCTGGTGAACACCTGGTGGCTCTTAGACTCCGTGCCCTAGGGAATCTTACGCTCTAACCCCGGTGGGATCCATCTTGGTGTTCTGGCGGCCCTGCCTTCCTATCACCTTGACCCCAGTCCGCAGCAGTCAGCCGTAGGGTCCACAACCTTGCGGTGCACTCCTAATCCCTACGGTGTGCATCTGTAACCTGGCCTCAAGGTGACCCGACAGTTTGATCAGTCATGGACCCGGCTGACGTGCCGGTCCCTGCAGTCGATCCTTTGCAGGGCATAGTTCGGAGACTTGAAACCCAGGAATCTAATCAGACTCAGGTGATGCGATTCCTTCAAGATCTGGCTTCCCGCTTCGTCTGGACGATGTAATTTCCTTATGCAATCAGATTGACATTCATTTCCAGGAGAGGTCCTTAGAAAAAAGATGCCAGCACCCCCTAGGTCCTAGTCAGCCTGAGCTTTTTTCCCGTCGCCCTGTGGAGCATCCTCTGTCTGCTGAAGAACCCATGCAGCTGGGCCGGACCAGAATAACCCCCGAAGAACGTGCTAGACGCAGAACTCTGGGCTTGTGCCTTTATTGTGGGGGCAAGGGTCATTTTCGTGACTCCTGCTCGCTTCGTCCAGGAAACGCTCGGGTCTAATACATTTGGAAGGTGGAGTATTGGACCCAGAAACATCACCTTCTCGTCTTCTTCTTCCGGTGTTCCTCCATGTAGGCACTTCTCCCCAATCGGACCTAGCATATCTGGACTCCGGGGCTGCCGGCAATTTTATGGACTGGAGAACTGCTTCTTCTATGAAGCTTACCCTTTCTCCCCTCGCTACTCCCCTGGTAGTCTCGGCAATTGATGGCACTGTGTTCCCAGGGAGCCCTATCCGTTTCCAGACGCTACCTATTAGGATGTCGGTAGGGATACTCCACCAGGAGTGGATCTCCTTCCTCATCCTACCCAAGGCCTCTACCCCCATTGTATTGGGCCTTCCTTGGCTACAGCTCCACTCGCCACATGTGGACTGGGTCTCTTGGCAGATCCTGGCTTGGGGTCCTTCGTGTTTCTCATCCTGTCTTCCCAAGGTGACCCCCAAGAGGAAACTTCCCATTGCTACCACATCTGTATCGTCTGATCTTCCCGCGGCATACAGCGATTTCCGGGATGTGTTCTGCAAGAAGTCTGCTGAGGTGCTTCCTCCCCACAGATCTTTTGACTGTGCTATTGACCTTGTCCCTGGAGCAACCCTGCCCAGGGGTCGTACCTATCCTCTGTCCATTCCAGAGACCCAGGCCATGTCTGAGTATGTCGCCGAAAATCTGGAGAGAGGTTCCACCTAGGAAATCCTCATCACCTCCAGGAGCAGGGTTCTTTTTCGTTGCCAAAAAGGATGGTACCCTCAGACCCTGCATCGACTATAGAGGTTTAAACGCTGTGACTATTAAAAACCGATACCCCTTACCTTTAATATCTGAGCTATTTGACAGGTTAAAGGGGGCTTCCATTTTCACTAAGTTGGATCTCAGAGGTGCATACAATCTCATTCGAATGCGGGAAGGTGAACGAATGAAAGACCGCGTTTAACACTAGGGACGGGCATTACGAATACCTGGTTATGCCTTTTGGTTTGTGTAATGCTCCAGCTGTGTTCCAGAACTTTGTCAATGAAATATTCAGGGATCTACTGTACCAGTTTGTTGTCATCTATCTGGATGATATTCTCATCTTTTTCCGAAAATCTGCCTGCTCACAGAAACCATGTACGCACCGTACTTCAGCGCCTTAGAGAGAACAATCTCTATGCCAAGATGGAGAAATGTTCCTATGAATGTTCAGAGATCCTGTTTCTGGGATGTTTTGTTTCTAGTGCGGGTCTTCGCATGGATCCTGGAAAGGTCTCAGCCATTACCAACTGGTCCCTTCCCGCTAGCCTCAAGGCCACACAGCGCTTTCTTGGCTTCACAAATTATTATAGGCAGTTCATAAGGAATTACTCTGCCTATTATCGCTTTGACCAAGAAGGGTGTGAATGCCAAAGACTGGCCTCCCGAGGCTGTCTCTGCGTTTCACAATCTGAAACAGGCCTTTGTCTCTGGACCTCTCTTGAGGAGACCAAATCTTGAGGACCCATTTTTTATTGAAGTAGACGCTTCTTCGATGGGCTTGGGAGCTGTGCTTCTTCAGGACTTTGAGAAGAAACGTCAACCATGTGCGTTCTTCTCCAAAAAAAAATCTCAGGCAGAGAGAAATGATGCCATTGGTGATCGGGAACTTCTCGCAATTAAATTGGCGTTGGAGGAGTGGCGTCATCTCTTGGAAGGTTCCCCTCACTCCATAACGATCTTTACTAATCATAAGAATTTACAGTACCTACAGAATGCTAAACGTCTGAACCCCAGATAGGCCAGGTGGAGTCTCTTCTTTTCCCGTTTTAAATTCACGATTATGTACAAACCTGGTTCCTGCAACGGTCGAGCTGATGCGCTCTCTAGGTCATTTGACACTTTGGACGAGGAGTCCAACCCTGATCCTGAGCCGATCATTCCTACCTCATGCATTGTTGCCCATTCTACCACCCTGAAATCAAAAATTCCTCCTGGTAAGACCTTTGTTCCCACAGAGCTAAGAACTAAGATCCTTTGTTGGGGACATGATTCCAAGGTGGCAGGTCATGCTGGGTTCCTCCGATCCTTCCTGCTCATCAGTGGTCACTACTGGTGGCCTAATCTCCGCTCGGATGTTAAAGACTATGTTAAGGCTTGTCACATCTGTGCTCAGTCTAAATCTTCCACTCAAGCCCCTGCTGGTCTTCTCATGCCCTTGCCCATTCCTAAGGAGCCCTGGTGTCATATCGCCATGGATTTTATCACTGATCTTCTACTGTCGGAGAATAATACAGCCATTTGGGTAGTAATCGTTCGGTTCTCCAAGATGGCTCATTTTGTTCCTCTTCCTGGTCTCCCTTCTGCCCCTGCCTTGGTTCCCATTTTTCTACGAGAGATTTTCCGCCTTCATGGTGTTCCTTCTCATGTTGTTTCGGACAGGGGTGTGCAGTTTACTGCTCGTTTTTGGAGAGCCTTTTGTAAATCCCTCGACATTACCTTGGATTTCACCTCTTCTTATCATCCCCAATCCAATGGCCAAACTGAGAGAGTTAATCAGAAGTTGGAGGTCTTTCTCCGTACCTTGGTCTCTGCCCATCATGATGATTGGGCATCACTATTACTGTGGGCTGAGTTCTCCAACAATAATCATGTCAACGTCAGTTCTCAGAAAACACCCTTTGTCACTGTTTATGGAAGACATCCTCAGCTTCCTCTTCCTATGACTTGTTCTTCTGACATTCCAGCTTTGGCTACTGTTCAGGAATCATTCAATTCCATGTGGGCTGACGTCCATGATTCCCTCCAGAAAGCTGCCAACAAATTCAAGAGTTTTGCTGACCGTCGCAGGCGTAAGCCACCTTCTCTTCAGCCAGTAGACAAAGTCTAGCTCTCCACCAGGAACATCAAACTCCGGGTTCCTTCTCTCAAATTTTTCTCAAGATTCATTGGTCCGTACACCATAATTTCTAAACTGAATCCAGTTTGTTTCAAGCTCCAGATTCCCAAAAGCCTCAAAATCTGTAACTCCTTCCATGTTGCCCTTCTGAAGCCTTTAGTCCTCAATAAGTTCTCTCATCCTCTCTCTACCATAGCACCGGATGAGGATGATCAGGAGTACGAGGTTAGCCAAATTTTGGATTCCCGAGGCATTCTCCAGTACCTCGTGCACTGGAAAGGTTTTGGTCCTGAGGAGAGGTCATGGACTTCGGCTTCCGAGGTCTTTGCACCTCGTCTGTTAAGGAAGTTTCATTTGAAGTTCCCCTCTAAACCTGGTCCCAGGAAGGGGGAGGCCTCGTAAGGGGGGGAGGGGTACTGTCATGGTTATGCAATAGAGTTCGTCTGCTTACCTTTCTCCATGTGTTCATTTCTAGAGACCAGCCGACCCTCACCTGACTGCTTTTATAATCCATCCTCTGGCATGGCTCCACCCTAGCTCCTATCAGAGAACTCTATATTAACCTGTGCACTGCTAGCCAACCCTGCTGATTAACCTTTGTGTGTTAGCTTCCTGTTACCTGCCGTGTGCTCTTCTATTGTTTTCCGTTACCGACTTTGGCGTGTCCTTGACTATCCCTGTTGGCCTGTGATCCTGACCTTTTGGCGTGTCCCCGACTTTTCCTGTCTGCTTGTGGCCCCGACCTTGGCTTTGTCCCTCACCATCCCTATCCTCCTGTTGCCTACTGTGGGTGTGAGTTGGGGGACCCCGGGAGTCGCGACCTGGAGCCAGTTGCAACCAAGTCCATCCTCACCACTCTGGTGAACACCTACTGGCTCTTAGACTCCGCCCCCCAGGGAATCTTACGCTCTAACCCGGTGGGATCCATCTTGGTGTTCTGGCGGCCCTGCCTTCCTATCACCTTGACCCCCGTCCGTAGTAGTCAGCCGTAGGGTCCACAACCTTGCGGTGCACTCCAAATCCCTATGGTGTGCATCTATCACCTGGCCTCAAGGTGACCCGACACTGTCTTCTAAAGTATTCTAGGATTATAGTGGTAGGAAAAACAGAGTAGGTAGCCTGAATATGTATGGGGCTCCAGGCAATCCCTGGGGAAGTTTTCCCAGCAGGTGGTGGGAAGGCCCATAAGTAGACTGTGGCATGAGGCAGCAGTGCAGTGTTCCTGGGTCCAGTCCTGCAGGAGTATAGCCCTGTGTGTGGCTGGGTAAAGAGTGCTACAGAAACCTTTGTGAAGATATTGAGGTCCCAGATAGTCTTAGCTGGGGGACCTATTTACTAGTTCAAATGCAGGGATCAATTTGGGTCTGTGGAAGCTCACGGGAGAGAGCCAGAAGGAAGTTGGTGGCGAAGAGTCCAGCCGTCCTGCAAGTGGCGTGAGTCTACATCTCCCTCTCTAGGAAGAACCCAGTGGATATCGGAAGAAGGCAACTGATGATCCTGTGGCATAGTGAGTAGCTGACACTCAGTGCTGGAGGAAAAGTGAAGGGTTGTACCTTTGTTGAACTCCGGAAGAAGTTCTGGTCTCCTACAGCATAGGAGATCCTGCGGGACATTCAGTTGTTTGGGCAGAGTAGCCAGAAATTAAGGAGTCCTTAAGTTATCCAGTTCTACAGTTACAGGGTATCCCATGCTCCCAACCCTATCCAAGTTCATTGTTTCAATAAAAACCATAAAAATATATATATATATATATATATATATATATATATATATATATATATATATATATATATATATATATATATATATATATTGTTTTCTGAGCCAGTGGAAAAAAGTGAAAAATTCTGCGTGCCTGACTGTGTGTGCTCTAAGGGGGAAATAGGACTAAATTCACCAGTGGCTTCTTTGGGGGTGCTCTACAATTAGTAGGTGTCAAATGTACTGTAAAGAAAAATACTGGGGTTTATACTTTCCTTATCCTTGTCTTCTGCCTGCGGCACATAGGTGAAGATGGCGTCACATTCCTGGCTAATACAGAGCAGCCAAAATTTTCTGAGAAAATAAACTTGTAATGGACTGGGTTGTCTCCTTGCAAGATTTCACAAACATGGCATTTCCCAGGAATCTTCCCAGAGGATAATTACTTCACATCTAGTGTAGGAAGGCAGTGTAAGTAGGAGTTAGTCCCCCTTTTAGGGGAAACCCTTCACCTAAGTGGATAATATGAGTGGGGCCAGCTTAGTTCCTTATAATCTAGGGCTGGAAGAGCTTTGGGCAAAGGTTGATGGGAAGAGGTTGCCTACAGAACACTATCTTGTAGAATGACATTCCAAAGAAGTAGATCTTCAGGGTAGGACTGATATACTGTAGGTCCCATTGAAGAACCCATCAAAGAGGACTTACAGTAGGGAACTGGAAGTGCTGGTCAGCATCCCCGTGTTAAATTTGAAATTGAACTGTGTTGCTGATCTCAGGTGCAAAGATGCAGTAGCTAATATGTATTATTATAATGGATAGCTGCCAACCCCAAAGCAAATCTTAGAAAATATACCTGTGACGGTGAATATTAGTTTGCACTTTGCATCCATCAATTATATATCAATTGTTAATAATTGAACCATGGAAAATACTGTGTAAACTATATAGACAATAAAAAAACTGTGAAGCCAATAAAAAAAAAAATATATATATATATCTAGAAGAAAAGTCCCAGTGCTCCTCTTTGGAAATGGGTAATCAAACACACGTGCACAAATCTAGATCCGAGTTGGAAAGGACTTCCACCTATCCGTGATGCACCACCACCTTCCAAAATGAACACTCACCAGGAACCATTAATAAAAACCGAGTCATAGCACAAACATGAGACTCTGAATTTTAATTCAATATGCCTTATGGATATAAAAAGTTTGTAGACACTATAACTTTCATTCAAACCAATTATTATATACACTTATTGTGATTTTTTTTTCAAAGACATATAGCAGATTACATTTTTGCCTAAATGTATGAAGACATTTGATTATTTTTTTTATTCATTTTTATATATTTTATAACAGAAAGTAGAAAATATTGTTTTTTCTTTTCCAAATTGTTGGCCATTATATATATATATATATATATATATATATATATATATATATATATATATATATATGTGTATATATATATGTATATATATATATATATATATATATATATATATATATATATATATATATATATACATACATATAATAAAAAACTCAGTGGTGATCAAATACCACCAAAAGAAATCTCTATTTGTGTGAAAAAAAATATATAAATTTAATTTGCGTAAAGTATTGCATGACTGCGCAATTACCAGTTAAAGCTGAGCAGCAAAAAAAGCCCTGGTCATGAAGTCATGAAGGGGCGAGAAACCTTCCGGAGCTGAGGCGGTTAAAAGTCAGCAGGTAAAAATGTGGCTCAATTATGCGTTTTTAAAGCTCCCCAAAAGCACCTGTAAATATGTCACACAATTTAAAGCTGCTACTTTATATGTAATTGTTACATTAGACAAGATGTAACAATGTAACCTGCTAGCTGTGTGTTGAATTCTCTGTTCTCGCTCTTTCCCCTTGACTCTCCCCTTGCTTGTGGTCACATCATCTCCTCTCAACCCTCCTTACCGGCAGCAGGAAGTGAGATTGAGTAGCGTGATCTTCTGCGGTTACTCATTCTGTGTGAACTGCTGACAACATCATAAACCCTCCAGCTAGCATTGTGTTTCTGTCTGGAAAGTAGGAAGTAGCACTGGGTAGGCTCCATCAATGATCTGCAGCCTTGACCAAAAGTTTTGAGAAGGACACAAATATTAATTTTCACAAAGTCTGCTGCTTCCGTGTTATTAGATCTTTTTGTCATATGTTACCATGGTATACTGAAGTATAATTACAAGCATTCCATAAGTGTCAAAGGCTTTTATTGACAATGTTGTGAAGTTTATGCAAAGAGTCAAGATTTGCAGTGTTGACCTCTTCTTTTTCAAGACCTCGACAATCCGCTGTGGCATGCTGTCAATCTATTTCCGGGCCACATCCTGACTGATGGCAGCCCATTCTTGCATAATTGTCAGAAACCATGAAATCAGACCGAGACAGAAGTACAATTAAATCACACTTGTTTAATAATAAAAGTAAAAAGAACAAATGTAGTCAAAACACAGCCAAAGTTCAGTAACCGGAACGGATAGTCAGCCAAGCCAGAAGTCAGGGATCAATGTAGTGGAACAGCAAGCAGGATCTGGAGCCAGACGGAATGTCAGCAAAGCAAGTCTTTAACCACTTGCCGACCGCCGCACGCCGATGTACGTCGGCAGAATGGCACGGGTAGGCATAAGGGCTTACATGTACGTCCTTGCCTGCCCGCCGGTCGGGGGCCCGATCGGGCCCCCGCCCGGTGCCTGCGGCGGTCGGTATTCGTTCGGGAGCGATCCCGGACGAGGGGACGGCCATTCATTCATGGACACCCCCTCTCGATCGCTCCCGGCGAATGAAAATGTCCGGTGACATCACTTCCTCTCCTGTAATGTAAACACAGGAGAGGAAGTGATGTATTCTCTCCTCCGTGTCGGTAGTTTTCGTTCCGGCACCGAGGAGAGAGGTTCGGTGAGTTGCACCAACACACCCCACATACAGTAGAACATGCCAGGCACACTCACACCCCCCCTTTACCCCCGATCACCCCCCCAATTACCCCTGCCCCCCCAGTCACAGTGACACCAATTGCTTTTTTTTTTTTTTTTTTTTGCATTGGTGTCATTTGTGACTGTAGTAACTGTTAGGGCAGTTAGGGTTAGCCCCCTTTAGTTCTAATGTGCCCCCCTAACCCCCCCAATAAAGGTTTAACCCCGTGATCACCCCCCGTCGCCAGTGTCACTAAGGCTGGGTTCACATTGCAGCGGTTTATGAGAACGAATGTGATTCGCACCGCACTGCAGTGCAAATCACATCCGATCTCTGTGCGATTCGAGTTCAGCCATACAGATAGTATGGCTGAATTCGTGTCGCACCCGCCGCACCCGCCGCACCCGCCGCAAATTCGCACGGGACCCTTTTTTTGGCCCGCAGCAGAATCGGATCGCATGGGTGTTCACACCATGCGATCCGAGTTTGCAGATCGCACTGCGATATGCAAACTGATCTGGGGGTGTCATTAACATTTCACTGACACTCCCAGCAGTTCGCATAGGGCAGTGTGAACTGCCGCCGGGAGGCATGCGATGCGGGAACCCGCCGCAGATTCATGGCGTTCCCGCATCGCTCCAGTGTGAACCCAGCCTAATAAGCGATAGTTTTTCTGATCGCTGTATTAGTGTCACAGGTGACGCTTGTTAGGCAGGTAGGTATTTAGGTTCGCCGCAGCTTTTTATAGCGCCAGGGACCCCCATATACTACCGCATAAAGCCCCCTGATTGCCCCCTAGTTAACCCTTTCACCAGTGATCACCATATAACTGTTACAGGTGACGCTGGTTGGTTAGTTATTTTTTTATAGTTTCAGGGCACCCGCCATTTATTACCTAATAAAGGTTTAACCCCCTGATCACCCGGCGGGTGTCATTTGTGACTGTAATAACTGTTAGGGCAGTTAGGGTTAGCCCCCTTTAGTTCTAAGGTACCCCCCTAACCCCCCCAATAAAGGTTTAACCCCGTGATCACCCCCCGTCACCAGTGTCACTAAGGCTGGGTTCACATTGCAGCGGTTTATGAGAACGGATGTAATTCGCACCGCACTGCAGTGCAAATCACATCCGATCTCTGTGCGATTCGAGTTCAGCCATACAGATAGTATGGCTGAATTCGTGCCGCACCCGCCGCAAACTCGCACGGGACCCTTTTTTTGGTCCGCAGCAGAATCGGATCGCATGGGTGTTCACACCATGCGATCCGAGTTTGCAGATCGCACTGCGATATGCGAACTGATCTGGGGGTGTCATTAACATTTCACTGACACTCCCAGCAGTTCGCATAGGGCAGTGTGAACTGCCGCCGGGAGGCATGTGATGCGGGAACCCGCCGCGCATTCGTGGCGTTCCCACATCGCTCCAGTGTGAACCCAGCCTAATAAGCGATCGTTTTTCTGATCGCTGTATTAGTGTCACAGGTGACGCTTGTTAGGCAGGTAGGTATTTAGGTTCGCCGCAGATTTTTATAGCGCCAGGGACCCCCATATACTACCGCATAAAGCCCCCTGATTGCCCCCTAGTTAACCCTTTCACCAGTGATCACCATATAACTGTTACAGGTGACGCTGGTTGGTTAGTTATTTTTTTTATAGTTTCAGGGCACCCGCCATTTATTACCTAGTCTCACTAGTGTACCCCTAAATTTAGGGGTGTCTACTTTCCAAAATGGGGTCATTTGGGGGGGGGGGGGGGGGGTTTGTGCCATCTTGGCATTTTATGGCCTTCAAAACTGTAACGCCCTTAGAAAGCCTGAAGGCGGTGCTTGGTTTTCGCGGCCCTGTACGCGGCTAGGCTCCCAAAAAGTCCCACATATGTGGTATCCCCGTACTCAGGAGAAGCAGCAGAATTTATTTTGGGGTGTCATTTCACATATGCCCATGGCATGCGTGAGCAATATATCATTTAGTGACAACTTTGTGAAAAAAAAAAAAAAAAAAGTTTGTAATTTTCCCGCAACTTGTGGCAAAATATAAAATATTCCATGGACTCAACATGCCTCTCAGCAAATAGCTTGGGGTGTCTACTTTCTAAAATGGGGTCATTTGTGGGGGTTTTGTGCCATGTTGGCATTTTATGGCCTTCAAAACTGTAATAGGTAGTGAGGAGTGAAGTCAAATATTTACGCCCTTAGAAAACCTGAAGGCGGTTCTTGGCTTTCGGGGCCCCGTACGCGGCTAGGCTCCCAAAAAGTCCCACATATGTGGTATCCCCGTACTCAGGAGAAGCAGCAGAATTTATTTTGGGGTGTCATTTCACATATGCCCATAGCATGTGTGAGCAATATATCATTTAGTGACAACTTTGTGTAAAAAAAAAATTATTATTCAATCGCTTGAGGCAAAAAAATAAAATATTCAATGGGCTCAACATGCCACTTATCAATTTCCTTAGGGTGTCTACTTTCCAAAATGGGGTCATTTGGGGGGGTTTTGTACTGCCCTGCCATTTTAGCACCTCAAGAAATGAGATAGGCAGTCGTAAACTAAAAGCTGCGTAAATTCCAGAAAACGTACCTTAGTTTGTAGATGTGACAACTTTTGCGCAAACCAATAAATATACAATTATTGACTTTTTTTTTACCAAAGACATGTGGCTGAATACATTTTGGCCTAAATGTATGACTAAAATTGAGTTTATTGGATTTTTCTAATAACAAAAATTAGAAAATATCATTTTTTTTCAAAATTTGCGGTCTTTTTACGTTTATATCGCAAAAAATAAAAATCGCAGAGGCAATCAAATACCATCAAAAGAAAGCTCTATTTGTGGGAAGAAAAGGACGCAAATTTTGTTTGGGTACAACATTGCATGACCGCGCAATTACCAGTTAAAGCAGCGCAGTGCCAAATTGTAAAAAGACCTCTGGTCATTTACCAGCAAAATGGTCCGGTCTGAAGGTGGTTAAACAGGGATGCAGGAGATAGTTTCTGTGATGCTGACCAAGGCGAAGGCAGAGATCCTCTGGGCTTAATGGCTTAAGTAGGCAGGACTGACAAGCAGGATATCATCAACAGCTGAGTAACTGTGGAGAGAGATAGGAGATGGCAATTAGCCAACAGCTGAGCGGCTAGCTCAGAGAAGGAAGGGCTGAGCCCAGCACTGACAATAATCAATGCTCTGAGTTTGTCAGAATTTGTGGGGGGGTTTTTGTTCACCCGCTTCTTGAAGATTGACCTTAAGTTCTCAATGGGATTAAGGTCTGGGGAGTTTCCTGGCCATGGACCCCAAAATGTCGATGTTTTGTTCCCCAAGCCACTTAGTTATCACTTTTGTCTTATGGCAAGGCACTCCATCATGCGAGGAAAGGCATTATTCATCACCAAACTGTTCTTGGATGGTTGGGAGAAGCTGCTCTCGGAGGTTGTTTTTGTACCATATTTATTCATGGCTGTGTTCTTAGGCAAAATTGTGACTGAGCCCACTCCCTTGGCTGAGAAGCAATCCAACACATGAATGGATCAATGCAGCCTCATCAGTGCCCATCAGTGCAGCCTCATCAGTGCCAATCAGTGAAGTCTATCAGTGCCCATCAATGCAGTGTTTCAGTGCCGCCTCATCAGTGTCCATAACTGCAGCCTATTAGTGCCTCCCCATCAGTGCAGACTATCAGTGTCCATCAGCGCAGCTTATCAGTGCCACCTCATCAGTGCAGCCTATTAGTGCCCATCAGTGCAGCCTCATGAGTGCACATCAGTAAAATAGTATAGTAATGTAACAGAAAAGAAGAAAAAAATGTGTTTTATTTCAACATTTTCAGACTTTTTTAATTTGTTTAGCAAAAAATAAAAACCCCAGTGGCAATTAAACACCACCAAAGGAAAGCTCTCTTTGTCTAAAAAAATTATAAAAATTTCATATGGGTACAGTGTAGCATGACTGCGCAGTTGTCATTCAAAGAGGGATAGTGCTGAAAGCTCTAAATTGGCTTGGGCAGAAAGGGGGTAAAAGTGCCCAGTAAGCAAGTGGTTAAAGAGGAAGTAAACCCTGATGGGTTTATTTCCTCTTTGTTTCCCGGTGTAGTGTCATATTTTGCTGCCTATCACAGCATGCTACGGAAGTGACGTTGCCGCCAGAAATTGCGTACTGCGCATGCGCAAAGCGCTCCAAACACTTGCGCCGTGCGTTCCAATTTAGTTTCGGCATTACAGTTCAGCGAAACCATCACATAATGTTACGGAAGTGACGTTACAGACAACACAAACACTGGGCCGTGCGTTACAACACTAATACTTCCCTTGTTACCTAGTATCATTTTTTACCAACCATGCTGAGCTACGTGCCGTGTTAGGTTCTGCATTGCTGGGACTTGTAGTGCCTATCCTGAGCTACATGCTTCAATGTTCAGTGTCCTCATCCCTATCTCCGAGCTTCAATGTTCAGTGTCCTCATCCCTATCCCCCTGCTTCAATGTTCAGTGTCCTCATCCCTATCCCCGAGCTTCAATGTTCAGTGTCCTCATCCCTATCCCCAAGCTTCAATGTTCAGTGTCCTCATCCTTATCCCCGAGCTTCAATGTTCAGTGTCCTCATCCCTATCCCCCTACTTCAATGTTCAGTGTCCTCATCCTTATCCCGAGCTTCAATGTTCAGTGTCCTCATCCCTATCCCCAAGCTTCAGTGTTCAGTGTCCTCATCCTTATCCCCCTGCTTCAATGTTCAGTGTCCTCATCCTTATCCCCGTGCTTCAATGTTCAGTGTCCTCATCCCTATCCTCGGGCTTCAATGTTCAGTGTCCTCATCCTTATCCCCCTGCTTCAATGTTCAGTGTCCTCATCCTTATCCCCGTGCTTCAATGTTCAGTGTCCTCATCCCTATCCCCCTGCTTCAATGTTCAGTGTCCTCATCCTTATCCCTGAGCTTCAATGTTCAGTGTCCTCATCCCTATCCCCGAGCTTCAATGTTCAGTGACAGGGATAGGGATGAGGACACTGAACATTGAAGCTCGGGGATAGGGATGAGGACACTGAACATTGAAGCTCAGGGATAGGGACGAGGACACTGAACATTGAAGCAGGGGGATAGGGATGAGGACACTGAACATTGAAGCTCAGGGATAAGGATGAGGACACTGAACATTGAAGCTCGGGGATAAGGATGAGGACACTGAACATTGAAGCAGGGGGATAAGGATGAGGACACTGAACATTGAAGCTCGGGGATAAGGATGAGGACACTGAACATTGAAGCAGGGGGATAGGGATGAGGACACTGAACATTGAAGCTCAGGGATAAGGATGAGGACACTGAACATTGAAGCAGGGGGATAGGTATGAGGACACTGAACATTGAAGCCCGGGGATAGGGATGAGGACACTGAACATTGAAGCACGAGAATAGGGATGAGGACACTGAACATTGAAGCTCGGGGATAAGGATGAGGACACTGAACATTGAAGCCCGGGGATAGGGATGAGGACACTGAACATTGAAGCACGAGCATAGGGATGAGGACACTGAACATTGAAGCTTGGGGATAGGGATGAGGACACGGAACATTGAAGCACGGGGATAAGGGCACTGAACATTGAAGCTCGGGGATAGGGATGAGGACACTGAATATTGAAGCTCGGGGATAGGGATGAGGACACTGAACATTGAAGCTCGGGGATAAGGATGAGGACACTGAACATTGAAGCAGGGGGATAGGGATGAGGACACTGAACATTGAAGCACGGGGATAAGGATGAGGACACTGAACATTGAAGCAGGGGGATAAGGATGAGGACACTGAACATTGAAGCAGGGGGATAGGGATGAGGACACTGAACATTGAAGCTCGGGGATAAGGATGAGGACACTGAACATTGAAGCTCGGGGATAGGGATGAGGACACTGAACATTGAAGCATGGGGATAAGGATGAGGACACTGAACATTGAAGCATGGGGATAAGGATGAGGACACTGAACATTGAAGCAGGGGGATAAGGATGAGGACACTGAACATTGAAGCTCGGGGATAGGGATGAGGACACTGAACATTGAAGCTCGGGATAAGGATGAGGACACTGAACATTGAAGCAGGGGGATAGGGATGAGGACACTGAACATTGAAGCATGTAGCTCAGGATAGGCACTACAAGTCCCAGCAATGCAGAACCTTACACGGCACGTAGCTCAGCATGGTTGGTAAAAAATGATACAAGGTAACAAGGGAAATATTAGTGTTGTAACGCACGGCCAAGTGTTTGTGTTGTCTGTAACATCACTTCCGTAACATTATGTGATGGTTTCGCTGAACTGTATTGCCGAAACTATGTTGGAACGCACGGCGCGAGTGTTTGGAACGCTTTGCGCATGCGCAGTACGCAATTTTTGGCGGCAACGTCACTTCCGTAGCATGCTGGGATAGGCAGCAAAATATGACACTACATCGGCAATACAGTTCAGCGAAACCATCACATAATGTTACGGAAGTGACGTTACAGACAACACAAACACTGGGCCGTGCGTTACAACACCAATATTGCCCTTGTTACCTAGTATAATTTTTTACCAACCATGCTGAGCTACGTGCCATGTTAGGTTCTGTATTGCTGGGACTTGTAGTGCCTATCCTGAGCTACATGCTTCAATGTTCAGTGTCCTCATCCCTATCCCCCTGCTTCAATATTCAGTGTCCTCATTCTTATCCCCGAGCTTCAATGTTCAGTGTCCTCATCCCTATCCCCATGTTTCAATGTTCAGTGTCCTCATCCCTATCCCCGAGCTTCAATGTTCAGTGTCCTCATCCTTATCCCCCTGCTTCAATGTTCAGTGTCCTCATCCTTATCCCCATGCTTCAATGTTCAGTGTCCTCGTCCCTATCCCTGAGCTTCAATGTTCAGTGTCCTCATCCCTATCCCCGAGCTTCAATGTTCAGTGTCCTCATCCCTATCCTCATGCTTCAATGTTCAGTGTCCTCATCCCTATCCCCGTGCTTCAATGTTCAATGTCCTCATCCCTATCCCTGAGCTTCAATGTTCAGTGTCCTCATCCCTATCCTCATGCTTCAATGTTCAGTGTCCTCATCCCTATCCCCGGGCTTCAATGTTCAGTGTCCTCATCCTTATCCCCGAGCTTCAATGTTCAGTGTCCTCATCCCTTTCCCCCTGCTTCAATGTTCAGTGTCCTCATCCTTATCCCCGAGCTTCAATGTTCAGTGTCCTCATCCCTTTCCCCCTGCTTCAATGTTCAGTGTCCTCATCCTTATCCCCCTGCTTCAATGTTCAGTGTCCTCATCCTTCTCCCCCTGCTTCAATGTTCAGTGTCCTCATCCTTATCCCCGAGCTTCAATGTTCAGTGTCCTCATCCTTATCCCTGAGCTTCAATGTTCAGTGTCCTCATCCCTATCCCCCTGCTTCAATGTTCAGTGTCCTCATCCTTATCCCCGAGCTTCAATGTTCAGTGTCCTCATCCCTATCCCCGAGCTTCAATGTTCAGTGTCCTCATCCCTATCCCTGTCACTGAACATTGAAGCTCGGGGATAGGGATGAGGACACTGAACATTGAAGCTCGGGGATAAGGATGAGGACACTGAACATTGAAGCAGGGGGATAGGGATGAGGACACTGAACATTGAAGCACGGGGATAAGGATGAGGACACTGAACATTGAAGCAGGGGGATAAGGATGAGGACACTGAACATTGAAGCAGGGGGATAGGGATGAGGACACTGAACATTGAAGCTCGGGGATAAGGATGAGGACACTGAACATTGAAGCAGGGGGATAGGGATGAGGACACTGAACATTGAAGCACGGGGATAAGGATGAGGACACTGAACATTGAAGCAGGGGGATAAGGGTGAGGACACTGAACATTGAAGCTTGGGGATAGGGATGAGGACACTGAACATTGAAGCATGGGGATAAGGATGAGGACACTGAACATTGAAGAAGGGGGATAAGGATGAGGACACTGAACATTGAAGCTTGGGGATAGGAATGAGGACACTGAACATTGAAGCTCGGGGATAGGGATGAGGACACTGAACATTGAAGCTCGGGGATAGGGATGAGGACACTGAACATTGAAGCTCGGGGATAGGGATGAGGACACTGAACATTGAAGCATGGGGATAAGGATGAGGACACTGAACATTGAAGCAGGGGGATAAGGATGAGGACACTGAACATTGAAGCTTGGGGATAGGGATGAGGACACTGAACATTGAAGCTCGGGGATAGGGATGAGGACACTGAACATTGAAGCTCGGGATAAGGATGAGGACACTGAACATTGAAGCAGGGGGATAGGGATGAGGACACTGAACATTGAAGCATGTAGCTCAGGATAGGCACTACAAGTCCCAGCAATGCAGAACCTAACACGGCACGTAGCTCAGCATGGTTGGTAAAAAATGATACTAGGTAACAAGGGAAATATTAGTGTTGTAACGCACGGCCCAGTGTTTGTGTTGTCTGTAACATCACTTCCGTAACATTATGTGATGGTTTCGCTGAACTGTATTGCCGAAACTATGTTGGAACGCACGGCGCGAGTGTTTGGAATGCTTTGCGCATGCGCAGTACGCAATTTTTGGCGGCAACGTCACTTCCGTAGCATGCTGGGATAGGCAGCAAAATATGACACTACATCGGCAATACAGTTCAGCGAAACCATCACATAATGTTACGGAAGTGACGTTACAGACAACACAAACACGGGGCCGTGCGTTACAACACCAATATTGCCCTTGTTACCTAGTATCATTTTTTACCAACCATGCTGAGCTACGTGCCGTGTTAGGTTCTGTATTGCTGGGACTTGTAGTGCCTATCCTGAGCTACATGCTTCAATGTTCAGTGTCCTCATCCCTATCCCCCTGCTTCAATATTCAGTGTCCTCATTCTTATCCCCGAGCTTCAATGTTCAGTGTCCTCATCCCTATCCCCATGTTTCAATGTTCAGTGTCCTCATCCCTATCCCCGAGCTTCAATGTTCAGTGTCCTCATCCTTATCCCCCTGCTTCAATGTTCAGTGTCCTCATCCTTATCCCCATGCTTCAATGTTCAGTGTCCTCGTCCCTATCCCTGAGCTTCAATGTTCAGTGTCCTCATCCCTATCCCCAAGCTTCAATGTTCAGTGTCCTCATCCCTATCCTCATGCTTCAATGTTCAGTGTCCTCATCCCTATCCCCGGGCTTCAATGTTCAGTGTCCTCATCCTTATCCCCGAGCTTCAATGTTCAGTGTCCTCATCCCTTTC
Organism: Lithobates pipiens; assembly: GCF_037356315.1. Classification (NCBI taxonomy): domain Eukaryota; kingdom Metazoa; phylum Chordata; class Amphibia; order Anura; family Ranidae; genus Lithobates; species Lithobates pipiens. The sequence continues at coordinate 2,791,164 of NW_027507882.1, forward strand.
CCCCTGCTTCAATGTTCAGTGTCCTCATCCTTATCCCCGAGCTTCAATGTTCAGTGTCCTCATCCCTTTCCCCCTGCTTCAATGTTCAGTGTCCTCATCCTTATCCCCCTGCTTCAATGTTCAGTGTCCTCATCCTTATCCCCCTGCTTCAATGTTCAGTGTCCTCATCCTTATCCCCGAGCTTTAATGTTCAGTGTCCTCATCCTTATCCCTGAGCTTCAATGTTCAGTGTCCTCATCCCTATCCCCCTGCTTCAATGTTCAGTGTCCTCATCCTTATCCCCGAGCTTCAATGTTCAGTGTCCTCATCCCTATCCCCGAGCTTCAATGTTCAGTGTCCTCATCCCTATCCCTGTCACTGAACATTGAAGCTCGGGGATAGGGATGAGGACACTGAACATTGAAGCTTGGGGATAAGGATGAGGACACTGAACATTGAAGCAGGGGGATAGGGATGAGGACACTGAACATTGAAGCACGGGGATAAGGATGAGGACACTGAACATTGAAGCAGGGGGATAAGGATGAGGACACTGAACATTGAAGCAGGGGGATAGGGATGAGGACACTGAACATTGAAGCTCGGGGATAAGGATGAGGACACTGAACATTGAAGCAGGGGGATAGGGATGAGGACACTGAACATTGAAGCACGGGGATAAGGATGAGGACACTGAACATTGAAGCAGGGGGATAAGGGTGAGGACACTGAACATTGAAGCTCGGGGATAGGGATGAGGACACTGAACATTGAAGCTCGGGGATAAGGATGAGGACACTGAACATTGAAGCAGGGGGATAGGGATGAGGAAACTGAACATTGAAGCTCGGGGATAAGGATGAGGACACTGAACATTGAAGCTCGGGGATAGGGATGAGGACACTGAACATTGAAGCTCGGGGATAGGGATGAGGACACTGAACATTGAAGCAGGGGGATAGGGATGAGGACACTGAACATTGAAGCTCGGAGATAGGGATGTGGACACTAAACATTGAAGCATGTAGCTCAGGATAGGCACTACAAGTCCCAGCAATGCAGAACCTAACACTGCACGTAGCTCAGCATGGTTGGTAAAAAATGATACTAGGTAACAAGGGAAGTATTAGTGTTGTAACGCACGGCCCAGTGTTTGTGTTGTCTGTAACGTCACTTCCGTAACATTATGTGATGGTTTTGCTAAACTGTATTGCCGAAACTAAATTGGAACGCACGGCGTGAGTGTTTGGAACACTTTGCGCATGCGCAGTATGCAATTTCTGGCGGCAACGTCACTTCCGTAGCATGCTGTGATAGGCAGCAAAATATGACACTACACCTGCAAAGGTAAAGCATAATGGGCTACTATGCCTTGCAATTACCCTTCCAGTGCCTGTCTTTTTGCAAATATCTCCTATTTATCTCCTATTTCTTGGACCTACAGGTAAGCCTTATGCCCCGTACACACAAGAGGACTTAAGTCCGACAGACTTCCAAAGGAGTTCCGTCGGAGTTCTGCTGGAATTCCGACGGAGTTCTGACAGACTTTTCGGCCGAACGGACTTGGCCACACACAATCACACTAAACTCCGACGGATTCGAACGTGATGACGTACGACCCGACTCGAATAAGGAAGTTCATAGCCAGTAGCCAATAGCTGCCCTAGCGTCGGTTTTAGTCCGTCGGAGTAGCATACACACGAGCTGAGTTTTCGAAGGGGACCGGGTCCGGCGGAGTTCCTTCGGGAAAATTTGAAGCATGTTCCATATTCTAAAGTCCGTCAGACTTTGGTGAATCAAAAGTCCGTTGCAGCCCACACACGATCGGATAGTCTGACGGACTCGGTCCTTCGGACTTTGGATGTTGAAAAGTCCGCTCGTGTGTACGCGGCATTAATCTAGGCTTACAGGTAGATCAAAGTGGTCTGTAAGGGTTTACAACAGCTTTAAGGAGCTGTAGATCAACAGGTACAACTTGAGTGGGGAGCTCAGATGTTCAGTGGGGAGATCCAACAGGAAGGGTAATTGATGGGCAGGGTGCGGAACTCTGAGTTGTTTTTTTTAAGGCTGTATTAAGTCTGCAAAAAAAATTCTGCTATTAGAAGCAGCTGTTCAAGAAATGAGAGCCAGGCAACCGGTATTTTCACAAGAAGGTCAGCAGATGTCATATTGAGTATTGAAGCGCTACACTCTTCTGCCTGGACAGTATTCCGTATGAATTCCCTGAGTTGCCTGCTACCTCCAGAGCCTCCATCCACAACTGAAGACTCTATATGATTAGCACCAGACCATGTTCCTGGAGCAGACCACATTTTTTAGAAAGCCCTCGGAATGCACAGCCAGCACTAGCACTGAAGGGGAGCGGGTTATTCCAGGCCAGGACAGTCCCAGAACATATGTGCAATGGGAAGCCATGACACGGGATCTAGCTCTGTGTGAGGGGGCTCCTGGCCAGAATTTCATACTGGAAAAAACTATAAGATGCCATAAAAAGTCAACTATTGTTTATACAATAAAACTATATTTAGAATTCCATGGTTCCTCCTTTCCCCCCTTCTTATTTTAGACTCCGTGACATCATCACTGGGTTTCTGTGCTTCTCTATGCAATGCAGGCAGATCATAGATCGAAAGAGGGGCAAGCAGGGTATTGTACGTAGCTTCCCGAAAACATCACAGGCCCTGCCTCAGAACTCCTCTCAAGAACCCTCAGCCCTGATGCAAGCAGTGGACTGGCTCTTTGAAAGGAATTATGCAAATATGAAAATGTCTTGATGGGTGGGTGTCAGCGTGGAGGAGTTGTTGCGTTTCAAGGCAGGCTGTATTTGCATGTAGATGCTGAGCCTCCAGGGTTGAAATGAAATACAATAAATTGAAGGGTCAAGCCAGGGAGAGTCAAACTTGGGAAAAAAGCGATAGATGATGCTGGATGTTCCTTACCCAGGAAATGAGGTGGGCTTTATCTAACTTTCTTCAGATTACAATGCATGTTGTGAGAAGCTCAAGGTGTGCATTGAAATCAGAAAATCCCTTGTGCGGTGCACAAAAACAAAACACCAAAGTGAACAAAAATGTGTATATTAACACACCCAAAAATTTGCACTAGGGTATGTCATTTGGTCCTCTCTTCAAGATGAAGCACCCTTCCCTGACCCCCAGGGTGCAAGGCTCCTGACAGGTGCAAGGTATTCTCAAGTCCACCTAGCCAAAAGGCCTGGCGACCCCACTCCTCATGGTCAGCCAAAGCCAGCCTAAGAGTACTAGGTGAGGTGTTCTCCCAAACACAGGTCCCCCAAGGCATGCGACATGGTTTCACCAGTTTGGTGTGGAGGAATTTGAGTGTCCTGCACAAAATCTTGACCTCAACCCCACTGAACAGCTCAGGTCTTCTAATCCAACATCAGCACCTGACCTAAACCCTACTGAACACCTTTGGGATCAGGTCTTCAAATCTAACATCATTACCTGAACTCCACCCTACTGAACACCTTTGGGATCATGTCAAATTATCAAACATAATTACCTGACCTCAACCCTACTGAACATCTTTGGTTTGAATTTGAACACCAGCGTTGAGCCAGGTCTTCTCATCCAACATCATTACCCTACCTCAACCCTACTGAATTCCTTTGGGGTCAGATCTTCTAATCCACCTGCCGCCAGCCCTTTAAGGGGTTTGCTATGTCAGGAAGTAGGGTGGTGGGGTCTATGGCCACGTGCCCGCCGTGATTGTCTGTCACACAATCAGAAATGTCTTGATCACAAACGGCGATCCAGAACTTTCTGCAAGCCACCGATAACTGTGCTGGTAGAGCGCAAGGCGTGAGCTCTTGGCACAGCACTGTCTGCACTTTTACACGCAAATATGCAGCCGCTTGACGCCGGGGCCTAGCTGCCAAGAGCTTGCATATTTGCGTGCGCTTGGTGCCAAGAGTTTTTTTTTAGTTTTTTTGCATTGATACTTGTCCCCCAGGGCAGTACCTGGACCCTCATACCATTTTTATGGCCAATAGCTTACATATAAGCTTTAAATAGGGTGACTTTTGATTTTACCAGTTCGGGTCCTAAAGACTTTAATAGGGATCTAGGCTCAGGTCTTCAGGTTTTACCATGTTCGGTAGTTCTGGTGTCGACCCAAACCCAGGGTTGTTCGGTCAATCACTACCTTTGAGATCAGGGCTTCTCATCCAACATCAGTACCTGGACTCAACCCTACTGACCTCTTTGGGATCAGATCTTCTCATCCAACATCATTACCTGACCTCAACCCTACTGAACACCTTTGGGATCATGTTTAATCATCCAACATCATTACCTGACCTCAACCCTACTGAAAACCTTTGGTTTGAAATGAAACATCAATGATGAACAGGTCTTCTTATCCAACTTCAGTACTTGACCTCAACCCTACTGAACACCTTTGGGGTCAGGTCTTCTCATCCAATATCAGTATCTGACCTCAACCATACTGAATAGGTAGAGATGTGAGAACTGTTTGGGCTGAGCATTGGCAGGCTCCCTGCCAACTGCCTGCTCAGCCACCTGACAGTTCTTAAATAGCTAAGGGTTGGAGACTCCTGATGATATCATCTAGTGACAACGCCCCATGTGACATCACCGACTGGTGCATGCTGGGTTAGTGACGTCACAAGGGGTGTTGGTGCCACCAGATGACGTCACCCTAAGCTATTTAAGAGCTGTCAGATGGCGAAGCAGGTAGTTGGCGGTGAGTCTTCTTCGCATGCGGGCCCTCCCTGCCCCAAAACATGTTGAAGGCATGTGGCCTGGTGTGGTTCAGGAGAGGAGGGGCTCACACATCATCCCCCTTTTCTGACCTGCTGGGCTGCATGCTGGATGGGTCCTGTATGGATTGGGGGGGGCACGCAGTTTTTTATTTAATTTTGCCATGGGGTTCCCGTTAAAATCCATACTAGACCCGAAGGGTCTGGTATGCATAGGGGGGGACCCCATGCCATGTTTTTTCTTTTTTTTTTTTTTTTTTTATTGCTGACATTATTTTCAACCAATTCAAATTCCAATCGTTCTGAAAATTTGGAATATGTTAGAAAATAGTGTAATTTTTTTTAATATATGTCAGATTTGCTGCAGCATGTTCTATACATGGTTCAGATGTGCCACTTTATAGGCAGACTAAGGGGACCCCCCTTGCACTATAATAAAATATTTTTTTTGCCTTTATTGTTTCACTTTAAGCATCATTAAAATCACTGCTCCTGTAACCCCTTGGTGCAGGTTGCCACCAGCCCTCTAAGGGGTTTGCTATTCCGGGAGGAGGGGTGGGGCTTATGGCCATGTGACCGTAATGACAGCTAATAACGACGGTCACATAATCGGCAACGTCCTGATTGGGAACTTTCCTCGAGCTTTCGGTCACTGTGCTGGGAGAGCTCATTGCAAGGCGCACTCTCTCGGCACAGCACTGTCGCCGCTAATACACGCAAATATGCAGCTGCTTGTGCCAAGATCCGGTCGCCAAGAGGTTGCATATTTACATGCGCTCGGCGTCAAGAAATTAACCTTTGGGGGGGCGTGTCCGACTTCCGGTATGTGAAGACCTGTTCCTGACCAGCCTGAGAACCAGGATCGCCCCGCTGAGCAGTGCACTCGATCTGGGAACACACTGGGCACATGAGCATGGTCAACAAATACGGCCCGCGGGTAGGTGGCAAGCCCGCGGACCGTTTGGCCCGGTTCGCACACGAGGCCGGCCAAGATAGTGCCCGGACGGGTGCAGGGACACATGGTGCAGCGGAGCTGAATGCAGGCCGGGACACCGAGGGGGATCCAGACTGGCCTGATCTCACGGATCCTCTGGCTACTCCCCTGCCATCCCCTCCACCTGATGCAGAGGAAGGAGGCTCCGGTGCACAGGTAAAAGAACCCATGCTGGCTCAAATCATGGACACTATTAAAAGCTGCCATGCGGCGCTATCTACCCAGATAGAAACCATCCGAGTAAACTTTGCTATACTGAAAGATAATGTCCAGAAAATCAGGCAGAAGGTTAGTGAGGCAGAGCAGCGCATCCGCACAGTGGAGGATGACCTCAATCCCTTAATGGTGCAGGTGAGAGATACTGCGGCGGACTGCAAGTCCCAGGAGGCCAAATTGGGGGACATTGAAGACCGCCTTCGGAGGAATAACCTGCGCTTCTTGGGGTTCCCGGAGGGTTCCGATGGAAAGCAGGCAGAAGAGTTTCTGTTATCCTGGCTTAAACAAACCTTTGGCACAGACTGCTTCTCTCACCTGTTTGCTATTGAGAGGGCTCACAGAGTCCCACTGAGGGCACAACAACCTGGCAGGTATCCTAGACCCATACTAGCTCACGTTCTCTACTTCAGAGATAAAGAAGCCATATTACGCAAGGCCCGCAACATGCCTGAGATACTGTATAACAACAACCGGATAACTATTTTCCCTGACTTCTCGGCTGCGACACAGAAGCAGAGGGCGGCCTTTCAGAGTGTGAAAATGAGGCTGCAGGAACGCAGCCATACAGCATGCTGTACCCGGCCAGATTACGTGTGGTCCAGGGAGGGAAAACGCAGTTCTTCACATCACCCAGGGAGGCTAACAACTGGATCGAATCCTTGGGCCCGGCTTGATGAACACTGACATATCTGTTGTGGAACCGGAGGACGGCGAAAGATGTCCAGCATGTGATTACCTGACAAAACACACTTTATAAAGCTCACATTGCACTGACACTTGAAGTATTGCTGCACTTGAACTGTTGCCGCGGCCTGGCAGGCTGGGAGAAATCCTGCTAGCGACGCGGTCTGTACTTTGTTTTTTTGGAATCGCATACCCACCCTTGATCCCCCGGTCCGGCTGGACTGGGAGTATTCCCCTCTCAGGGGTGAAACTGTCTATTGGTTTGCAGTTTGGGGTACAGGCTCGTGGGTTGTTTGGGGCTACGGGCAGGGTGGGGGGAGGGGAAGTTCTGATCCACGGTTATGGATCACAGTTTACTGCAGATGGATCTTCTGACTTTTGCACTATTTTTTATAGCATGTTCGTATTGTGGGGTTTGAATGTGCCCCCCCTATTTTGGGGGGCGTTGTTACTGCTGCTCTATAATGCACTAGGAGGAATGGGAGGGTGGGGTGGGATGCTCTGCCCGCTCTATGTGGATCCCAAACACACCATTCATGGACGCTGTCACGCTCCTTACTTGTTGATTTTAGTACTCACTCACCATGCAAGCACTTAAATTGATATCGTGGAATGTGAGAGGCCTCAACTCCAAGATTAAACGTGCCTTAGTATTCAAATATATCCAAAAACATAACCCAAGTGTGATCTTTCTCCAGGAAACACACCTGACGGGATCTAAGACATTGGCCCTTCATAGGGCTTTTGTGGGCAGGGCGTTCCACTCTACGTATTCCAACTGTGCCAGAGGGGTCTCGGTCTTGGTTTCCAAGACATTATTGTGTCATACTAAGGTGGTCAAAACGGATCCTATGGGTAGGTTTGTGGTTCTGGTGTTGGAATTAGACAACAGAGTGTATACGTTCATAGCTGTATACATTCCCCCCCCCTTACTATAGAAGTATGGGGAACAATAATGGAGGCTGCCCTCCGAGTTGCAGAGGGTCCCATTATTCTTGCTGGGGATATGAATGTGGTGCTCTCACCGGATGCCGACAGATTTGGAATGGCGCCTAAGCATGGCTCCCCGTTGGCTCAGTGTATTGGGTCATATAACCTGGTGGAGGCCTGGAGGTGGAAAAACCCACATGTTAGAGCCTACTCCTGTCACTCCACCACGTTTAATACTCTTTCTAGGATTGATTTATGTTTTATGTCCAATGAATTACTGCCGAGAGTGCTGGAGGCCCAATATCTGCCTCGTGCTGTCTCGGATCACTCCCCACTTCTGGTCACCTTTGACATGGAGAGACCGAGAGGGTACGTGGTGTGGAGGTTGAGCCCATTGTGGTTTAAGAAGGAAAGTTTCGAGAGGTCTACGCAGTCGTCTATTGGTGACTTCTGGGTTGACAACCGGGCAGGGGCCCCTGTCGGAATCACCTGGGATGCGTTTAAGGCCACACTTAGGGGCTCAGTAGCCGGGGTTATTAAACAACTTAGATCAGATAGGCAGTGGAAACTCCTGGAGGCAGAAAGGAAGATGACAGATGCAGAGGTGAAATACATAGCAAACCCCGATTCCGATACATATAGAGGTTGGAGGGAAGGGGTGCGCCACTTAGATCTTGTCTTAGTAGAAAAGACCCGGAAAAAACTTTTATATCAGGCGCATCGCATATTTGAATTTGGTAATAATAATAATAGTAGCCTGTTGGCATACCTGGCCCACTCGCAGCAAACCCCAGCTTCTATCCCACGTATATATGACAAGCATGGGACCTTATGTACCACACAAACAGAAATAGCGCATGCGTTTGTGCAATTTTATTCTGAATTGTATTCTTCTAGGGTGGACTATGGGGAGGAGGAAGTGCGTGACTACCTGGCCCCCATCCCGCTCTTAGAATTGGGGGTGGAGGCGGTGCAGGACCTGGAGCTTCCCATTACTGTCGAGGAGACACTCGCTGCAATTCGTGCCCCAGGTCTGGCCGGCTTTCCGGCTAAGTGGTACGACACATATGCGGACAGCCTGGCCCCCAGATTGTTGCAAATGTTTATAGCAGCTTTGGAACAGGGGGAGCTCCCCGAATCCCTGAGGGAGGCACTTATTGTACTAATACCGAAACCGCACAAGGACCATGAGCTATGTGAGTCCTATAGACCCATATCATTGATTAATGTTGATGCCAAAATATTAGCAAAAATTTTGGCCCTGAGACTTAATGAGGTGATAGCGTCTGTTATTCATCCGGAACAAACGGGCTTTATACCCGGGAGATCGACGGCGATCAATCTTAGGCGTCTATTTACCATTCTTCAGTCGGAGAGCCATAGAATCGTCCTATTTGCTAGCAGTCCTTGGGCGGTTGGGCTTTGGCCTGAGATTTGTGGCGTGGGTGAAATTGTTGTACACTAGGCCGAGGGCGAGACTCAAAGTGAATAATATTATTACAGACCAATTTGAGATTACAAGGGGCACTCGGCAGGGGTGTCTGTTGTCGCCCCTGTTGTTTGCCCTAGCTATTGAGCCACTGGCGGCGAGCTTAAGGTCGAACTTAGGAATCCAGGGTTGCAAAATAAATGACAGAGAAGAAAAAACCTCCCTCTATGCTGACGATATGCTTCTCTATTTGGCAGACGCAGGGGACTCACTGAGGAATGCACTAGACCAGATTTCTAGGTTTGGTGCATACTCAGGATTTAGAGTAAACTGGAATAAGTCCGTGCTTCTCCCGTTATCCCCCGGATATGATCCTGATTTGTCACCGGAGGTACCCTTAAAGAAGGTCTCCCAGTTCCGTTATTTGGGGGTTGAGGTACAGCTACCACTGAGTAATTACACTAAAAACAATATCTCACCTCTGATCCTAAGACTGAAAGAAAATCTGCAGACATGGCGTACCCTCCCCCTTAACCTTCTGGGTAAAATAAATATATATAAGATGATATACCTTCCTCGTTTTTTGTATCTGTTGTGGCACGCACCGATCTTCATCCCTAAAAAAGTATTTCAGGGTATCAATAAAATCCTGGTATCCTTTTTGTGGGGAGCCAAACCGGCTAGAGTGTCATTGGACACGTTGCACCTGCCGATTCGCTTGGGAGGTCTGGCTTTGCCAGATTTACAGGGTTATTATCTAGCCTCCCAATTGACACATGTTCACTAGTGGGACTTCCCAGCACTGGATATTGCATCGGTGGCCACCCAGGCGGCCCAGGTCCAATCTTATGAGGCACTAATCAATGTGCTATATTGGAACGGTCCCTATCCTACACATGGAGCTGGTATCCTGAAGCTATCCCATAAAAAATTCCATATCTATAATGCTTAAATGAAGGGAACTAGCCTAGCTGAGTCGCCCAATGCCCCCCTGTGGCATAACCCCCAGCTGGTGGAGATCTTTAAAATACCGGATGGGGAGTGTTGGGCGAAATATGGGATTAAGTATGCACATCAACTTTTTCGAGAGGGAATTTTCAAATCCTTTACACAATTTAAGACTGAATACAAACTACCTAATACATTTTTTTATAGATATTTGCAGCTACGGCATGCTGTATGCGCACAATATGGTAGACAGGAGGTGTATCACCTTCAAAATTAGAACAACTAATAACGGAGGAGGACCACACCAAGCTCATATCAAGGTACTATTTGGCTTTAATGGCATCTTCCTCTGTCAGGATGGGCAGGGTGTCCGCACAATGGAAGTCGGACATTCCGTCCATCACAGAGGAATCCTGGGAGGAGGTCTTGGACACAGCCCTCCCATCGGTGATTTCGGCTAGAGACAAACTGATACAGTTTCACTATCTCCACAGGATCTATTATACCCCACTGAGGCTCCACAAAATGGGAAGGACGGACTCCCCTGAGTGTTATAGATGTAGAGGGGCGGTGGGGGACTTCTTTCATATGGTCTGGCTATGTCCGTAAATTGTAAAATTTTGGAGAGCGATCCTTACATATCTAGAAGATGCTTTAGCCCTACCCAATATCTATTCTCCTGCTCGGTGTCTGTTGGGGGTGCTGGAGGAAGAAGGTATATCTACATCTCAGAAGTCTCTACTTAGAATACTTTTTTGTTATGCTAAAAAAGCAATTGCTCTTAAATGGAAGGAGGCCTCCCCACCTTCCTTACAATATTGGATTGATATTGTCAACGGCTCACTACCGATGTATAAACTAACGTATACAGCCAGGGGAAGCACTAAAAAGTTTGACAAAATTTGGGCAGGCTGGATTCAATGTGCTCCGAGTGATGGAATAACGGATTAGGGTAGGGAGGGAAGAGGGGTAGACAGTTGTTAAAGTAAGGGGTCTATGTAATGCTCAAGATCCTGCACATGATGGTGATTCTCTTCTTTAAAAACATGTTGGTATTGGTGAAGAATTTGAAGGGAGTATGCTGGTGCCTACGTAGAGCAGTAGGATGGAAATGTTGTTATTATTTGAATATTGTACCGTATATACTCGAGTATAAGCCGAGATTTTCAGCCTCTTTTTTGAGGCTGAAAGTGCCCCCCTCGGCTTATACTCGAGTCATCGCTGTCTGCCCGCTCGATCAGCGTGTCGAGCAGACAGACAGCGGCCATTCTGATTCAAAAGCCGCGCCTCCGGCTCCCCCTTCGCCTGTGATAGGCGGAACACTGAATTTCCCAGCAGCCTGTGTTCCGCCTATCACGGACTTCGTATCATCCTCGTACTACGGACGAGGATGATACGACGTCTGTGATAGGCGGAACACAGGCTGCTGGGAAATTCAGTGTTCCGCCTATCACAGGCGAAGGCGGCGGCGCAGCTTTTGAATTTGACAATGGCCGCCGAGGCGCCGACGAACGAAGAGGGCACGGGACGGAGGCAAGGCACAGGACGGCACGGCACGGGACGGGACGGGACGGGACCGGAGGCAAGGCATGGCATGGCGGCGAGGCACGGCGGCGAGGCACGGAGGCAAGGAGGCTCGGCACGGGACGGAGGCTCGGGACAAAGGCTCAGGACACAGGTAGGCTGGACACACACACACACACACACACACACACACACACACACACACACACAGATGGATACACACACACACAGGGATGGATGGATGGATGGAGACACACACACACAGGGATGGATGGATGGATGGAGACACACACACACAGGGATGGAGACACACACACACAGGGATGGATGGATGGATGGACACACACACACACACAGGGATGGATGGACGGACACACAGGGATGGACGGACACACAGGGATGGACGGACACACAGGGATGGACGGACACACACACAGGGATGGACAGGCATGTCTTACCCTCGGCTTATACACGAGTCAATAAGTTTGCCAGTTTTTTTGGGGGTAAATTGGGGGCCTCGGCTTATATTCGGGTCGGCCTATACTCGAGTATATACGGTAACTAAGCAACACTGGTCTCTGGAGGCCAGAGTCGATCCCTGGATGTACAATTTGAACATGTTGTATACAGATGTGGAATGTTACTTTTGTTTATTTGTTATAAAAGAAAAAAAAAAAAAAGAATAAAATTTAACCTTTAAAAAAAAAAAAAAATTAACCTTTTTTTTACATTTTATTTTATTTTATTTTTTTCATTGATGCTTGTCCCACAGGGCAGTACCTAGGCCTCTCATACCCTTTTTATGGCCAACAACTTACATATAAGCCTTAAAAATTGGGACTTTTGATTTTAATAGGGTTTTGGGCTCAGGTCCAAACGTTTTCCTTTTTTTTCGGGAGTTCTGGTGTCGAACCAAACCCAAGGGTGTTTGGACCATCACTACCTTTGGGATCAGGGCTTCTCATCCAACATCGGTACCTGTCCTAAACCCTACTGAATACCCTTGGGATAAATTTGAACATCGATGGTGAGCCAGCCATTTCAACATCAGCAACTGACCTCACAAGCGGGCACAAATTTCCACAAACACCCTACAAAATCTGTTGAAAGCTTTCAGAGAAGATGTTGAAAGCCACCAAGTTAGGCCACCTCCATATCAACATTCATGGTTTTAGAATGGGGGCATCCAACAAACTTATACTGTATATGGATGGTGAAGATGTATTTTAATAAGTTTAATGAGGAGGAACTTGAGTGCCCTGCACACAGTCCTGACCTCAGAACTACTGAATATCAGTTGGGATGAATCGGAAAGCCCATGGCAAGACAAATCTTCTCATCCAACATCAGTACCTGACTTCACAAATTAGCACAAATTCAAACAAACACCCTCAAAAATCTTGTAGAAGGACTTCTCAGGAGAGAGGAGGTTGTTATAGCCCCAAAAAACAGCCAGCTCCGTAATGATGGCCTAAAGCCCCATACACACTATCAGATTTTCTGCTGATTATTTCCTTCAGATTTACCAAAACCATATAATATGAGGTCAAACCTTAGGATTTTCAGTTTGCATGCAATCAGGCAGGCCCTTGCACTACATGGTTTTGGTAAATCTGAAGACAAAAATAAGCAGAAAACCTGATAGTGTGTATGGGGCTTAACACCTGTAAGACAAAGGCATAATGAGCTAGTATGCGTAGCGTACTAGCTCATTATGTAATACTCACCTGAGATCGAAGCCCTCACTGTGGTGCCCATACACAGCACCGGCCAGCGACATCACTCCCGGGGGTCACTTCTGGGTTTCGTGGCTCCGGTGCTGTGATTGGCCGGAGCCACGATGACGTCACTCCCGTGCATGCACGTGGGAGCCACTGGCAATGGCACACTCACTGAAGCAATGGCACATACTGGCGATAACGTCGGCACATGCTAATACAAGGGATATCTCCTAAACCGTGCAGGTTTAGGAGATATCCGGGGTAGCTACAGGTAAGCCTAGAACAAGTAAGGGTTTACAGCCACTTTAATACTCATGGCGGTAAGGAAGGGGCAACTCCATATTAATACTCATGGGGGAAAGGGAGGGGCAACTCCATATTAATACTCATGGGAGAAAGGGAGAGGCAACTCCATATTATTACTTATGGGGGAAAGGGAGAGGCAAAACCATATTAATAGTCAGGCATGTACTGGCCATTGGGACTACAGGGAGTTTCCCGGTGGGCCGATGGCTCAGTGGGCCAGTCAGATGCAGTCCTGGAGCCGCTCCTCTCTGACAGTGAGTGATCGCGATTTCACTCCTGTTAGGTGGAGCAGCTGGGGGGGAACGGGAGGGACAACTCCATATTAATACTCATGGGGGAACAAGAGGGTTAACTCCATATTATTACTCATGTGGGAAAGGGAGAGACAACTCCATATTATTACTCATGGGGGAAAGGGAGAGGCAAAACCATATTAATAATCATGGAGGAAAGGCAGGGGCAACTCCATATTAATACTCATGGGAGAAAGGGTGATGAAACTCCATATTAATACTCACAAGGGAAAGGGAGAGGCAACTCCTTATTAATGCCCATGGGGGAGAGGCAACTCCATATTAATGCCCCTGGGGGAAAGGGAGGGGCAACTACATATTAATACTCATGGGGGAAAGGGAGAGGCAACTCCATATTATTACACATGGGGGAAAGGGAGAGGCAAAACCATATTAATAGTCAGGCATGTACTGGCCATTGGGACTACAGGGAGTTTCCCAGTGGGCCGATGGCTCAGTGGGCCAGTCAGGTGCAGTCCTGGAGCCGCTCCTCTCTGACAGTGAGTGATCGCGATTTCACTCCTGTTAGGTGGAGCAGCTGCCGTCACTTGCTGGAGAGAGCATTAGGCCTTCTGCTCCCTCCAGCCTGCAGGGGGAGATAGACAGCTGGCAGACATTCCATTCTCTCTCCCCTTATCACTTGTCACTTATCACATGACTGGAGAGAGGAATGAGAAGCTGCCTTCAAAACTGAGTACACGTGGGAGGGGGAGGAAAGGGAGGACACCCTGATGTAAGGAGAAGTGCTGATGGAGACACTCAAAATTAAAGTGGGCCAGTCATGATGAAGTCCAGGGCCAAATTTTTGTCCCAGTCCAGCCCTGTTAATAGTCATGGGGGAAAGGGAGGGGCAACTCCATATTAATACTCATGGGAGAAAGGGTGATGAAACTCCATATTAATACTCACAAGGGAAAGGGAGAGGAAACTCCATATTAAAGGCAGGGCCGGATTAACATAGGGGCTATTGGAGCTGCAGCTCCAGGCCCCTTTCTCAAGATAGGCCCATTTGCCCAAAAAAAAAAAAAAAGGATTGTAGCTCAGCGATCAGGAGTCACAGAGACCCCATTTGGGGGGTAGGTAGCTTAAGACCCACTCCAGCACTGGTTAAAATATGGCACTGCTATCATCTATGGTTCCGGAGATACGGGGCTCCTTGCGCAGCCTGTCAGAAGCTACATACAGAGCGGCCAGTTTAAATACAAGCTGGAACACTCTGCAGCAGACTGAGAGGATGAACTCACAGTGCTTATAATAATTATTTGTATATTGCTTATGATAATTAACCCCTTGCCACCCAGGCACATTCTGAGACTTCTTTCCTACATGTAAAAATCATCATTTTTTTATGCTAGAAAATTACTCAGAACCCTCAAGCATTATATATTGTTTTAGCAGACACCCTATGGAATTAAATGGTGGTCTTTGCAACTTTTTATGTTACACGATATTTGCGCAGCAATTTTTCAAACATTTTTTTTGGGAAAGAAACTGTTTCATTCATAAAAAAAACCCACTAAAGTTAGCACAATTTTTTTGTTGTGTACTAAGCGATGCTTTAATTTTTTTTACAGGTTACACGTTTAGAGTTACAGAGGAGATCTAGTGCTACAATTATTGCTCTCGCTCTACCGATCGTGGCATATGTAACCTGTGTGTATCTGGCTCTGATACTAACCACTGCCTACCCAGGGACTGACTCGTATCTCTCCCCAGCTTGTGCCCACACACCCTCTCACCTGCTGACCTGTGAATGGGGCAATCACTCCCGCAGTGTTATTGTGTTCTGCCAGTGAATACAATGATTAGCGTTGCTAACTATAGCTGGCAGCACTGATTGTTTTGGGGAAAACCTGACAGGCTGGTTGTACTTAAGTCGGTTAATAGGTTGACTTGTGTAAAACCAGCTAGCCCATACATAGATCGACTATGGCTGGTCTCTGCTTAATTGGTGTAATTTCAATCCATGTATGGCCCGCTTAACCACTACGCAGTCCCTAAACATCCTTCCACAAACCTTTACATTTTTCCTTCCCAGATTACTTCATCCTCCTCTCCTATACATAGTGCCCACTGTCATTCTCTTCACACTTCTTTCCTATACATAGTGCCCACTGTCATACTCTCCACACTTCTCTCCTGTACATACTGCTCACTGTCATACCCTCCACACTTCTCTCCTATACATAACGCCCGCTGTCATATCCTACACACTCCTCTCTTGTACATAGTGACCGCTGTCATACACTTCTCTCCTGTACATAGTGCCCACTGTCGTACCCTCCACACTCCTCTCCTATACATAGTGCCCACTGGCATACCCTCCACACTCCTCTCCTATACATAGTGCCCACTGTCGTACCCTCCACACTCCTCTCCTATACATAGTGCCCACCGTCATACCCTCCACACTCCTGTACATATTGCTCACTGTCATACCCTCCACACTCTTCTCTTATACATAGTGCCCAATGTCATACCCTCTACACTCCTCTGCTGTGCATACTGCACACTGTCATACCCTTCACACTCCTCTCCTGTACATAGTGCCTTCTGCCATACCCTCTGCACTCCTCTCATGTACATAGTGCCCACTGTTAGACCCTCCACATTCCACTCCCTCACCTGCACATACTTCTCACTTTTATACCATCCATACTCCTCCCCTATGCCTCTTACCCACAAAAACTGTTTTTAAAACTATACTAAATATCCTCAATGTTACCAGCTCTAGAATGGGCACACTTTTGTCAGTTCAACTAAAGGAAATCTCACAGTCCTCATATTTGTTCTGCCCCATTATTAGTACTTATTTAATTTTGGAATTACTATTGTGATATATAGAGGAACATAGGGGGTGTCAGCTACTCTAAATATAGCGCTTGTAAAAAAAGGGTCCCTGAAAATATTTTTGCAATGTTGACAACTATGCACTGCCCAAGGGCCACAGGGTCAGTAGGGGGTCCCATGAGAGGCTCCTGCAGTGGCGGCCCGCCCATAGGGGGCGCCCGGGCGCCGCCCCCCCTCTCCCTAGGTGTAAAAAAACAAAAAGTAAAAAAAAAAACGGGCCCTTTAAGACATAAAAAAAAAAAAGGCATTTAACAATTTGACATAGTGTACTGTGGCGCCGGTCACAGTGCACTATGAGAAGCGCCACGTCGATGCAATCACAAGATTGCATCCATGGCGCTCCATTTGCGGGTTAAAAACCCGCCTTGCGGCGCACTGCAGAACGCCGACTAGCTTCTGCCCGTAAAATCACTGTGATTCTACGGGCGGGAGCATTGTCATTCTTAGACAGGCAGTCACTTCCGGCTTTCGGCTGCTTCACAAAACCCGGAAGTGAAGTCGGCAGCTCCGTTCCTTAGCCCGAGCGGAGCTGCCAGACAGTGAGACAGGTGAGTCACCGCATAAAGGCTTTCTAGTTTCTACTTTGTTGAGAATGTTCATGCATTTAGCTGAATGAATGCAAAAAGCTTTCACAGCCAGAAAGGTTTCCCCAGGCCAGGCGACTTTTGCCGTGGCCAATCAGAGAATGAGCTCTGAAGGGGGAACTCCACGCCAAATTTCTGAAAAAAAATTTGACGTGGGTTCCCCCTCCGAGAGCATACCAGGCCCTTAGGTCTGGTATGGATTCCAAGGGGAACCCCCTACGCCGAAAAAACAGCGTGGGGGTCCCCCCCAGATCCACACCAGACCCTTATCCGAGCACGCTACCCGGCCGGCCAGGAAAGGGGGTGGGGACGAGCGGGCGCCCCCCCCCCCCTCCTGAGCCGTACCAGGCCGCATGCCCTCAACATGGAGGGGTGCCTTGGGGAAGGGGGGGCCGCGCTGCCCCCCCACCCCAAAGCACCTTGTCCCCATGTTGATGAGGACAAGGGCCTCTTCCCGACAACCCTGGCCGTTGGTTGTCGGGGTCTGCGGGCGGGGGGCTTATCGGAATCCGGGAGCCCCCTTTAATAAGGGGGCCCCGGATACCGGCCCCCCCACCCTAGGTGAATGAGTATGGGGTACAATGTACCCCTACCCATTCACCTGTGAAAAAAAGTACAAAAAAAAACACAACACAGGGTTAAAATATTTTATTGCACAGCTCCAGGGGTCTTCCGTCTTCGGGGGTCTTCTCGCCGGACTCCTCCGCTACCTTCTTGTAGCTCTTTTGCTAGCGGAGGAGCCCGGCTTTCTTCCTCGCCGCTGGCCTCTTCTCCCGACTTCGGGGGTCTTGTCCCCCTCTTCGGTTCTTCTGCCGGGCCACCGCGCCTTCTTATAGCTCTTTTACAGGCGGTGGCCCGGTCTTCTATCGCCGCCGACGCCGCCCGTTCTTCTTCTTCTCCTTCTTCTCCAGGAGATGTTGCCTCGACGATCTCCCTGGCCGGAATGCCAGGGACGCGCTGCGCTGCCACTTATATAGGGACAATGGGGCGGTGTCACATGGGTTGATGTCACATGGGTTGGTCACATGGGTTGATGTCACAGTCGCCATGTGACATCAACCCATGTGACCAACCCATGTGACATCAACCCATGTGACACCGCCCCATTGTCCCTATATAAGTGGCAGCGCAGCGCTTCCCTGGCATTCCGGCCAGGGAGATCGTCGAGGCAACATCTCCTGGAGAAGAAGGAGAAGAAGAAGAAGAAGAAGAAGAACGGACGGCGGCGGCGGCGGCGACAGAAGACCGGGCCACCGCCTGTAAAAGAGCTATAAGAAGGCGCGGTGGCCCGGCAGAAGAACCGAAGAGGGGGACAAGACCCCCGAAGTCGGCGAGGAAGAAAGCCGGGCTCCTCCGCTAGCAAAAGAGCTACAAGAAGATAGCGGAGGAGTCCGGCGAGAAGACCCCCGAAGACGGAAGACCCCCGGAGCTGTGCAATAAAATATTTTAACCCTGTGTTGTGTTTTTTTTGTACTTTTTTTTCACAGGTGAATGGGTAGGGGTACATTGTACCCCATACTCATTCACATAGGGTGGGGGGCCAGTATCCAGGGCCCCCTTATTAAAGGGGGCTCCCGGATTCCGATAAGCCCCCCGCCCGCAGACCCCGACAACCAACGGCCAGGGTTGTCGGGAAGAGGCCCTTGTCCTCATCAACATGGGAACAAGGTGCTTTGGGGTGGGGGGGCCGCACGCCCCCCTCCCCCAAGGCATCCCCCCCATGTTGAGGGCACGCGGCCTGGTACGGCTCAGGAGGGGGGGGCCGCCCGCTCGTCCCCACCCCCTTTCCTGGCCGGCCGGGTAGCGTGCTCGGATAAGGGTCTGGTGTGGATCTGGGGGGACCCCCACGCCGTTTTTTCGGCGTAGGGGGTTCCCCTTGGAATCCATACCAGACCTAAGGGCCTGGTATGCCCTCGGAGGGGGGAACCCACGCCAATTTTTTTTTCAGATTACATAAGGGGCGTGTTTTATGAGAAGTGGGAGGGGGCAAAATGATGGGCGGGGTCATGATGGGCGGGGTCTGGCGCCCCCCCATCCAAAAACTTCACCAGCCGCCAGTGGGCTCCTGTGATATTAAAGCGGTAGTAAACTTTTCTAACATTACTACTTTTTAGAGGCCCTGGGGTATGTTATGCCATAATGTACGAGTATGCACAGCATATTAGCACATTAGGGCACACTTAAATTGTCAGACTGAGCCCTCCTGTGCTGTGCTGTGATCAATCCAGCGGGGCCCGGCACTTCCATCTTCATCCTGTCTTCCTTCTGGGTTCTGTGCCTTCGGTCACTTGCCTTGGGCAGGCTGTGTTGATGTCATTCCCACACATGCTCATGTGCATCCTCTTTCTCTCATCCCCCCTTTCTCTCTCATCCTCCCTCCCTTACCCCTCACACCTCTTTCATCCCCTTTCTCTGTCTCTTTCATCCTCCCTCTCTCTATTTTATTTAATTTGTTATAACAAAAAATAGTTTGCATTTTTATTTATTTATTGTTTATAAAAGGCCCCACCAAAATCCTCAGCACCAGGCCCATGATGTTCTTAATCTGGCCCTAATTAATGGCCATGGGTGAAAGGGAGGGGCAACTCCATATTAATACTCATGGGGCAAAGGGAGAGTCAACTCCATATTAATAGTCATGGGGGAAAGTGGGGGAAACGGAGAGGCAAGTTGAAAGCCTGTATTTGTAGGAGGAGCCTGAGAGGGCTATTTAAATCTCCTCCTCTGTCAGGGCCAGTGTTGTCAGGATTTCTGGGTGATGCTGTCCCTCCTGGCTTCCCGCCCCCCCCCCCATCCCTGGGTTCCACCAGCTGTTTGGTGTCCCCCCTTGCAGCCCATGTTCCAGCATCGTGGGGGGGAGGCAGCCGCCGCTTCTCCCGGAACTCATGGGGGTGGGGCAGTCCTTCCATCCTCTACCATCTACTTCCCCCACTACTCTGGCCAGCGTGCCCCGCTTCTCCTTGCATTCATGCCGGTGGGGAGTGGGGGTGCGTTCTCCTGTCATGGCTCCTCATACTCTCCCCGCCCGCCCTCTCCCCATGTACATATGTCTCCATGTGGTAGCTCGCCGTTTTCTCCCGTTGTGGGGGGAGGGGCAGGGGGTCGGCCGGCTCTGGCTCCTCTCTCTCCCCATGTGCCGATTCTCCCAGTGGGGGGGGGGGAGGTGATCGGCCGCCGCCGGCTCCCCTTCTCCTCTCGCATGTTCGGAGCGCCCACCGATTCTCCCGGTGTGGGGGGAGGGGGAGGTGATCGGCCGCCGGCTCCCCTTCTCTTTTCCGCCGTTTCTCCCAGTGTGGGGGGGGTGTTTGGCCGCCCGACAGTGCCTCTCTCCCCATGCACTCTGGCGATAAAACAATTTGCCAGATAAAACACAAGGTCAGGATATGGATACATGGATTCTTTCTCTTGGCTCGTGGCTGTCTGTATATCAAGTGTTGCAATCAATAACCCTTTACAGTATACGGATACTGGGATAAAGTCATTTGCTGTATAAAGAACAAAATTTGGAGTCTAAAATTTAAAACAAGAGCTGGGCGGGACTTTATATGAAGTACGGGGTTAAAAAGAGACAAAATGGCTATTGAAAAAAAAATTTTTCTTATTAGATTTTTTATCTAGCAAATCATGATTACATGTATATTGGAGAGTAGTGATGGCCGAACGGTTCGCCCGGCGGTCGTTTCGCGGCGAATTTCCGACTTTCGCCGTCCGCGGGTTCGAACGCCTTTTTCCGTCGTTCGCCCCGGCGGACTTACGTGTTTAATGTATACAAGAACTTTAACCTTTCGTGACACGTTTATCATGTGTTACAGGACAACCAATTGAGACATGACAGCTCATGGACACTTGGACATTCCCCCTAACCTATAAATACACCCGATCCGGTGGCCATTTTACATTCTTTCTTCTGTCACTGTAGGGAAAGGATCCTGTGTGGAGTAGGGACAGAGAAAACGCTAGCTATTTGGTACACAAAAGTTCTTTTCAGGACTGGTATAGGTGTTAGGTCAGCAGCCTGAGTTTCTTTTGTCAGTTTAGATAAAGGGACAGAGCGCTGTATGCTGCTATTTTAGGGACAGCTCAGCCAGATTAGTCTTTCTTCATCATCATC
Source organism: Lithobates pipiens (assembly GCF_037356315.1). Taxonomy (NCBI): domain Eukaryota; kingdom Metazoa; phylum Chordata; class Amphibia; order Anura; family Ranidae; genus Lithobates; species Lithobates pipiens. Next base: position 2,812,474 of record NW_027507882.1, read on the forward strand.
ATCATCATCATCATTAGCTGTTACTATCAGGTCCACAAAAGAGCTGTTCCAGCTAATCGTTCCAGCCTACTCTTTTTTGCCAATTTGTATAGGGACAGGCAGGAAGCAGTGTGTCAGGCAGTGAGGATAATTTTAAAGACTTGCTGTTACTATTAGTTCCACAAAGGTTCTTTTCAGGACTGGTATCAGTGGTACGGTAATAGGCTTGTACACGTATAATATTCTTTCTTCCAAATATAGAAAGAATATTATACTTGACTGCTGCCCTTCTGCTGCAGTCTGCTAATCATTCACAACTCACTTGTTCCACAAAGCTCTTTATCAGGACTGGTAACTTGGTCTGTCTAGGGTGCTACGGTACATAGGCTTGGGTGCGGTACAGTCTGCTGTTCTGTAAGGACCGCTATCGGTCCACAATACATAGGGTTGCCGTGCACTACTGCTGACCGCTGCCCTATACTGCAGCAGTCCTTCATTGGTATAGGGACTGACGTACAGTCTGCTAATCACTAACACACAACCTGCTTGGTCCACAAAAGTTCTTATAAGGACTGGTAACTTGGTATAGGGTGCTACGGTACATAGGCCTGAGTGCGTTACAGTCTGCTGTTCTGTAAGGACCGCTATCGGTCCACAATACATAGGGTTGCCGTGCACTACTGCTGACCGCTGCCCTATACTGCAGCAGTCCTTCAGCGGTATAGGGACTGACGCACAGTCTGCTAAACACTAACACACAACCTGCTTGGTCCACAAAAGTTTTTATAAGGACTGGTAACTTGGTATAGGGTGCTACGGTACATAGGCCTGAGTGCAGTACAGTCTGCTGTTCTGTAAGGACCGCTATCGGTCCACAATACATAGGGTTGCCGTGCACTACTGCTGACCGCTGCCCTATACTGCAGCAGTCCTTCATTGGTATAGGGACTGACGTACAGTCTGCTAATCACTAACACACAACCTGCTTGGTCCACAAAAGTTCTTATAAGGACTGGTAACTTGGTATAGGGTGCTACGGTACATAGGCCTGAGTGCGTTACAGTCTGCTGTTCTGTAAGGACCGCTATCGGTCCACAATACATAGGGTTGCCGTGCACTACTGCTGACCGCTGCCCTATACTGCAGCAGTCCTTCATTGGTATAGGGACTGACGTACAGTCTGCTAATCACTAACACACAACCTGCTTGGTCCACAAAAGTTCTTATAAGGACTGGTAACTTGGTATAGGGTGCTACGGTACATAGGCCTGAGTGCGTTACAGTCTGCTGTTCTGTAAGGACCGCTATCGGTCCACAATACATAGGGTTGCCGTGCACTACTGCTGACCGCTGCCCTATACTGCAGCAGTCCTTCAGCGGTATAGGGACTGACGCACAGTCTGCTAAACACTAACACACAACCTGCTTGGTCCACAAAAGTTTTTATAAGGACTGGTAACTTGGTATAGGGTGCTACGGTACATAGGCCTGAGTGCGTTACAGTCTGCTGTTCTGTAAGGACCGCTATCGGTCCACAATACATAGGGTTGCCGTGCACTACTGCTGACCGCTGCCCTATACTGCAGCAGTCCTTCATTGGTATAGGGACTGACGTACAGTCTGCTAATCACTAACACACAACCTGCTTGTTCCACAAAAGTTCTTATAAGGACTGGTAACTTGGTATAGGGTGCTACGGTACATAGGCCTGAGTGCGTTACAGTCTGCTGTTCTGTAAGGACCGCTATCGGTCCACAATACATAGGGTTGCCGTGCACTACTGCTGACCGCTGCCCTATACTGCAGCAGTCCTTCATTGGTATAGGGACTGACGTACAGTCTGCTAATCACTAACACACAACCTGCTTGTTCCACAAAAGTTCTTATAAGGACTGGTAACTTGGTATAGGGTGCTACGGTACATAGGCTTGAGTGCGGTACAGTCTGCTGTTCTGTAAGGACCGCTATCGGTCCACAATAGATAGGGTTGACGTGCACCACTGCTGACCGCTGCCCTATACTGCAGCAGTCCTTCAGCGGTATAGGGACTGACGTACAGTCTGCTAAACACTAATACACAACCTGCTTGGTCCACAAAAGTTCTTATAAGGACTGGTAACTTGGTATAGGGTGCTACGGTACATAGGCTTGAGTGCGGTACAGTCTGCTGTTCTGTAAGGACCGCTATCGGTCCACAATAGATAGGGTTGACGTGCACCACTGCTGACCGCTGCCCTATACTGCAGCAGTCCTTCAGCGGTATAGGGACTGACGCACAGTCTGCTAAACACTAACACACAACCTGCTTGGTCCACAAAAGTTTTTATAAGGACTGGTAACTTGGTATAGGGTGCTACGGTACATAGGCCTGAGTGCGTTACAGTCTGCTGTTCTGTAAGGACCGCTATCGGTCCACAATACATAGGGTTGCCGTGCACTACTGCTGACCGCTGCCCTATACTGCAGCAGTCCTTCATTGGTATAGGGACTGACGTACAGTCTGCTAATCACTAACACACAACCTGCTTGGTCCACAAAAGTTCTTATAAGGACTGGTAACTTGGTATAGGGTGCTACGGTACATAGGCCTGAGTGCGTTACAGTCTGCTGTTCTGTAAGGACCGCTATCGGTCCACAATACATAGGGTTGCCGTGCACTACTGCTGACCGCTGCCCTATACTGCAGCAGTCCTTCAGCGGTATAGGGACTGACGCACAGTCTGCTAAACACTAACACACAACCTGCTTGGTCCACAAAAGTTCTTATAAGGACTGGTAACTTGGTATAGGGTGCTACGGTACATAGGCTTGAGTGCGGTACAGTCTGCTGTTCTGTAAGGACCGCTATAGGTCCACAATAGATAGGGTTGACGTGCACCACTGCTGACCGCTCACCTATACTGCAGCAGTCCTTCAGCGGTATAGGGACTAAGAGTTTTGTCACAGGGTCATTTAAAAAATGACATGCAGAGGAAGAGGCAGGCCCTTCCGCAGGGGTGGTAGGGGTAGGGCAGGAGCAACAGGCTTGAGCCAAAGTGGGAAGTTGCAGAAGGTGCGTTCAATTACTTTAAAGGATGCACCAGACTTGGTTGAGTGGCTCGCTCAGCCTTACTCTTCTGCACCCTCCTCATCCTCTCGATCTGCACCCTCTTCTTCACTCTCTGCTATGTGCACCCCCAAAGACACTACCACCAACAACACGACCACCACCACCACCACCACATACCTTCCGCTTGAGTCACTGGAATTATTTTCCGATCCATATCAAGAGGACATTTCTGATGCGCAGCCACTCTTGGTATTGGATCAGGAAGAGGAGGTAGCAACAAGCGCTACTCAGCAGTCTGACGCCAGTACCCAGATCAGCCCAAGGAGGAGGTTGGTCCCCGGTGTTGCTGCCTACTCTACTTATAGCGGTGGGGAAGGTGACGTTGATGATGACGTGTCTAGTGATGTCACGTGGGTGCCCACAAGAGAGGAAGAGGAGGGGAGTTCAGAGGGAGATATGGACCAGCAGATAGGGAGGAGAAGCAGCAATGACTTACATTGCACAGCAGGGACAAAGCAGACTGCAAATGTATCAGGAGCGAGTCATCGACCATGTACGGTCACATCTGGCGCTCCCAGGACACCGGCACATGGCTCCGCAGTGTGGGCTTTTTTTAACGTGTCCGCTGCTGACAATAGCGTTGCCATCTGCAATCTTTGCAGTCAACGCGTTAGTCGCGGTAAGCCCAATACTCACCTAGGGACGACCGCCTTAAGAAGGCACATGAGCAGCCATCACCGAGCCCAGTGGGAGCAACGGAACACACAAAGCCACACTGCAGGCTCTCACCGTCCAGCCTCGTCTTCTACTTCTCCTTCTCCTCTCTCCTCACAATTGTCCTCCACTCCACCTTCCATCACGCCAAGCTCACATTTTTCTGCAAAAAGGCAGGCTTCCGTGGGCCTAATGTTTGAGCGTAAAAAAATGATGACGCCGGATAACCCTCTTGCCCAACGGTTGGCGGCTGGCTTGTCAGAACTCATAGCCCGCCAACTACTGCCATATAAACTGGTGGACTCGGAGGCCTTTCGCAAATTTGTGGCCATTGGAACACCACAATGGAAGGTCCCAGGAAGGAAGTATTTCTCAGAGAAGGGCATCCCAGAGCTATATGGCCATGTTCAGCGGCAAGTGAATGTATCTCTGGCACACAGTGTCGGTGCCAAGATACATCTGACCACAGACACGTGGTCTAGCAAACACGGGCAGGGAAGGTATATCAGTTTTACTGCCCACTGGGTGAACCTTCTGACGGCCGTCAAGCATGTAACCCGTGGCACCCGTGTAGATTTGGTTTTACCGCCACGGATTGCATGCAGGCCTGACTCTTCTTCTCCTCCTCCTACTCCATCCTCCTCCCTCTCCTCCTCAGCTGCCTCCTCCTTTTCCGCTGCTAGCGTCTCTTCCACTGCACCGCCCAAGCTCCCCAGAACCTATTCCACATGCCAGGTGAGACGTTGCCATGCCGTGCTGCGTCTGTTGTGCCTGGAAGCAAAGAGCCACACTGGCCCGGCACTCCTTTCAGCTTTGCGTTCACAGGCAGATGAGTGGCTAACACCGCTCAATTTGACAGTTGGTAAAGTGGTGTGTGACAACGGTGCCAATCTGCTTAGCGCATTGAAACAGGGCAAAATCACGCACGTGCCGTGCATGGCACACGTCTTAAACTTGGTCGTGCAGCGATTCCTTGTCAAATACCCTGGGGTCCAGGACATCTTGCGGCAGGCAAGGAAAATCTCGGCCCATTTCAGAAGATCTTACACGGCCATGGCTCGCCTTGCTGACATTCAGCGGCGACACCATCTGCCGGTCAGACGTCTTATTTGCGATTGCCCGACGCGATGGAACTCAACCTTCTATATGCTTGATAGGCTGCTCCAGCAGAAACGTGCAGTTAACGTCTACCTGTATGAACTCTGCGAAAGAAACGGTTCTGGGGAGCTGGGTTTTTTTTCACCGCGCCAGTGGCTGCTCATGCGCGACACATGCAGACTTCTGCGGCCATTTGAGGAGATCACCAAACTGGTCAGTCGCAGCCATGGCGCCATCAGTGACATGGTACCTTATGCCTTCTTTCTGGAGCGTGCATTGCGTCGTGTCATTGATCAGGCTGTGGAGGAGCAGGAGCGGGAAGATGAGGAAGTCGCAATGCTGGATGAATTCCCAGGGGGGGCTACTCTATCTGAGACAAGTCAACAACAGGAGTCTGATGAGGAGTCAGAGGAGGATGGTGCCGGGGCGGATGAGCAGGAGCAAGAAGAGCATGCTTTAAACCTTTCTGGGATCCCTGTTGTGCGAGGATGGGGAGAGGAGAATGAAGAGGACGACATTATCCTGGATGATGAGCAGGAGCCAGGCCACCACACCGCTTCCACTTTAGTGCAAATGGGGGCCTTCATGCTCCAGTGTTTTAATAGGGACCCCCGTATAAAAAGCATGAGGGTCAAGGACCAGTACTGGGTGGCAACGTACTTAGACCCCCGGTACAAACACAAAATGGCGGAAATGTTACCGCCGTCGCAGAGGGCTGTCAGAATGCAGCACTTCCAGGCCTTGCTTCGAGAAATGCTGCATTCTGCTTTTGCGTGCGCTGGCAGAGGAGCAATTCCCACTCCCAGAGAAGGATTTGCGGGTACCAATCCAACAGCGCCTGCAAGAAGAGGCCGGTTTGAAGATGTGTTGGTGACTTCGGATATGAGGTCATTCTTTCAGCCGACCCATCGACAGGTGTCATCCGGATCCAGCATCAGGGAACGCCTAGACCGTCAGGTGTCCGACTACATTGGGTTAACGGCCGATGTGGACGCTCTGAGGAGTGATGAACCCCTAGACTACTGGGTGGGCAGGCTTGACCTCTGGCCAGAGCTTGCCCAATTTGCAATCGAACTGTTGGCTTGCCCCTCATCCAGTGTCCTGTCCGAAAGGACGTTCAGCGCAGCAGGGGGGATTGTGACCGATAAGCGTACTCGCCTAGCTCACCACAGTGTTAACTACCTCACATTTCTAAAAATGAATGAGGCATGGATCTCGGAGGAATTCAACACATGTGATCAGTAGACCATGTATATGTCTATAAACAATTTTTGGAATCAAGCACACAGACCTTCTTAATTCATTTGGCTCACTTCCCTGACCCAAAAAAGCACACCGTACTATATGCCCCTACCCTCCTCTTTGAAGAGGTTGAGCGGTGTCATATTTCTACTGGGGCTGCTTATTATGAGGGGTTCCCACCATCCCTGTGCTGTGCTGACTTCCTCCTGGGTGTTCTTATTATGAGGGGCTCCCACCATCCCTGTGCTGTGCTGACTTCCTCCTGGGGGTTCTTATTATGAGGGGATCACACCATCCCTGTGCTGTGCTGACTTCCTCCTGGGGCTGCTTACGGTGCTGCTGTCAGCGCTGTATGTCACGGAGCTGCTGTCAGCGCTGTATGTCACGGAGCTGCTGTCAGCGCTGTATGTCACGGAGCTGCTGTCAGCGCTGTATGTCACGGAGCTGCTGTCAGCGCTGTATGTCACGGAGCTGCTGTCAGCGCTGTATGTCACGGAGCTGCTGTCAGCGCTGTATGTCACGGAGCTGCTGTCAGCGCTGTATGTCACGGAGCTGCTGTCAGCGCTGTATGTCACGGAGCTGCTGTCAGCGCTGTATGTCACGGAGCTGCTGTCAGCGCTGTATGTCACGGTGCTGCTGTCAGCGCTGTATGTCACGGAGCTGCTGTCAGCGCTGTATGTCACGGAGCTGCTGTCAGTGCTGTATGTCACGGAGCTGCTGTCAGCGCTGTATGTCACGGAGCTGCTGTCAGCGCTGTATGTCACGGAGCTGCTGTCAGCGCTGTATGTCACGGTGCTGCTGTCAGCGCTGTATGTCACGGAGCTGCTGTCAGCGCTGTATGTCACGGAGCTGCTGTCAGCGCTGTATGTCACGGAGCTGCTGTCAGCGCTGTATGTCACGGAGCTGCTGTCAGCGCTGTATGTCACGGAGCTGCTGTCAGCGCTGTATGTCACGGTGCTGATGTCAGTGCTCTGTATTACGGTGCTGCTGTCAGTGCTCTGTATCTCCTGCACCCTCTTGTTTGCCTACCCTGGTCCCTGACCTTCCCTCTCCTCCATTGCCTTCATTAGCTCCATAGTCCTGAATTGTCAGAACAATTTCCCAAATAAAAAAAAAATGCTTGTAGTTATCGATCCCAAATTCACCTCATACATGTATTATGCTATTGTCCAGGTGGTGGGACTACGTGCTACCCCCTAATAATTACCCCGTGGCCGCAAATTCGACCTAAAGGTTTGCGAAATTCGCCTCCCATTGAAGTCAATGGAGCCCGCGGCGAACGGTCGTTTTCGCGAACGTTTGTGTCCGTTCGCGTTTCGCGTTCGCGAAACGTCCCGTCGGAAGTTCGTCCATCACTATTGGAGAGGTGCGCGGACAGACACATCATTGACATCAACATTTTACTTTATACAATCGTAATGACCGATACAGAATAAGTTATAAAAGCGCACCTCAATTATATACATAAAATAACCAATAATGGTAATAGAATGGACAATTCATAAAGTATGGCAACTACAAGAATCTATGACTTCTTGGTTGTTGCAGTGAATTAATGAAAAGAACATGATTAGTAAAGTATTTCAAAAATCAATGCTGTTGGAATTGGGGTACCAGAATACACGGCAACTAGTAGCTCTACGCGTTTCGCGGCTTACTGCAGCTCATCAGGAGCAAGCTCGTGATTGGTCTGAAAATACAGAGTAGTAGTAAATTAATATTTGCAATGATGGAACATGGGGAGGTTGAAAAACCCACCTAATGGTCACTTACACACAGCCATGCAGTCGTAGGCGCAGTATCGGAAGCCACCAGGCACCCAAAGAGACGGTACGGGAGCTAAGGAGGCCAATCCGTCGGCAATGGGGCCCACAGAATGCACACACAGGCAACCACCGGGACAACAAGGGCATTTGACAAATGGGAATGAAATCAGCGTGTAAATGTAAACCTAATGGGTGAAAAAATACATAATAAGATCTACAGGTACTGTGTAAAATATATGGGGGGAAAAATGCAATGAAGAGAAGTAGGTTAAGTGTGTGTAAAAGTGAGTAAAATAAGCAGAGGGGGGGAGGGGGGGAAAGAAGGGGTGGCCAATATATACCATCCCCCAATCTAACTAACAATTGACAAAGTGATAATAAATGGGAAATTAAAAGAAAAGGGGGAAGCTAGGACTATAAGTGCAAAGATACCTATTGTATGGAGAGAACACGGAAACAAAGGGTGACAATGTATAGTAAGTGGTTAGCACCGGTTGTTTCCGGTCCCGCCCGCCGCCACCAGCCATGGACACCACTACGCCACCGTCAGAAGGCCCCCAACGTCACACACGCAAAACACCATGAGGAGGAGGGGAGAACGCCGGACCCGGGATATATCAACACCCCGAGCCGGCGTCCACACCTACACCCCAGGTGACGTGAGGATGGAAATCAAACTCGCCGGAAAGGCGGCGCCCATCAAAGGGACGGCGGTAAAGGTGTGACGCCAATACGCAGTGGGTGAACGCGCCCCGCCCCCAACCAAAAAAATGGATGAGGAGGGCGGAGAGCGTCCCCCAGTGCGCATCGCAGCTCCCGACCGTGGCAAAAGGGATGCAACGGGGCTAACAACACCGACGTCACCCGACTGCACAGGTGTGTCAAGGACTGAACAATACACGGAAAATATAATGTATAGAACCGAAAAATATAAATATTTGGAAAAACACTATAAAAACTGCTGTAACTAAATAAAAATTATGAATGATAAAGTACTTAAGTACTTAATTCCAACAGCATTGATTTTTTAAATACTTTACTAATCATGTTCTTTTCGTTAATTCACTGCAACAACCCAGAAGTCATAGATTCTTGTAGTTGCCATACTTTATGAATTGTCCATTCTATTACCATTATTGGTTATTTTATTTATATAACTGAGGTGCGCTTTTATAACTTATTCTGTATCGGTCATTACGATTGTATAAAGTAAAATGTTGATGTCAATGATGTGTCTGTCCGCGCACCTCTCCAATATACATGTAATCATGCTTTGCTAGATAAAAAATCTAATAAAATTTTTTTTTTTTTCAATAGCCATTTTGTCTCTTTTTAACCCTGTACTTCATATAAAGTCCCGCCCAGCTCTTGTTTTAAATTTTTGCCTTGCATTTGATAGGGATGGATGAGCCTCATTTAAAGTCCCAAATTTTCCCCCTTCCCCCTTTCCCATTATGTGATTATTGATATAAGGGATGGAAGACGGGTGTTATCTATACTCTATTAATCTTCATTTTTGTTCTGTTTTGTTCAAATTTTTGGACCAAATTGTCTTAAGTACTTTATCATTCATCATTTTTATTTAGTTACAGCAGTTTTTATAGTGTTTTTCCAAATATTTATATTTTTCGGTTCTAAACATTATATTTTCCGTGTATTGTTCAGTCCTTGACACACCTGTGCAGTCGGGTGACGTTGGTGTTGTTAGTCCCGTTGCATCCCTTTTGCCACGGTTGGGAGCTGCGATGCGCACTGGGGGACGCCCTCCGCCCTCCTCATCCATTTTTTTGGTTGGGGGCGGGGCGCGTTCACCCACTGTGTATCGGCGTCGCACCTTTACCGCCGGATGTGCGGCGTCCCTTTGATGGGCGCCGCCTTTCCGGCGAGTTTGATTTCCATCCTCACGTCACCTGGGGTGTGGGTGTGGACACCGGCTCGGGGTGTTGCTATATCCCGGGTCCGGCGTTCTCCCCTCCTCCTCATGGTGTTTTGTGTGTGTGACGTTGGGGGCCTTCTGACGGTGGCATAGTGGTGTCCATGGCTGGTGGCGGCGGGCGGGACCGGAACAACCGGTGCTAACCACTTACTATACATTGTCACCCTTTGTTTCCCTGTTCTCTCCATACAATAGGTATCTTTGCACTTATAGTCCTAGCTTCCCCCTTTTCTTTTAATTTCCCATTTATTATCACTTTGTCACTTGTTAGTTAGATTGGGGGATGGTATATATTGGCCACCCCTTCTTTCCCTCCCCCCCCTGCTTATTTTACTCACTTTTACACACACTTAACCTACTTCTCTTCATTGCACTTTTCCCCCCATATATTTTACACAGTACCTGTAGATCTTATTATGTATTTTTTCACCCATTAGGTTAACATTTACACGCTGATTTCGTTCCCATTTGTCAAATGCCCTTGTTGTCCTGGTGGTTGCCTGTGTGTGCATTCTGTGGGCCCCATTGCCGCCGGATGGGCCTCCTCAGCTCCCGTACCGTTTCTTTGGGTGCCTGGTGGCTTCCGATACTGCGCCTACGACTGCATGGCTGTGTGTAAGTGACCATTAGGTGGGTTTTTCAACCTCCCCATGTTCCATCATTGCAAATATTAATTTACTACTACTCTGTATTTTCAGACCAATCACGAGCTTGCTCCTGATGAGCTGCAGTAAGCCGCGAAACGCGTAGAGCTACTAGTTGCCGTGTATTCTGGTACCCCAATTCCAACAGCATTGATTTTTGAAATATTTTACTAATCATGTTCTTTTCATTAATTCACTGCAACAACCAAGAAGTCATAGATTCTTGTAGTTGCCATACTTTATGAATTGTCCATTCTATTACCATTATTGGTTATTTTATGTATATAATTGAGGTGGCTTTTATAACTTATTCTGTATCGGTCATTACGATTGTATAAAGTAAAATGTTGATGTCAATGATGTGTCTGTCCGCGAACCTCTCCAATATACATGTAATCATGCTTTGCTAGATAAAAAATCTAATAAAAAATTTTTTTTTTTCAATAGCCATTTTGTCTCTTTTTAACCCCGTACTTCATATAAAGTCCCGCCCAGCTCTTGTTTTAAATTTTTGCCTTACATTTGATAGGGATGGAGGCTATGACCTCATTTAAAGTCCCAAATTTTCCCCCTTCCCCCTTCCCCATTATGTGATTAAAAATTCGTCAAGTGGTGCAGTCAATGTTTTTTTTTTTTTCTATAGAGCTGCTGAGATAAAATCATTTGCAGGATAAAGCACAAGGTGTGAGATCGGTAGGGTCAGTGATCTGTCCCCTCCTGCTCCTCTCCTCTGGAGGGGGGCCGACGGTGCGCTGGGGGTGAATGGTCACTGACATCTCTGCTGCTGTGACAGAGGATGTCAGACCACCCACAGCAATCATGACTACAGCAGGTCTGCCAGGGTTGCTGCTGTCTAATGAATTTGCTTCTTTGGTCAAGCATGTTCTGTCACAGTGTTTTTCTTTTCAGCATTTTCTGTCCAGCATTTTTTCGGTAACAGCGTTTTCTGTCCAGCATTTTCTGTCATAACTTTTTCTGTCCAGCATTTTCTGTCACAGCGTTTTTCTGTCATAGCGTTTTCTGTCCAGCTTTTCAGTCGTAGTGTCACCCTACACCCACCACTTGCCGCTTGCCAGCCAGTTCACCTGCCGGGAACTCACGCCATGCTCCATGGAGGGGATGCCACACGCTTCCTGGTTTTCATGGGGGGGGCACTCACCCACCTGTTCACCTCCCGGTACCCTCGGGGGGGGATCCCTGCACGTCCGGGCACCCACCATTTCAGTCATGAGGGTTTTATCATGGCGTTCGGCCCCAGGTTTCTGTCTCTGCGTTCTTCTGTCATCACGTTCTGTCCAGGGTTTTCCGTCATATCGTTCGGTCCAGCTTTCCTGTCATATCGTTCGTTCCAGCATTTTCCGGCATAGCGTTCTGTCCAGCATTGCGGTCTGTCTAGCTTTTCCATCATAGCGTTCTGTCCAGCATTTCCGGCATAGAGTTCTGTCCAGCATTTCCGGCATAGCGTTCTGTCCAGCATTTCTGTTGTAGTGTTTCTGTACAGCTTTTCCGTCGTAGGGTTCTGTACAGCATTTCTGTCGTAGCGTTCTGTCCAGTATTTCTGTTATAGCGTGCTGTTCTGCATTTCTGTTGTAGCATTCTGTCCAGCATTTCTGTCATAGCGTTCTGTCCAGCATTTCTGTTGTAGCGTTTCTGTCCAGCATTTCTGACGTAGCGTTTCTGTCAAGCATTTTTGTCATAGCGTACTGTCCAGCATGTCTGTCTTAGCGTGCGGTCCAGTATGTCTGTCAGTGTTTCTGCCTCTGGATTCCTGTCATAACGTTCTGCCCCTGGATTCCTGTCATAGCGTTCTACCCCTGGATTCCTGTCATAGCGTTCTGCCCCTGGATTCCTGTCATAGCGTCCTGCCCCTGTATTGCTGTCATAGCGTTCTTCCCCTGGATTCCTGTCATAGCATCCTGCCCCTGGATTCCTGTCATAGGGTTCTGCCCGACATGTCTGTCTTAGCATTCTGCCCCAGGATTTCTGTCTTAGCATTTTTTATGCCCCAGGACTTCTGTCATAGCGTTTTCTGACCCTGGTTTTGTCATAGCGTTTTCTGGCCCTGGGTTTTGGTCATAGCGTTTCTGCCCCAGGGTTGCGGTCATAGTGTTCTGCCCCAGAATTTCTGTCAGCGTTTCACCCCAGCATTTCTGTCACAGCATGCTGCCCAGAATTTCGGTCATAGCTTTCTGCCCAAGCATTTTTGTCTTTGCGTCTCTACCCCAGTATTTCTGTCATAGTGTTCTGCCCCAGCATTTCTGTCATTGCGTGCTTTTCTGTCATAGTGTTCAGCTCGGCGTTCAGTCTCAGTAATTATGGCGGCTTTCAGTCTTAGCATTTCGGTCATAGCGTTTCTGCCCCAGGATTGCGGTCTTTGCATTCAGTCTCAGCGTGTTTTCAGTCACTGCATTTCTGGCCAGGATTCTGCTATTGCTTCTCTGTCTCAGTTTTTTCTGTTATAGCGTTTCTGCCCCAGGATTTCCGGTGTTGCATTTATGCCTCAGCGTTTCAGTCTTGGTTTTGCTGTCATTGCGTTCTGCCCCTCGATTTCTGTCTCTACGTTTCTGCATCAGCATTCAGTTTCAGCTTTTTCTGTCATAGCGTTGTCTCTGTCATAGCATTTGTTTCTGTCATAGCGTTGTTTCTGTCATAAGCATTTTCTGTCACAGCATTGATGTCTTTGTGTTGCTGCCAGCATGTCTGTCATAGTATTTCAGCCTTGATGGCATATTCTGGTAGTCCTTTGTCTTCGTTGTTTTGTCATGTCCCATCGTGTCTGTGTCATGTTTGTACCTGGATCAGGTAGCTAGGACTCACACGTCAGGATCTGTCATGTCTATAGATCCATACGGGCTGAGGTTTTTGTTTAATTGATTGTTGTCCGCAATCTTCTCGCCTGTATACCATACGTCATACGATGCATGTTCATTTACCACATCCATAAGACTACCCATCACAGCCTGTGGGTACACTAGCCCTGAGTTTCTGTTAATTACCTGTCTCTGCGCCTCAGGTTACTCAGGCTCACTTACCTCTAACATGGGGGTGGGGGAGGGGGGTTCGTCGTCAGGTTCATTCTCGCATAGTGGTATTGACATTTCTGTTCATGTTTTATTCTTAGGTAGGCGGGGGGCATTACATTAGTTAGTAAGGTTGAATAAAGACACCAGTCCATCCAGTTCAACCTGAGTGAGTGTCTACAATTGTCTCTATCCCTGTACATTGCACACTCACATTGGTCCCTACCCTCAAGGAGCCCACAATCCAAGGTCCCCATTCATACTAGGGCCAATTTTGAACAGAAGCCAATTGGCCTACCTGCATGTCTTTGGAGTGTGGGAGGAAACCGGAGAACCCGGAGGAAACCCACGCAGGTACAGGGAGAACATGCAAACTCCAGGCAGGTAGTGTCATGGTTGGGATTCAAACCAGCGACCCTTTTTACTGCTAGGTGAGAGTGCTAACCACTACACCACTGTGCCGCCCGTTGTTCTCCTGTCTGGTTGTCTGTCATGTCTCTAGTTTGTGTTTCAGGTTGGGCCGTCTGGGCATCCATACCGATATCAACCATGCTTGCACTCACTTCCATCAGCCCGGCTGTTGTTGGGGGCTAGTGGATTGGTGCTGATGTCGTTTTGCCACTGGGCTCACCCTTGGGTCAGAAGCAGTCGCAAATTTTTTCTTCAGTTGATGTCCTGTTGTGTTGAGGCCCTGGTTACTGCCCAGGGATGTATAGTCTATCTCAGGGTGTGTGCTAAGATACGTCCCTGTGACGGTCCTTGGGTGGTAGGTTGGGCAGACGTCAATGATTCTGGATTCCACTCTTGGCTCTGATCTTGTCTAACATATTGCCTGGAGTTCTACTTAGGGACATCAGTCCAGTCGTCTTTTCCGATCCCCAGCCTGTTCCAAGTAGGGGGGGCTTCAGCCACCTCGGGTATGTCTGTATCATGCCATGGGACTATTTCCCCAGAAGGGAGTTTGGCCCTCCTTCCTCGGTTCAGGATTTCTGACTCAGCTGTTAGGTCTCAGGCTAAAGCATGACCCAATCATATTCGGTGGGACCAGGGTCCTGTGTGCGGCATGGTTTCTCCATGTTTGTCGATATTATTACTATGGTGCATGGGCCTTATCCGCTTACTCTGTCACATCCATCAGGTATCCAGATTTTCGCACTCCTGCTAGTGGTCTTTTTTGCCACTCACCCTCTCACTCTCTTGGGGGGTGTATGTCTGAGCTATTTCACTGGTGTTTGTTGAGGTATTTTTGCCATCATTTGCAGGGGTTCCTCAGGTCAGGCCTTGTTTCTTTCCCCCCACGTATCCTCACATTTCATAAGCAGTTCATTCTCGGGTCTGGGTGTCTCGGGCTTCAGGCTCTATTCAATCTTTCAGCGGGTGTTCAGTTGGGTTCAGGGGAGTTTCTTAGGGGGTTCCTTCTCATCACCACGTCAGGAGTCGGTGTGTTCTTTTGTCACAGCGGATACTTTCCGGTTACTTGCTGGATACTTACTGTTGCTGTCTGGGAGCACACCATTATCCGTGATGGTTCATTACCTTCCCTTTTGTGTATTTTTGCCCTCTTTTCAGGCATACTGACCAGCTAGGCCAAGGCACACCTCAGGCCTTGGTTCTTAGGAGTATCGCATTTCCCGCTTGAAGACTCTGACTACAACTCCATATTAATACTCATGGGGGAACGGGAGAGGCAACTCCATATTAATAGTCATGGGGGATCGGGAGAGACAACTCCATATTAATACTCATGGGGGAAAGGGAGAGGCAACTCCATATTAATACTCATGGTGGAAAGGTAGAAGCAACTCCATATTAATACTCATGGGGGAACGGGAGAGGCAACTCCATATTAATAGTCATGGGGGAAAGGGAGAGTCAAATCCATTTTAATACTCACGGGGGAACAGGAGGGGCAACTCCACATAAATACTCATGGGGAAATGGGAGGGGCAACTCCATATTAATGCCGATGGGGGAAAGGGAGGGGCAAATCCATATTAATACTCATGATGGAAAGGTAGAGGCAACTCCATATTAATACTCATGGGGGAACGGGAGAGGCAACTCCATATTTTTTTTGATTAAAAATGTATACTTTATTTTGCAAGAAAATATACAAAAAACAAATACTTTGAACAGGGTACATTCCACTCTGTACTGCGACGCAGCGCATAAATACACTACATAACAATACAGTTCCAAGCATACAAATAAATTACATTCATCCTGCGGTATGATGCCTGATGTGTTGCACAGAGTAGTAATACCCCGAAACATCACAGCATGACGCCAAATTACCCTGAAAGCATTACAAAAAGCATGTCATAAAAATCAGGTCATGGTTTCCGGTTCCGGCGCCACATGCGAATGCTGTGAGCGGTCACAGCTCCCGCTGACCCCCTTCACACCGCAGCTTAAAAACCGGCTAGAGCTCCTTGGATAGTCCCCAGACATCACATGGACCGCTTTGTGGAGCGGTCCTACGCTCGAGCGGTCGCGGCACCGACACTCCCCGCTGAGGACACAGCATCAGGCGCAGCCAACATGGTGGCCCTAACACACGCTGAGGCGGCTCAACATATACTACCGCTGCCAGTGTTACAGGTGCAGGAGAACTCTCACCCAGCGGGCATAGCACAAGAGGTAGTGGCCCTCCTGGGCCCCATGCTGACGGCCACAGTTGATGCGGCAGTACATAAACGCCTGGAGCAGCTACACATTGAACTGCAAGCACAGGCCCAGAGGATTACACAGACAGAGGACAGAATATCGCTGCTGGAGGATGACACTATGGCCCAGTCAGCAGCATTAGCACGTATCTCTGCTGAGAACAGGGAATTATGGGAGAAAATCGATGACCTCGAAAATCGTTCCAGGAGGAACAATTTGCGCATTATTGGACTCCCAGAAGCTGTCGCAAACAACCAGCTCACTAACATGCGTGCCAAAGTAATACCAGAACAACTGGGTCTCCGCATACCATGCGTTATAGAGCGAGCGCACCGTATTGGTCAATATGTGGATAACCGCGTCAAACCCAGACACGTTATTGTAAGGTACCTGAACTATGCGGACAAAGCTGCTATTATGCAAGCTTTCCGTTGCACCCGCAACCTGTCCGTAGACGGAGTGAAGCTGCTTTTATTTGCGGACTACTCGGTTGAGGTGATGAAACAACGCAAGGCATTCTCCACGATCTGCTCTACCCTACACCACAACCAAGTGAAATTTTTTCTGGCATACCCTGCTGTTTTGCGCATTCAAACTCACACCGGGGAGCGGCTTACTTTTACGTCACCTGAAGAAGCAGAACGGCATCTAGCACATACCAGCTCTGCAATGGAACATAGGGATTCCTCAGAAGGCTCAACACCCCACCAGAGCTCTCCCTCGAAGACCCACAGACCACATTCCCCCCTGCCTTATAAACGCACTCGCCTTACCCAACCTACAGGGCGCACCGGTAATCAAGGGCGATGAACAAGGATCCTTGCACAACCATCCAGGCGGATGGACAGTGAATATCAAGAAGAAAAGTTGATAAGTATTATTTCTGTTGCTTTCCTTACTCATCTCTATCCCTGTCCTCTCGCATGACTTTGCCCCTCAGCGGCTAGATGGGACAAACCACCTGGAGCCACGGAGGACTATCCTCTCTTAGCTATTTTACCTAAATCGCTCTTATAGAGAGCTTTCTTGTATGGATTTAGGCCTCAAGTTGCCATAGGCGAACTACACACTTTGGTCGCCAATAATTTCCCATCTTGGGCCTGCTCCTGCGCTATGAGCATAACAGCTTCCTAGGCCTGGGCCCAGCCTATCAGTTCACACTGTTTATGACAGAACACGTACCTGTACCCACTCCACCCCCCCACTTCTAATGTTTGACTCGGCTCGTAGCCTTCATTATACTGCATTGGAGGGAGCGGGGTATGGCGGGAGGCTATGTTACTGGACCTAGCTGAATGTTGAAAAAAAATGAAGTTCCTGATAGACTGTATTTGTAGCTTGTTGCTTGCTGTTTATTTTTTGTTTCTTATACGATCTGTTGCAAAGTACATGTTAATTGATGCAGAATGTTTGGCTAAATGCCTTATGCCTTCAGACCTTGGAGCCAAGAGGTCCTTAGGTGCCCTGTTGATTGATGTCGTGATGTTCTGGGGGAGATTTTCCCCCCTTTATTCAACTCAGTATACCTCTCTGTATCAGACATGGCTTCATCAAGCGATAGGAATCACCTGAACATTGTTTCATGGAACGTTAGGGGGCTCCGCTCTCCAAATAAAGGTATGATGGTACTTAGACACCTAAAGCGTCTGCGGGCAGATGTGGCACTGTTACAGGAGACACACCTGTCCGCCGATGATTTACAATGCCTCCGTAGGATGTGGGTGGGGGAGGTTTACGGATCACCCGCAGTAGGCCGTAAGGCTGGGGTAGCCATACTACTACATAGGAACCTTGACTACACTATCAAAGACGTAAAATTTGATCAGGACGGGCGCAAGATAACTATCTCCATGACCGTAGCTCATAAAGACATAGCTGTCACCAATATTTATGCACCGAACTCACCAGACTCTATATTTTTCCGGGAACTGACGACTTGGGTTACATTAGTACCAGAGACCTTACACCTACTAGGAGGAGATTTTAACTCGGTAATGTCGCACGCACTTGACCGTACGGGTAAAATAACATGTAGAGGGACTAGTCAGGACGGATCAAACACTTCCTCGGCTCCCCTGGCAAAGACAATTGAGCAGCTGCAGCTTATAGACATATGGAGATTGACCCACCCAACGGATAGAGATTATACTTTTTTCTCCCCCCCACATAACTCTTTTTCCTGTATTGATTGCTTTTTTGTTTCACCAGCACTCTCACAAATGATTTGAGACCCGGAAATTAACGACGCTAGAATCTCGGACCACAACCCCATAGCTATTAATTTGCTAGACACACAAACATCGTCCCCAACACGAATGTGGCGCTTCCCTTCATACCTGGCAGGAAATGAGGATTTTCGCTGCATGCTGGCAACAGCATGGGCGGATTATACAGCCAATAATGCAGTGCATCTCTCGGACCCAAATCTCTTTTGGGAGGCCGGAAAAGCCTTCCTGCGGGGCAAAATTATTTCATACACTGCCCAGTTTAAAAAGAATGCCAAACGACAATACGTAAGGGCCAGCGAGACTCTACAATTAGCACACGAACAATTAACGATTAATCACACACCCGCATACGTTCGGACCTGGACGGCCGCCAAGAGAGAGTTCGATCTCTGGGCGGAACAACAGGAACTTGCCAAAACATCCTATTCCACCTTGTACTTCCACAAGTTTGGTAATAAGGCGGGCAAACTACTTGCAAGACTATGTACTGGGACAAAAAGGCCCACTCGCATTCTCGCCATGAAAAATTATGCGGGGGTGGTACATACTACACCTAAGGATATCAGTAAAATCCTAGCAAGTTATTACACCCATTTATACTCGGCAGACCCTGTTGATCAGAGTGTAGCGGAAGCCCTTTTAGATAAACTACACTTACCCAAACTGCCAGCAGATGCTTTAGACGCCCTTAATGAACCTATTTCCATAGAGGATATCCAAGACACAATCAAGTCATTAGCCTCTTTCAAAGCTCCGGGCCCAGACGGTCTAACAGCCGAATTTTACAAATTAACCAAAGAATTCATTCCAGATACATTGAAAATGGTTTTTAAGGCTGTCTGGGACGGAGGCCCATACCAACCTACAGGTACAGAAGCATACATAAGACAAATAGGCAAAAAAGATAGGGATCCTGCACTTCCAGGGTCGTATCGACCAATCTCATTAATCAATATAGATGTCAAAATCTTATCCAAAATTATTGCATCGCACCTTGCACTTATACTCCCATCCTTACTGCACCCGGCCCAATCGGGATTTGTAAAGGGACGCTCGGCCACTTTAAATATCTGCAAAGTCCTAACTGTACTGGAGTACGCTAAATCACACCCTGATCAAGACGTCGCCATAATGGCGTTAGATGTCGAAAAGGCTTTTGATAACATCAGCTTATCTTGGCTTTTTCAAGTGATGGAACGTCTAGCGTTCTCGGGCCCAATTATGAGCTTCCTGCACCGACTATACGAATCCCCGACGGCCTGTCTAGTTACACCTGACTTTATTTCAGACACGATTCCCCTGACGAAAGGAACACGACAGGGGTGCCCCCTTTCCCCCTTACTGTTTAACCTTGCAATCGAGCCCCTGTCTAGATTACTCAACTCGCCTGACGGAATCAGTGGTATAACAATAGGAGACCAAACGCTACAATCTGCTCTATTTGCAGACGACATATTGTTATTTTCCACCAAACCCTCAGAGGACTTTGAGAGACTTAGGGACATTTTCCAGACTTTTCGCATATGCTCGGGGTTACATATCAATTTAGAAAAAAGTGAAATACTGTCGCTCAGGCCTAAACTAGCTACTAGCTGGCTCCATCGATCCCCCCTAGATATAGCAACTCAGAGTATCACTTACTTGGGAATACGCTTTGATCGAAAACCTTCCTCTCTGTACTCACTTAATTTTCCACCGTTGATATCAAAAATTGTGAAGGAGCTGGAAGCATGGGCAGCTCTCCCCCTCTCGCTCTTTGGGAGGTGTCATCTTTTTAAAATGGTATAATTTGCGCATTTGCTCTACCCCATGCAAACTATCCCTCTTCTAATTAAACATTCTGATGTCAAATTGATTCATAGAGCGCTAACAAAATTCTTATGGGCTGGTAAAAAAACACGGGTTGCTTTACATAAGTTATGTCTCCCGAAGGCGGAAGGGGGGGGCGAGCTTGCCCAATATACATTTCTATAACCGAGCATGTTTACTCAGGCAAGGCCTAGATTGGATATCGGGCAAATCCAGATATTCTAATCATCTCTTAGAAGCAGCAGCTGCAACACCATTTGCCCTATCAGCTATTCTCCACTCAAACCCGAACAAACTACCTGTGCACCTCAAATCGAATATGCTTATCAGAGACATGGTTGTAGCTTGGAGGGAGCCTCGGAGACTGCTAGGGCTGCCTTCCAGCATCTCCCGCCACCTACCTATTCAAGCCAATCCCATGGTTCCCCCATCTACTATGCACGGAGTATTTACCAGATGGAAAGCGAAAGGTCTTACTAAAGTGCAAGACATTTACCTCCACAGTTCGGGCAAAACAAAACCTTTTCAGATGCTGGCTAGGGAATTCTCTCTACCAGCAACCCATGTTTTCTATTACCATAAATTACTCAGCTACCTCAAGAACTGTCATGGACCTATCACGGACCCTTTCCAAAAATAATTTTTAGATACAGTGCTGAATAGTGGGGACTACTCTATCTCCAGCCTATATACTAATCTTATTTCCCACCAATCTGCAAAGTACCATCTTCAACCATTTAAAAAGTGGGCTGACATATTTGATGACGTCGACCTTCCCGTAAAGATATTGGAGGGCCACAAATGAGTCCGACAACTCACTGTCTCTGAAACATGGAGAGAAACGCAATTTAAGATCCTGCACAGAGCATACTACCCCTACCACATCAACCATGCAGATCCTGAGCAGGAACGTTGCCAGTGGTGTTTGGCACAACGCCCCACACTTCTACATCACTTATGGGAATGCCCAAAGTTACTACATTCTGGGACTCCGTACTACAGTTCATACACAAGATAGCTAAAGTTAAGATACCCAGAGACCACTTACTATGTCTATTCGGATACACACCGTCCATGCCAGCATCCTCTGGGGGTAACGCTCTATGTATCCCTCAATGGGTGCATCTCTGCCTACTGGTGGCACAAAGGACTATCATGGCACAATGGATCCAGGTCACACCACCTAAGCTGTAGGCCATGAAAAGGGCCCTGATTGCACTCTTCTACCTTGAAAGGCTGGATACCATCCTGTTGAGCTTCAGCTCCACCACGCGCTTCTTTTCGAGATGGCGCAGATTTATGGAACATGTATTCTCTCAGGAAGAAATACGAACAAATATGCAACCATTTGGATACACAGATTGGTATCTTAAAAGAGATCTTACGAATGGTGATGGACGAACTTCCGAAGGGACGTTTCGCGAACGCGAACCGCGAACGCGGCCGATAGTTCGCGAACCGTAACGTTCGCGGCGGGCCCCATTGACTTCAATGGGAGGCGAACTTTGAAAACCTATAGGTCAAATTTGCAGCCACAAAATAATTATTAGCTGTGCAAACATAGTCCCACCACATGGACAATGAAATAACACATGTATGAGGTGAATCTGGGATCGACAACTACAAGCATTCTTTTTTTATATGGGAAATTGTTCTGACAATTCAGGACTGTGGAGCGCATGAAGGCAATGGAGGAGAGGGAAGGTCAGGGACCAGGGTAGGCAAAGAAGAGGGTGCAGGAGATGATCACCAGCAGCGTCACATACAGCAATGACACCTGCACCGTGATAGAGTCATCTGACAACAGCACCGTGATACAGAGCACTGACATCAGCAGCGTGACATACAGCAATGACATCAGCACCGTGATATACAGCACTGACAGCAGCACCGTGATAGAGAGCACTGACATCAGCAGCGTGACATTAAGCACTCACACCAGCACCGTGATATACAGCACTGACAGCAGCACCGTGATAGGGAGCACTGACATAAGAAACGTGACATACAGCACTGACATCAGCACCGTGATATACAGCACTGACAGCAGCACCGTGATAGAGAGCACTGACATCAGAAGCGTGACATACAGCACTGACATCAGCACCGTGATATACAGCACTGACAGCAGCACCGTGATAGAGAGCACTGACATCAGCAGCGTGACCTTAAGCACTCACACCAGCACCGTTATATACAGCACTCACACCAGCACCGTTATATACAGCACTGACAGCAGCACCGTGACAGAGAGCACTGACATCAGCACCGTGATATACAGCACTGACACCTGCACCGTAAGCAGCCCCAGGAGGAAGTCAGCACAGCACAGGGATGGTGTGATCCCCTCATAATAAGAACCCCCAGGAGAAAATCAGCACAGGGATGGTGTGATCCCCTCATAATAAGAACCCCCAGGAGAAAATCGGCACAGCACAGGGATGGTGTGATCCCCTCATAATAAGAACCCCCAGGAGAAAATCAGCACAGGGATGGTGTGATCCCCTCATAATAAGAACCCCCAGGAGAAAATCAGCACAGGACACAGGGATGGTGTGATCCCCTCATAATAAGAACCCCCAGGAGAAAATCAGCACAGGGATGGTGTGATCCCCTGATAATAAGAACCCCCAGGAGAAAATCAGTACAGGACACAGGGATGGTGTGATCCCCTCATAATAAGAACCCCCAGGAGAAAATCAGCACAGCACAGGGATGGTGTGATCCCCTCATAATAAGAATCCCCAGGAGAAAATCAGCACAGGACACAGGGATGGTGTGATCCCCTCATAATAAGAACCCCCAGGAGAAAATCAGCACAGGACACAGGGATGGTGTGATCCCCTCATAATAAGAACCCCGAGGAGGAAATCAGCACAGGACACAGGGATGGTGTGATCCCCTCATAATAAGAACCCCCAGGAGAAAATCAGCACAGGGATGGTGTGATCCCCTCATAATAAGAACCCCCAGGAGAAAATCAGCACAGCACAGGGATGGTGTGATCCCCTCATAATAAGAACCCCCAGGAGAAAATCAGCACAGGACACAGGGATGGTGTGATCCCCTCATAATAAGAACCCCCAGGAGAAAATCAGCACAGCACAGGGATGGTGTGATCCCCTCATAATAAGAACCCCCAGGAGAAAATCAGCACAGCACAGGGATGGTGTGATCCCCTCATAATAAGAACCCCCAGGAGAAAATCAGCACAGGACACAGGGATGGTGTGATCCCCTCATAATAAGAACCCCCAGGAGAAAATCAGCACAGCACAGGGATGGTGTGATCCCCTCATAATAAGAACCCCCAGGAGAAAATCAGCACAGCACAGGGATGGTGTGATCCCCTCATAATAAGAACCCCCAGGAGAAAATCAGCACAGGACACAGGGATGGTGTGATCCCCTCATAATAAGAACCCCCAGGAGAAAATCAGCACAGGACACAGGGATGGTGTGATCCCCTCATAATAAGAACCCCCAGGAGAAAATTAGCACAGGGATGGTGTGATCCCCTCATAATAAGAACCCCCAGGAGAAAATCAGCACAGGGATGGTGTGATCCCCTCATAATAAGAACCCCCAGGAGAAAATCAGCACAGCACAGGGATGGTGTGATCCCCTCATAATAAGAACCCCCAGGAGAAAATCAGCACAGGACACATGGATGGTGTGATCCCCTCATAATAAGAACCCCCAGGAGAAAATCAGCACAGGACACAGGGATGGTGTGATCCCCTCATAATAAGAACCCCCAGGAGAAAATCAGCACAGCACAGGGATGGTGTGATCCCCTCATAATAAGAACCCCCAGGAGAAAATCAGCACAGGACACAGGGATGGTGTGATCCCCTCATAATAAGAACCCCCAGGAGAAAATCAGCACAGCACAGGGATGGTGTGATCCCCTCATAATAAGAACCCCCAGGAGAAAATCAGCACAGGGATGGTGTGATCCCCTCATAATAAGAACCCCCAGGAGAAAATCAGCACAGGGATGGTGTGATCCTCTCATAATAAGAACCCCCAAGAGAAAATCAGCACAGGGATGGTGTGATCCCCTCATAATAAGAACCCCCAGGAGAAAATCAGCACAGCACAGGGATGGTGTGATCCCCTCATAATAAGAACCCCCAGGAGAAAATCAGCACAGGACACAGGGATGGTGTGATCCCCTCATAATAAGAACCCCCAGGAGAAAATCAGCACAGCACAGGGATGGTGTGATCCCCTCATAATAAGAACCCCCAGGAGAAAATCAGCACAGGACACAGGGATGGTGTGATCCCCTCATAATAAGAACCCCCAGGAGAAAATCAGCACAGCACAGGGATGGTGTGATCCCCTCATAATAAGAACCCCCAGGAGAAAATCAGCACAGCACAGGGATGGTGTGATCCCCTCATAATAAGAACCCCCAGGAGAAAATCAGCACAGGACACAGGGATGGTGTGATTCCCCTCATAATAAGAACCCCCTAGGAGAAAATCAGCACAGGACACAGGGATGGTGTGATCCCCTCATAATAAGAACCCCCAGGAGAAAATCAGCACAGGACACAGGGATGGTGTGATCCCCTCATAATAAGAACCCCCAGGAGAAAATCAGGACAGGACACAGGGATGGTGTGATCCCCTCATAATAAGAACCCCCAGGAGAAAATCAGCACAGCACAGGGATGGTGTGATCCCCTCATAATAAGAACCCCCAGGAGAAAATCAGCACAGGACACAGGGATGGTGTGATCCCCTCATAATAAGAACCCCCAGGAGAAAATTAGCACAGGGATGGTGTGATCCCCTCATAATAAGAACCCCCAGGAGAAAATCAGCACAGGGATGGTGTGATCCCCTCATAATAAGAACCCCCAGGAGAAAATCAGCACAGCACAGGGATGGTGTGATCCCCTCATAATAAGAACCCCCAGGAGAAAATCAGCACAGGACACATGGATGGTGTGATCCCCTCATAATAAGAACCCCCAGGAGAAAATCAGCACAGGACACAGGGATGGTGTGATCCCCTCATAATAAGAACCCCCAGGAGAAAATCAGCACAGCACAGGGATGGTGTGATCCCCTCATAATAAGAACCCCCAGGAGAAAATCAGCACAGGACACAGGGATGGTGTGATCCCCTCATAATAAGAACCCCCAGGAGAAAATCAGCACAGCACAGGGATGGTGTGATCCCCTCATAATAAGAACCCCCAGGAGAAAATCAGCACAGGGATGGTGTGATCCCCTCATAATAAGAACCCCCAGGAGAAAATCAGCACAGGGATGGTGTGATCCTCTCATAATAAGAACCCCCAAGAGAAAATCAGCACAGGGATGGTGTGATCCCCTCATAATAAGAACCCCCAGGAGAAAATCAGCACAGCACAGGGATGGTGTGATCCCCTCATAATAAGAACCCCCAGGAGAAAATCAGCACAGGACACAGGGATGGTGTGATCCCCTCATAATAAGAACCCCCAGGAGAAAATCAGCACAGCACAGGGATGGTGTGATCCCCTCATAATAAGAACCCCCAGGAGAAAATCAGCACAGGACACAGGGATGGTGTGATCCCCTCATAATAAGAACCCCCAGGAGAAAATCAGCACAGCACAGGGATGGTGTGATCCCCTCATAATAAGAACCCCCAGGAGAAAATCAGCACAGCACAGGGATGGTGTGATCCCCTCATAATAAGAACCCCCAGGAGAAAATCAGCACAGGACACAGGGATGGTGTGATTCCCCTCATAATAAGAACCCCCTAGGAGAAAATCAGCACAGGACACAGGGATGGTGTGATCCCCTCATAATAAGAACCCCCAGGAGAAAATCAGCACAGGACACAGGGATGGTGTGATCCCCTCATAATAAGAACCCCCAGGAGAAAATCAGGACAGGACACAGGGATGGTGTGATCCCCTCATAATAAGAACCCCCAGGAGAAAATCAGCACAGCACAGGGATGGTGTGATCCCCTCATAATAAGAACCCCCAGGAGAAAATCAGCACAGGACACAGGGATGGTGTGATCCCCTCATAATAAGAACCCCCAGGAGAAAATTAGCACAGGGATGGTGTGATCCCCTCATAATAAGAACCCCCAGGAGAAAATCAGCACAGGGATGGTGTGATCCCCTCATAATAAGAACCCCCAGGAGAAAATCAGCACAGCACAGGGATGGTGTGATCCCCTCATAATAAGAACCCCCAGGAGAAAATCAGCACAGGACACAGGGATGGTGTGATCCCCTCATAATAAGAACCCCCAGGAGAAAATCAGCACAGGACACAGGGATGGTGTGATCCCCTCATAATAAGAACCCCCAGGAGAAAATCAGCACAGCACAGGGATGGTGTGATCCCCTCATAATAAGAACCCCCAGGAGAAAATCAGCACAGGACACAGGGATGGTGTGATCCCCTCATAATAAGAACCCCCAGGAGAAAATCAGCACAGCACAGGGATGGTGTGATCCCCTCATAATAAGAACCCCCAGGAGAAAATCAGCACAGCACAGGGATGGTGTGATCCCCTCATAATAAGAACCCCCAGGAGAAAATCAGCACAGGACACAGGGATGGTGTGATTCCCCTCATAATAAGAACCCCCTAGGAGAAAATCAGCACAGGACACAGGGATGGTGTGATCCCCTCATAATAAGAACCCCCAGGAGAAAATCAGCACAGGACACAGGGATGGTGTGATCCCCTCATAATAAGAACCCCCAGGAGAAAATCAGGACAGGACACAGGGATGGTGTGATCCCCTCATAATAAGAACCCCCAGGAGAAAATCAGCACAGCACAGGGATGGTGTGATCCACTCATAATAAGAACCCCCAGGAGAAAATCAGCACAGGACACAGGGATGGTGTGATCCCCTCATAATAAGAACCCCCAGGAGAAAATTAGCACAGGGATGGTGTGATCCCCTCATAATAAGAACCCCCAGGAGAAAATCAGCACAGGGATGGTGTGATCCCCTCATAATAAGAACCCCCAGGAGAAAATCAGCACAGCACAGGGATGGTGTGATCCCCTCATAATAAGAACCCCCAGGAGAAAATCAGCACAGGACACAGGGATGTTGTGATCCCCTCATAATAAGAACCCCCAGGAGAAAATCAGCACAGGACACAGGGATGGTGTGATCCCCTCATAATAAGAACCCCCAGGAGAAAATCAGCACAGCACAGGGATGGTGTGATCCCCTCATAATAAGAACCCCCAGGAGAAAATCACCACAGGACACAGGGATGGTGTGATCCCCTCATAATAAGAACCCCCAGGAGAAAATCAGCACAGCACAGGGATGGTGTGATCCCCTCATAATAAGAACCCCCAGGAGAAAATCAGCACAGCACAGGGATGGTGTGATCCCCTCATAATAAGAACCCCCAGGAGAAAATCAGCACAGGACACAGGGATGGTGTGATTCCCCTCATAATAAGAACCCCCTAGGAGAAAATCAGCACAGGACACAGGGATGGTGTGATCCCCTCATAATAAGAACCCCCAGGAGAAAATCAGCACAGGACACAGGGATGGTGTGATCCCCTCATAATAAGAACCCCCAGGAGAAAATCAGGACAGGACACAGGGATGGTGTGATCCCCTCATAATAAGAACCCCCAGGAGAAAATCAGCACAGCACAGGGATGGTGTGATCCCCTCATAATAAGAACCCCCAGGAGAAAATCAGCACAGGACACAGGGATGGTGTGATCCCCTCATAATAAGAACCCCCAGGAGAAAATCAGCACAGGACACATGGATGGTGTGATCCCCTCATAATAAGAACCCCCAGGAGAAAATCAGCACAGCACAGGGATGGTGTGATCCCCTCATAATAAGAACCCCCAGGAGAAAATCAGCACAGGGATGGTGTGATCCCCTCATAATAAGAACCCCCAGGAGAAAATCAGCACAGCACAAAACTCAGTGACAGTGACAAAACTCTTAGTCCCTATACCGATGAAGGACTGCTGCAGTATAGGGCAGCAGTCAAGTATAATATTCTTTCTATATTTGGAAGAAAGAATATTATACGTGTACAAGCCTATTACCATACCACTGATACCAGTCCTGAAAAGAACCTTTGTGGAACTAATAGTAACAGCTACTGTTTAAACTGACCCTCACTGCCTGACACACTGCTTCCTTCCTGTCCCTATACAAACTGGCAAAACAGAGGAGACTGGAACGATAACTGGTTACTCGAATAGCACTTTTGTGGACCTGATAGTAACAGCTAATGATGATGATGATGACTAATCTGGCTGTCCCTAAAATAGCAGCACACAGCGCTCTGTCCCTTTCTCTAAACTGACAAAAGACACTCAGGCTGCTGCAACAATCAGTAGCACAGCAAACCTATATACACCTAACACCTATACCAGTCCTGAAAAGAACTTTTGTGTACCAAATAGCTAGCGATTTATCTCTCCCTACTCCACACAGCAACCTTTCCCTATAGTGACAGAAGAAAGAATGTAAAATGGCCGCCGGATCGGGTGTATTTATAGGTTAGGGGGAATGTCCAAGTGACCTTGTGCTGTAATGTCTCAATTGTCTGTCCTGTACCCCATGATGGATGTGTCATCAGGTCAAAGTTCTTTTACACAGTAAAAACACGGAAGTCCGCCGGGCGAACGGCGCCAATAGTCCGCCGAACTTGCGGACCGCGAACAGCTGAAATTCGCCACGAAACGACCGCCGGGCGAACTGTTCGGCCATCACTACTTACGAACTCTTTGGGTGTCCTAAA
The DNA here is from genome assembly GCF_037356315.1 of Lithobates pipiens. Lineage (NCBI taxonomy): Eukaryota > Metazoa > Chordata > Amphibia > Anura > Ranidae > Lithobates > Lithobates pipiens. Next base: position 2,841,395 of record NW_027507882.1, read on the forward strand.
GCTACCCAACACAGTAACCTCATAGCGGTCCCCCCGGCCCCGATAGGACTACCTTGATTAGGCTCTGGCATAGATTTATATTTGTTTGACCTAGAATGTTGCTTCCGCTCCTGAAGGCACTAAATGTTTGTAGATGTCATGTTAGCATAACACCAAGACATACTTATGCATAATCTGTATTTCATATATATGACTTGTATGTTTATATGACTGAAAATCTCAATAAACATTGTTTCAAAAAATAAATAAAAATCAGGTCATACTGTCATAGTCAAAGTGAAATTCAAATGGCATTTCAGTGAGCAACAGGTGTGATGGGGGGGGTGGGCTGGAGGTGGAGAAGGTGGGGTAGGGAGTGAGAAAAAGAGTACATAGGCCCGAAGCTTTATTGAACTGCCAAAGGATACATAGTGGTGGGGGGGGAGGGGAAATCTTCAGACCTCCTCTTCCTCCTTAAAGTCCATCAAGTGATAGTCTCTGAGCAGACTGTGAATCAGTCTGCGACAGTCCTCGATGGACATCCTCTCCCTCTGGGGGATGAGGAGCTTTCTGGCACACCAGACAGTGTCCTTAAAGCAACACAGCACCCGCCAGGTACTATCAATGTCCTCCTGTGAATGAGTTCCACAAAATAGTCCATTCAACACACCAAAGTGTGTGATAGCAATCTGTGGAACAAAGTCTTTGAGATCAGGTTCCAGAGCCCTCAACAGGCCCTGTGCAAAGGGACACTCCCAGAAAACATGCAGCGCAGTTTCCTCCTGGATGATGCAAAAGGGGCAGTGTCTGTATCTGCACAGGTTTCTGGCATGCATGAATGTCCTGAGTGGCAACCCCCTTGGATTGCCATCCATGCCAGATCTTTGTCCCTGTTGGTGAGTCTCTTTGAAGAAATATTCCTCCAGACCACTTTTCAAGTGGCTGAAGGGAGGCCTGGAACAGTCTCAACAATGTCCGATGCTCTAATCAACTTGTGGATAGTTTTTGGCTTCCACAAGTCGTGCTTCACTCCTTGTAGCCCCAGCTCCTTAAAGCGGGAGTCCGCGTTTTTTTTTTTTTTTTTAAAGCCAGCAGCTACAAATACTGCAGCTGCTGACTTTTAAAATAGTGACACTTACCTGTCCAGCGCGCCCGCGATGTCGGCACCCGAAGCCGATCTCTCGATTGTCTCTCGGGTGCTGCCGCCGCCATCTTGGGTATGGGAATCAGGAAGTGGAGCCTTTCGGCTTCATTTCCCGGCTCCCTACTGTGCATGCGTGAGTCGTGCTGCGCAATAAGGATGGACCCGCTGCCTCTGGTATCTGTGTGTTTCCCAGCAGGCAGCGGGGAACTTTCAGAAAAGGGGCGTAATCTACACCCCTTTCCGCAGAGAGCTATCCCGGAAGTGGGTGCAGATAACTGTACTGTACAGGTACCTGCACCCCCCTCCCCCCTGAAAGGTGCCAATTGTGGCGCCGGAGGGGGGGAGGATTCCAATGAGCGGAAGGTCCACTTTAGGGTGGACCTCCGCTTTAATAAACTTGAAAGTGTCCAAGTAGTACCAAGGAGTGTCCCAGTTGTAGGGGATGGAGCTGTCCCATTTGTCCCATCCAAGGGACCTCCAAAGAGGCAGGAGGAAAAAATGGGACATGGAGTTACCACCAGAGTGTACAGTTCTGTCCACCAAAGAACACCCTCAGTAGAGTGGCAATGTCGGGCACACCCTTACCGCCCTTAAGTGGTTCCTTGAACATAACCGCCCGTTTTACTCTGTCCATTTTGGAGCTCCGGATTAAGTGAAACACTGCCCTGGTGATGGCCTTGCAGGTGTTAACCCGGGGGGCCAGGCCTGGGCGAGGTACTGCAACACAGGGAGGATCTCGCTGCTGAGTACCAGTGTTTTACCTTCGATGGTGAGTTCTCTGAGGCTCCAAAGTCCAAACTTTTGTCACATTTTAGACAGTCTTTCTTCCCAGGACTTCAGGGCTGCGCCCTCTGCTCCAAACCAGTCCCCAAGAATTTTGATGAAGTCTGCTTTGATGCTGAAGGGCATGGGTGCAGAAGAAGGCAGGAACCACTTTCCGAAGAGCATGACTTCCGACTTCCCGCAGTTGACCTTTGCCCGTGAAGCTTGGCCGAAGTCCTCACAGGTCTGGGCGAGTATGTCGATGGAGCGCCGGTCGGCACAGAACTCCGTCACATCATCCATGTAGAGTGAGCACTTGATCTCCCGTCTGTCCGGTCCTGGTGCGGTGATCCCTGGTGCAGGGATTTTCCAACCGTTCACCAGCACCACACTACAGATGTCATTATACATAACATTTACATACGAGCAAAACATTTCCCCAAGACCAAACCTGCGCAGAGCGCTGCACATAAACTCGTGAGAGACACGGAGAAAGGCCTTCTCCTGGTCAAGACTGACCAGGGCCACGTGCACATGACCGACATGAATGTACTGGACCGTGTCCCGGAAAAGCGCAAGGCTGTCCGCAATCCTGCGACCAGGAATGCCACAAGTCTGATCCAGGTGGATGATCTGTCCGATGACAGATTTCAGCCTGTTGGCCAGAACTTTGGCGAGGATTTTGTAGTCCATGTTCAGAAGAGAGATCGGACGCCAATTTTTCAGGTCCGATCTCTCCCCCTTGCGCTTATACAAAATTGTGATCATCCCCTCCCTCAGTGTCGGAGGCATTCTGCCCTCCACCACCATCTCCTCGTACAGCTTGAGCAGATCCGGACCCACGAGATCCCACAGCGTTACATAAAGTTCAACTGGGAGACCATCGCAGCCCGGGGTCCTGACCCGCCTAAAGGATTTAGCGGCAGAGTGCAGCTCCTCCAACACCAAGGGGGCGTTGACGGCCGATGAACCTGCAGGATCAATTGGGTTAGAGATACCTGACAGGAACCTGTCGGCTGCCTGTGTGTCTGTTGTTTTTGGGGAGTAGAGGTTGGTGTAGTAGTCGCTGACCACTTGCATCACAGCCTCCTTTCCCTTCTGGAGTGTTCCGGTCTCGTCACACAGCTCTGACAAGGGTGTGTGTCCTGAGTGGAGTTTCCTGAAAAAGAAAGAGTTACACTTCTCACCTTTCTCAAGATTCTCCACCTTGGTGCGGAAGACAATGTGCCTGGATTCTTCCTCAAAGTGCCCTTTCAGGCTCTTCTTGGTGTCCTCCAGGTCCTGCCTAACGTCCCAGCCGCAGTGATGAAGGTCCTGCAGGGACTGCAGCTGACGTTGCAGTCTCCCGAGTTCCCTCTTCCTGGCACACACTCGCTGGCGTCCCCTTGCCTGAAAGAAGCTGCGCAGCTTGACCTTCACAAACTCCCACCAGTCACTTACCCTTCCGAAGAATCGCTTTTCCTCCGTCCAGGTGGCATAGGCCTCCCGGAGTTCCCCCATCAATTCCTCATCTTCCAGCAGGGTACTATTCAGCTTCCAGGAGCCTGGTCCACGGGCAAAGCCCTCGCCCAAGTCACCCCGAAAGTGAATAGCCCTGTGGTCAGAGAAAAAACAGGGGATTATAGAGAAATCGCGATGCTTGACTGCTCTTGAAGTGAGCACGAAGTCGATCCTGGAACGCACCGATCCATCGGGTCAGCACCATAAGTAGTTCACGGTACCTTTCCCTTTGGATCCCACAGCGTCCTGCAAGGAAGCCTCCGAGATCATCTCCTTGAGCAGCCTAGATGTAGCTGTGCTGGAGCTGCGCCCATCCTCCTCTATCGGACAGTTAAAATCACCGCCGATTACTACTGCCCTGGTGGTGACGAGTTGGGTCCGCAGGGTCTGGAAAAGTTCCAGCCGCTCATTCTAATCTGGGGGGGCGTACACATTGATGAGCCTAATTGGCTCTCCCACCCACGAGCCGTCTATGACCAGAAGACGGCCACAGACTAGCTCATGGATGGAGTCAACCGTGAAGCGTCCACCCCTGACGAGAATGGCTACCCCTAGAGACTTACAATTGCCACCCCCGGACCAGTAGGAGGGACCAAGGGTCCACTTGGAGGTCAGATGTGTGTAGCTCCTCAGAGGAGGAAGTGCGCACTCCTGGAGCATGTAGACATCACTCTGCTGAGTGGAAAGAAATGTCAGTGCCGCTTGCCTTCTAGATGTATCCTTGATACTCCTCACATTAATGGGAAAGATTGAGATCTCTGCCATAATGAAAAAGGGTATGAGGTCTAGTCAGCAAGGGACCGAACGAACCTCCCCGGAGGGGGGCCTTATGTTGCTTCCTCTGCCTGTCCTGTGTTCTCGGACAGACCGAGCTCCTCCAGGACAGCCTCCATCATCTTTTGGTTGATGTTGACGTGAAGGTTCAGGGCGAGGTCAGGCTCAGGGTCGGCCATGACCTCATCCTCTCCCCCCACATCCTCATCCTTCTCCCCCGCCGACTCAAGGTCCTCCACTATTGGCTCTGGTCCATCGCTGTCGCGCAGGTCCCCATTGAGCCTTTTAGTGGAGGTGGCGGGTTCCTCTGCTGTTGGACTGCTAGGCTTCCGTTTCCGGCTTCCTGAGGGTCCACTGGTGGGGGTGGAAGGGAGGGCGGGGAAGTCCTGCAGGGAGGACAGGTCCGGGGTGGGTGGGGGAGGGTCTCCTCCAGTGCAGAGGTGATGGGTGGGGGTGTGCTGGAGGCAGGGGCTGGGGCCTGGGCAGGGGAAGGGGTCTGGGCTGGGCAGGGGTAGGGGTGGTGGGCTTACCAGTGGTCTTTCCGAGGTTCCTTTGTTTTTCCGGCTGCTTCTTCCCGGTGCTGGCGGATGGTTTGCCCTGGATTAGGGTTCCAGCGTAAGACCAGGTCCTCTTGGGGCAGTGTTTAAACACATGCTCGGCCGCTCCGCAGAGGTTGCAGGCTTTGGACCTTGGACAATCCTTGGTCTCATGGCCTGTGACCCTACAGAACCTGCAAGCAAGCTCTGTGCAATCCTTACCCATATGTCCGGTGTGGCTACACCTGTTACAGGTGTAGGGTATCCCGGGGTAGTAAAGGATTTGATTTACCCAGGGAGAAGCACGGCTGCAGGTGCTGGATGTCCCCCGAAGGGTCCTTCCTGAACTTGCAGAGCACAGACCACTTACCTATCCAGAAGCCGTTGTCATCGAGGATTCGGACAGGGTCCTTCACCACGGTGCAGAACCTCTGGAGGTAAGTAGCTATGTCCTTACCTGGGGTATGGGGGCTCCTCATGGCCACCGTCACCCACTTTTCATCCCGTGTTATGGGGCAGTTCGCAGCGAACTTACGGAAAGGGGATTCAGGACCACTCGTCTTTACCATGTCCCAGTACCTTCTGCAGACCTGGAACGACACAAAAGTTATAAAGAAAATACCTTTTGTGAAGGCCTGCACCGAAAGCGTTTCCGCTTTGCTGAACCCCTGCTCCAGTATCATCTTCTTTCCGAAGATCTCTGGGGTCATGTCGGGGGCTCTTCCGTCCACCTCCTTCAGCTGCAGCACGACCGTCTGCTTCATCCAAGGCTCTAGGGTAGGGAGCCCGTCTGCAGGCAAGCATGGCTTGGCTGGTTTTGGCTGGCTGGCGCCGGACGGGGTGGGGGTGGAGGCCGCGACATTCTCGGGGGCCTTGGAGGAAGTGGCTGGAGCGGGGATCTTCTTGTTCTTTCCGGTCTTCTTTTCGCTTTTCCCCATCGTCTCGGAGATGGAAGTGTTCTTAGGCGGCTTCCTTCTGGTTCCTCGACGTCTTCACTCTTTTTTGTAGCCTTTACAAAGGCTCTAGCATCTACTGCCCGGAGGTAGTAATGCGGTGAGGGGGGGGGGAGGAGGGAAGACCGCAATCTCGTTCCTTGTGGGGACTAAGCCTCTAGCCCAATAGCAGCAAGTAGGTGAAGCTGAATTTAATCAACGATCCTACAAGGCCGAGCAGAGGGTACCGCACAAGGACCTAATGGCTTGGATAGATACAAGTGGCTCTCAACGTCCTAGCTGTGAAGCAGAGACACCCCTACAGGCTATAGTCGATACTACACTTGATCTTAGCCAAAAGGCCGAGAAGCGAGTCAACTCCATATTACCGTATATACTCGAGTATAGGCCGACCCGAATATAAGCCGAGGCCCCCAATTTACCCCCAAAAAAACTGGCAAACTTATTGACTCGTGTATAAGCCGAGGGTGAGACATGCCTGTCCATCCCTGTGTGTGTGTCCGTCCATCCCTGTGTGTCCGTCCATCCCTGTGTGTCCGTCCATCCCTGTGTGTCCGTCCATCCATCCCTGTGTGTGTGTGTGTCCATCCATCCATCCATCCCTGTGTGTGTGTGTCTCCATCCATCCATCCATCCATCCCTGTGTGTGTGTGTCTCCATCCATCCATCCATCCCTGTGTGTGTCTCCATCCATCCACCCATCCCTGTGTGTGTCTCCATCCATCCACCCATCCCTGTGTGTGTGTGTATCCATGTGTGTGTGTGTGTGTGTGTGTGTGTGTGTGTGTGTGTGTGTGTGTGTGTGTGTGTGTCCAGCCTACCTTTGTCCCGAGCCTCCGTCCCGTGCCTTGCCTCCTTGCCTCCGTTCCGTCCCGTGCCGTCCCGTGCCGTGCCGTGCCTTGCCGTCGTGTCGTGCCTTGCCTTGCCTCCGTCCTGTCCCGTCCCGTCCCGTCCCGTGCCGTGCCGTGCCTTGCCTTGCCTTGCCTTGCCTCTGTCCCGTGCCCTCTTCGGCGGCCATTGTAAAATTCAAAAGCCGCGCCTCCTCCTTCGCCTGTGATAGGCGGAACACTGAATTTCCCAGCAGCCTGTGTTCCGCCTATCACTGACGTCGTATCATCCTCGTCCGTAGTACGAGGATGATACGATGTCCGTGATAGGCGGAACACAGGCTGCTGGGAAATTCAGTGTTCCGCCTATCACAGGCGAAGGCGGAGCCGGAGGCGCGGCTTTTGAATAGAATGGCCGCTGTCTGTCTGCTCGACACGCTGATCGAGCGGGCAGACAGCGATGACTCGAGTATAAGCCGAGGGGGGCACTTTCAGCCTCAAAAAAGAGGCTGAAAATCTCGGCTTATACTCGAGTATATACGGTACTACTCGTGGTGGAAAGGTAGAGGAAACTCCATATTAATACACATGGGGGAACGGGAGAGGCAACTCCATATTAATACTCATGGGGGAAAGGGAGAGGCAACTCCATATTAATAGTCATGGGGGAAAGGGAGAGTCAACTCCATATTAATACTCATGGGGGAAAGAAAGGGGCAGCTACATATTAATATCATTGGGGAAAGGCAAAGGAAACTCCATTTAAATACTCATGGGGAAATGGGAGGAGCAACTCCATATTAATGCAGATGGAGGAAAGGGAGAGGCAACTCCATATTAATACTCATGGGGGAATGGGAGAGGCAACTCCATATTACTACTCATGGTGGAAATGTAGAGGAAACTCCATATTAATACTCATAGGGGAACGGGAGAGGCAACTCCATATTAATACTCATGGGGAACGGGAGAGGCAACTGCATATTTATAGTCATGGGTAGGGATGAGCTTCGTGTTCGAGTCGAACGTATGTTCGACTCGAACATTGGCTGTTCGGCCGTTCGGCGAATTCCGAACGTTTGGGCCGTTCGCGTCAAAATTCGAGTGGCGCGCGCGGACCACAATGCACTGCGGTGGCGCAGTGCATTGCTGGCTCATGATTGGCCAAGCATGCACTGTGACCCCGCATGCTTGGCCAATCGTAGCGCCAGCAGCGAGGAGAGCCATGATTGGCCACAGGCATCCTGCCTGTGGCCAATCATAGCTCAGGCTGTGTAGTGCACGCCCCACACTATATAAGGCCGCCTTTGAGGTGGCCTCGTGTAGTGTGTTAGCATCTGAAGCAGTGGGTGTTCTGTGTACCTTCAACACAGTACACACCAATCGTTTTTGGCTGATTTCCTATCTTGCTGCTGTGTAGTGGTTGTCATCTGTGCCCTGACCGCAGTATACACCACTATATTCACCTCACCTATATAGCTAGTGATCTAGCTTTAACCACTTAACAACTGCCCATTGCCGATTAACGGCTTCAGGGCGGTTGTTTAACTCTGAGAGGCCGTTAATTAACGGCCTCCCAGAATTCTGCTCTCGTGCGCCCCCTGGGGCGCGCACTCGAGAGCATCCGTGACCGCCGGGTCCACAGGACCCGGCGCATCACGGATCACGGTAAACGGCCGCTCGTCGCGGCCGTTTACCACGTGATCGCTCCGTCAAATGACGGAGTGATCACTTGTAAACAAACCGGCGTCATGTTATGACGCCGGTTCCTCCCTCCCCTCTCTGTACCGATCGGTACAGCGGAGGGGAAAGAGATCGTGTCAGCAGCGATGTGGGCTGCATCTGCAGTGCCCACATCGCTGCTCACCGAATTTAACCCCTCAATTCCCTGCCAATACTCTGCAATACCAGTGCATACTCTGCAGTACCCTGCCATTACTCTGCAGTACCCCGCCATTACTCTGCAGTACCCCGCCATTACTCTGCAGTGCAGTACCCTGCCATTACTCTGCAGTACCCTGCCATTACTCTGCAGTACCCCCCATTACTCTGCAGTACCCCCAATACTCTGCAGTACCCCCAATACTCTGCAGTACCCGCCATTACTCTGCAGTACCCCGCCATTACTCTGCAGTGCAGTACCCTGCCATTACTCTGGAGTACCCTGCCATTACTCTGCAGTACCCCCCATTACTCTGCAGTAACCCCCATTACTCTGCAGTACCCTACCATTACTCTGGAGTACCCCCCAATACTCTGCAGTACCCTGCTATTACTCTGTAGTACCCCGCCAATACTCTGCAATACCCTGCCATAAATTGCCATACCCAGCCATACTCGGAGATACCCAGCCATACTCGGTGATACCCTGAAATACCCAGCCATAGACGCCCCCCACCCCTCACCGCCCTCCGGTGCTTCTACCAACTCGCCAGTACGATCAAAGCCAGAATCTTTTTTTTATTTTTTATTTCAGGCTTCCCAGCCTAGAGGTGAGATGTGGGGTCATATTGACCCCCAGATTTCACTGTAAAGAGGACCTGTCACCCCATATTCCTATTACAAGGGATGTTTACATTCCTTGTAATAGGAATAAAAGTGATCAAAAAAATATTTTTGGGGAAAAAAATGTCAAACTAAAATAAATAAAGTAAAATGAGCAATAAAAAAAAAAATTTTTTTTTTAAAGCGCCCATGTCCCCATGTGCTCGCATGCAGAAGCGAACGCATGTGTAAGCCCCGCCCACATATGAAAACGGTGTTCAAACCACACATGTGAGGTATCGCCGAGAACGTTAGAGCAAGAGCAATAATTCTAGTCCTAGACCTCCTCTGCAACTCAAAACATGTAACCAGTAAAAAAAATTTTAAGCGTCGCCTATGGGGATTTTTTAAGTAGCGACGTTTGGCGCCATTCCACGGGCATGTGCAATTTTGAAGAGTGACATGTTTGATATCTATTTACTCAGCATAACTTCATCTTTCACTTTATGCAAACATTGGGCTAACTTTACTGTTTTTTTTGTTTGTTTTTTAAGCACAAAACAGTTTTTTCCCCCCAAAAAACACGTTTGAAAAATTGCTGTGCAAATACCGTGTGAGATAAAAATTTGCAACGACCACCATTGTATTCTCCAGGGTCTTTTGGTATGCATATGCTGTGTGTGTGAAATAACCTGATAATATGACAATTTTGTGGAAAAAAAAAAAAAAAGGAAATAGCCCGTCAGTACTTCAGGTGTGATCAATTTTCAGATATTGGCACCATAGCTTGTGGACTCTATAACTTTCACAAAGACCAAATAATATCCACCAATTTGTACTTATTTTTACCAAAGATATGTAGTAGTATGAATTTTGGCCCAAATTTATGAAGAAAAAATTACTAATCTGCTAAATTTTATAACAGAAACGAAGAAAAATTCATTTTTTCGCAGAATTTTCGGTCTTTTTTCTTTTATAGCACAAAAAATAAAAAACTGAGAGGTGATTAAATACCACCAAAAGAAAGCTCTATTTGTGTGAAAAAAAGGACAAACATTTCCTATAGGTCCAGTGTTGCATGACTGAGTAATTGTCATTCAAAATGTGAGGGCACCGAAAGCTGAAAATTGGTCTGGTTATTAAGGGTGTTTAAGTGCCCAGTGGTCAAGTGGTTAATAATAGAGCTTGCAGTCAGTAGTGTTAGGAGATAGTGCGTGCTGTCTGCGTGCTCTGTACCCAGTACATACCGCTATAATATAGGGCAGGCCCCTACTTTCAAACATCCAACTTACAAACATCTCCTACTTGCAAACGCAAGGAGACAGCAGCAAGTGAGATGAAAAAAGATGGACGACAAAACAAATTATACAGGGGTGATAACCCTTCCCTATGTTTTCCAAAAAGCTTAAAAATAGTTTGTTTGACTGGAGCTACACTTTAAAAATGTACCGGTTGAAAATTACAAACAGATTCAACTTAACACAACAAACCTACACAGTCCCTGTCTTGTTTGCACCGCCTGTATACTGCTGTTCTGAGTATATAGGGCCTGGGGGCCACACGCATTTCCTTTTTTTAATATGGGTACGGGGTTCCCCTTAATATGCGTACAAGACCCAAATAGGCTGGTAATGGGCAGGGAGGGCTACCCATGCCATTTTTCTGAATGATTTTCAACCATATTGCAGGAAAGATATAACATTAAAACCGAAAGCAGTTTTAAATGGTGTTATTTCCGTTTAATGTCATTTTGTGCAGGGACTGTTCCAAACACGGGAAACACGTGGCACTTCACAGGCATAGTACAGACACCCCCCAGGCACCATATTTAAAGGAACATTTCACCTTTTTTTTTCACTTTAATCGTCATTAAAATCAGTGCTCCCGCCAAAACGGCAGTTTTTAAAACTTTTTTTTGCAGTGACCCATGTCCCCTGAGGCAGGAGGCAGGTCCCCAAACCCTTTTTAGGACACTATCTTGCATATTAGCCGTTAAAATTAGCACTTTCCATTTCGAACGTTCGAGTCCCATAGACTTCAATGGGGTTCTAACGTTCGTTTCGAACGTGGGGGTCGTTCGCAAGTTCTGGTGCGAACCGAACCGGGGGGTGTTCGGCTCATCCCTAGTCATGGGGGAAAGGGAGAGTCAACTCCATATTAATACTCATGGGGGAATGGGAGGGGCAACTCCACATTAATACTCATGGGGTAACGGGAGAGGCAACTCCATATTAATACTCATGGGGGAACGTGAGAGCAACTCCATATTAATATCCATGGGGGAAAGGGAGAGACAACTCCATATTAATAGTCATGGGGGAAAGGGAGAGTCAACTCCATATTAATACTCATGGGGGAATGGGAGGGGCAACTCCACATTAATACTCATGGGGGAAAGGGAGGGGCAGCTACATATTAATATCATTGGGGAAAGGCAAAGGAAACTCCATTTAAATACTCATGGGGAAATGGGAGGCGCAACTCCATATTAATGCCGATGGGGGAAAGGGAGAGGCAACTCCATATTAATACTCATGGGGGAATGGGAGAGGCAACTCCATATTACTACTCATGGTGGAAAGGTAGAGGCAACTCCATATTAATACTCATAGGGGAACGGGAGAGGCAACTCCATATTAATACTCATGGGGGAACGGGAGAGGCAACTGCATATTAATAGTCATGGGGGAAAGGGAGAGTCAACTCCATATTAATACTCCCGGGGAACGGGAGGGGCAACTCCACATTAATACTCATGGGGGAAAGGGAGGGGCAGCTACATATTAATATCATTGGCGAAAGGCAAAGGAAACTCCATTTAAATACTCATGGGGAAATGGGAGGGGCAACTCAATACTAATGCTGATGGGGGAAAGGGAGGGGCAACTCCATATTAATACTTATGGTGGAAAGGTAGAGGCAACTCCATATTAATACTCATGGGGGAACGGGAGAGGCAACTCCATATTAATACTCATGGGGGAACGGGAGAGGCAACTCCATATTAATATTCATGGGGGAAAGGGAGAGGCAACTCCATATTAATAGTCATGGGGGAAAGGTCGAGTCAACTCCATATTAATACTCATGGGGGAACGGGAGGGGCAACTCCACATTAATACTCATGGGGGAAATGGAGGGGCAGCTGCATATTAATATCATTGGGGAAAGGCAAAGGAAACTCCATTTAAATACTCATGGGGAAATGGGAGGGGCAAATCCATATTAATGCCGATGGGGGAAAGGGAGGGGCAACTCCATATTAATACTCATGGGGAAAGGGAGGGGCAGCTACATATTAATGGCCATGGGGGGGGGGGGTAATCTATATATTAATGTCCATGGAGGAGGAGCAATTATATATTAATGGCCATGTTTGGGCTCACATGGGCACAATGATAGGGTGCCCACCAACCTTTGGCTGTATAGCACATTAAAATAATGGTGCCCAAAATCCAGTTCCTGTACTACAGACACACCATGCCAAGACACCAGAGCCAAAGCCAACTAAGTATTGTTGGAACTTGTGCCGGTAATTGTTTTACTGGATTGTTATCATTCTAGGCGGTGCTTTGTTTAGAGTATGAATTGCACAATGAAATGGCAAGATTGCATCTTCTTCAGAAACTTTTAATGAAGAGATCCTTCCAGGATGTTTGTATCAAGAAATTGGTGCACTTTATATTGGTTTTATTTTGCCTTCCTCTGGATCTCCCCTCCCCCAGTGATCAGACTGTGCATTGTAACGTTGTAGCAAGCCACAAGGTGTGTCAGATTTTTGGGACACGGCCACGTAGTGCACAGGCATCAGGATTTACAGGACTGCGTTATTTCTGAGCCAGTAGCTCAGTCCAAGAAGTGGGCAGTGACCCAGGATAATGTCTGAACAAAGATGATGACGCCCTTATGGAGAGAAAAGCAGATGGAGGCATTCTCAGGGGGTGTAGTGGGATCTCTGTCAGCAGTAATAAATAAACACCTGGAAGAGTTACACTGACAAATCACTTAGCATATACCGACAACTTGAAAAATGTATCTGAGATTACTTCCACCTTAAGGTGAAGCTTTTCTTTTTTCAGTCTTTTTTTCCCCTTATTTTTATTCCCTGGTGATCCTGCCAGTATTGTGCCTTAGGGTGACAACACTCTTTTACTCCCTTGTATCTATGGAGGAGCGATGCCACCCCAGGCTGCTCTTCTGTAGGTAGGTATTCAACGCTTTGGGTAGTTCGAAGAACTGTTCCGCACCCCCCCTTGCTGCACACTCTAGTTCCCCTCACCGACTCCTATGTTCTGAAGGGGTTACTCGACATCTGTGCCACTATTCTTGGCTTTCTTGAAGAGCTAGACCTTCATGTCTCCAGCATCCCATATCCAATCCTTGTCATTAGCATCCCTTGCACCATTCTTATGCCCCAGCTTGCCATGTCTCATCCTTGTCCCCACCATCCCATGTCCCATCCTTGTCCTCAGAATCCCATGTTCCATCCTTGTCCTCAGAATCCCATGTTCCATCCTTGTCCCCACCATCCCATGTCCCATCCTTGTCCTCAGAATCCCATGTCCTATCCTTGTCCTCAGAATCCAATGTTCCATCCTTGTCCCCAGGATCCCATGTCCCATCCTTGTCTTCAGCATCCCATGTTCCATCCTTGTCCTCAGCATCCCATGGACCATCCTTGTCCCCACCATCCCATCTCCCATCCTTGTCCCCAGCATCTCATGTCCCATGCTTGTTCCCACCATCACATGTCCCATGCTTATCCCCACCATCACATGTCCCATCCTTGTCCCCACCATCCCATGTCCCATCCTTGTCCCCACCATCCCATGCCCCATCCTTGTCCTCAGCATCCCATGTTCAATCCTTGTCCCCAGCATCTCATGTCTCATTCTTTTCCTCAGCATCCCATGTTCCATCCTTGTCCCCACCATTTCAAGTCTCATCCTTGACCTCAGCATCCCATGTCTCATCCTTGTCCTCAGCATCCCATGTCCCATCCTTGTCCCCATCACCCCATGTCCCATCCTTGTCCTCAGCATCCAATGTCCCATCCTTGTTCCCAGCATCTCATGTCTCATCCTCGTCCTCACCATCCCATGTCCCATCCTTGTCCTCAGCAACCCATGTCCCATCCTTGTCCTTGGCATCTAATGTCTCATACTTGTCCTCAGCATGCCATGTCTCATCCTTGTCCCCACCATCCCATGTTCCATCCTCGTCCCCAGCATCTCATGTCCCATCCTTGTCCCAGCATCCCATGTCTCATCCTTGTTCTCAGCATCCCATTTCTCATCCTTGTTCTCACCATCCCATGTCTCAATCTTTGTCCTCACCATCCCATGTCTCAATCCTTGTCCTCCTCACCATCCCATGTCCCATCCTTGTCCTCAGCATCCCACGTCTCATCCTTGTCCCCAGCATCTCATGTCCCATCCTTGTCCTGAGAATCCCATGTCCTATCCTTGTCCTCAGAATCCAATGTTCCATCCTTGTCCCCAGGATCCCATGTCCCATCCTTGTCTTCAGCATCCCATGTTCCATCCTTGTCCTCAGCATCCCATGGACCATCCTTGTCCCCACCATCCCATCTCCCATCCTTGTCCCCAGCATCTCATGTCCCATGCTTGTTCCCACCATCACATGTCCCATGCTTATCCCCACCATCACATGTCCCACCCTTGTCCCCACCATCCCTTGCCCCATCCTTGTCCTCAGCATCCCATGTTCAATCCTTGTCCCCAGCATCTCATGTCTCATTCTTTTCCTCAGCATCCCATGTTCCATCCTTGTCCCCACCATTTCATGTCTCATCCTTGACCTCAGCATCCCATGTCTCATCCTTGTCCTCAGCATCCCATGTCCCATCCTTGTCCCCATCACCCCATGTCCCATCCTTGTCCTCAGCATCCAATGTCCCATCCTTGTTCCCAGCATCTCATGTCTCATCCTCGTCCTCACCATCCCATGTCCCATCCTTGTCCTCAGCAACCCATGTCCCATCCTTGTCCTTGGCATCTAATGTCTCATACTTGTCCTCAGCATGCCATGTCTCATCCTTGTCCCCACCATCCCATGTTCCATCCTCGTCCCCAGCATCTCATGTCCCATCCTTGTCTCATCCTTGTTCTCAGCATCCCATTTCTCATCCTTGTTCTCACCATCCCATGTCTCAATCTTTGTCCTCACCATCCCATGTCTCAGTCCTTGTCCTCCTCACCATCCCATGTCCCATCCTTGTCCTCAGCATCCCACGTCTCATCCTTGTCCCCAGCATCTCATGTTCCATCCTTGTCCTCAGTATCCCATGTCTCATTCTTGTCCTCCTCAGCATCCCATGTCCCATCCTTGTGTTCACCATCCCATGTCTCATCCTTGTCCTCACCATCCCATGTCCCATCCTTGTCCTCACCACCCCATGTCTCATCCTTGTCCCCAGCATCTCATGTCCCATCCTTGTCCTCAGCGTCCCATGTCTCATCCTTGTCCTCAGCATCCCATGTCTCATCCTTGTCCTCAGCATCCCATGTCTCATACTTGTCCTCACCATCCCATGTCTCATCCTTGTCCCCAGCATCTCATGTCCCATCCTTGTCCTCACCATCACATGTCTCATCCTTGTCCCCACCATCCCATGTTCCATCCTTGTCCTCAACATCCCATGTTCCATCCTTGTCCCCACCATCCCATGCTCCATCCTTGTCCCCACCATCCTATGTCCCATCCTTGTCCCCACCATCCCATGCTCAATCCTTGTCCTCAGCATCCCATGTCCCATCCTTGTCCTCAGCATCCCATGTCCCATCCTTGTCCTCAGCATCTCATGTCCCATCCTTGCCCTCACCATCCCATGTCTCATCCTTGTCCTCCTCACCATCCCATGTCCCATCCTTGTCCCCAGCATCTCATGTCTCATCCTTGTTCTCCTCACCATCTCATGTCCCATCCTTGCCTCACCATCCATTGCTGAGCCCCCCTCCCCTCTGATTTCCTCAGGCCCCGCCCCTTCTTCCTCTTAGTGTTACTTTGTAACTCTTCTACTCTCAGCTCGCGCGGAGTCCAGCCCACCCTTCCTGGGGCTGGGGGGCGGACCGGAGAGGGGGGTGAGTGGGCGGGGCTGGGCGCCTATTCTCTGCCATGTCTTCATTTCCCTGGGTGTGGTCAGCGCTCAGAGTGTTCCGTTAGCGGAGGAATTCCCCCAGTCATCTCCGACCCCGGTTCACAGTGTCTTCATCCCGCCTTCCCGTGTATGGAGAGGAGCCCATAGACTCTGCAACGACTTACCGAACTCCGACAACATGCCTAAAACGGTAAGCTACCGATCCTTTTCTCCATCTCTGCTAAACTTTCCATCTGTGGGGTGGGGGCCATGAGGCTCCCGTTCTCAGCACATGGGGGGGGTCCTGATCTCCTCCCACCCACCCCCCCCAAAAAAAGTAAAAATCATCATAACTTGATAATAACGATTGTTATTTCTATGTTAAAGTGACCCCAACACTCCTAAAAAGTGCTAAAAAGTGACTTAAAGTGATCCAAGGTCAAAGGTCGTCAGCGCCCAGCCGAAAATAGTAGACAGTTGGCATTCTGGGGGCACGGGTGTAAGATTGAGGCTGGCTGTTTGTTGGTGTTTACCGTTTTGGGTAGTTCGAAAACTTGCCCCCCCCCCCCCCCCCTTCTGCACTATGGTTTCCCTTCCTTGCCTCCATGTCCTGTATTGACGGTCACGTTATATTATCTGCCGCCTTTCTAGTCTTTCTTGTGTTAGAACCTTCATGTGCCTGGTCCCCCGTTTAAATGATAGGTATTCAACCCTTTGAGTAGTTCGAAAACTTGTCCCCCACTGTGGTGCCTCTGCCTGGTTCCTATCTTCTGTATTGACAGAGTCACTTTAATATCTGTGCCATCATTCTTGGGTTCCTGGAAGGGCTAGACCTTGTCGAAGGATCATTCAATTATGAGAGCTTTAGTTGCCTGGTCCACCGTTAGGTATTCAACCTGGGTAGTTCAAAAACGTGATTCCCCTCACCAACTCCTATGTTCTGTATTGACTGAGTCACTCAATATCTGTGCCGCCATTCTCAGCTTTCTTGGTTCTTGTTTTAGGCTCTTCATTTATGGGTACTTCAGATCCCTGGTTCAAAAATGCTGCCCGCTGTGGTTCCCCCTCACTGACTCCTACGTTCTGTATAGACGAAGTCACTAAAATATATGTGCCACCATTCTTGGTTTCCTGGAAGAGTTAGACCTTGTTGAGTATCTTAATTTTTGTGAGTTTCAGGTGCCGGTCCCCTGTTGATCTGAAGGTGGCTGTTGTAAGTAAACCGTACTTTGGGTAGTTGGAAAACCAACTTCTCCTGTGGTTCTCCTCCCTGGCTCCTACGTTCTATATTGACAGAGTCAGTCAATATATGTGCCACCATTCTTTGCTTTCTTGATCCGTGTTAAATGTTCTTCTTTCGTTTAGGGAAACTTTGAGTGCCTGGTCCCCTATTAAAGTGACTTTGGCCATTGTTGGTATTCAACACTTTTCTGCATGCTGTAGTTCCCATCCCCTTACGTTCTATATAGACAAAGTTACTAAAATATATGTGCCACTGTTCTTGGTTTGCTGGAAGAGCTAGACCTTGTTCAGATCTTAATTTTTGTTGGGAGTTTCAGGTGCCGGTCCCCTGTTGATCTGATGGTGGCTGCTGTAGGTAAACTATACTTTGAAAAACTACCTTCTCCTGTTGCACTGTGGTTCTCTTCCCTGGATCCTACGTTCTGCATTGATGGAGTAATTTTACTACCTGTGACACTATTATTGGCTTTCTTGATCTTTGGGGAAGGTTCTTGATTTAGGAGAGCTTTGAGTCCCTGGTCCCCCATTGAAGTGACACTGGCCATTGTAGGTTTTCAACCTTTTCGGTAGTTCAAAAACTACGGTAGTTCCCCTCCCAAACTCCAACATTCTGCTAGATTTTGAGGGATCTTCATTCATGGGAACTTCAGGTGCCTAGTCTCGTGTTGACCACTGTGTATTGAAATTACACTAACTGTTATAGGTATTCAGCACTTTGGGTAGTTCCAAAACATGCTGCCCCCTATCCTACTGTACCCTGTGGTTCTCCTCCCAGGCTCCTATGTCCTGTATTGATGGGTTCACTCAGTATCTGTGCCACCATTCTTGGCTTTCTTGAAGAGCTAGATCTCGTTGAAGGATCTCCATTTATGAGCACTTCAGGTGTCTGGTCCTCCCTTTGAGCATTTTGTGTTGAAATGATGTTGGTGGTTTGTAGGAAGTTCGAAAACCTGCCCCCCCCCCCCCCCCTGTACCTGGCTCCTACATTCTGTATTGACAGAGTCACTTAGATATTTGTGCCACCGTTCTTGTCTCTTTTGATAGCTAAACCTTGTTGAAGGATCTCCACTTATGGGAGCTTTGGGTGGCAGGTCCTCCATTGAGTGCTTTTTTGAAATGCCAGCCATTGTGGGTATTAAACACTTTGGGTAGTTAAAAAAAAAACTTGTGCCCCCCCCCCCCCATCCCACTCTTATACCTTGTGCTTCACCTCATGACACCCTATGTTCTGTGTTGACAGATCTGTGCCATCTGGGTGCCTCGTTGGCTGTGGCCAGGACACAGTGATAAAATGGGGGGCCAACAGAGTCACTATAAATCGGGGGGGGGGGGGGGGGATAATCTGGAATTTGGGAGGCAGTAGAGTCAACTCCATTGAAAACCACTAGAGAGAACCTCCAAAAAAAGTTATTTAGCAGCTGTAATTTAATTTTGAGGGAGCATTGGTGACCTGGCTCCTGGGATTTGTCCAGTCCTTCATGGATGTGATGATACAAAGCATCCCCATGGATAGGAGGGGCCCCTCTGGGCTCTGTTAGACATGCTTGTAGTTTTTTGTGGCATTGTAGTCCTCTGGAAAGGGATGTCCTGTGGTCCTAGTTCCCTTGTTCTCAAAATTAGTTGCTGGCCTTGTACTCCCAGTAGAACCAGTCTGAGGTCTGTGTGGTTACTGGTATCACAAGGCTGTAGCCTGGCCATAGAATGGGTGTTTTGTTCTGTGGCAGTTTTTGAGGATAGAAAGGGTGGCTCATGAGGGCTATAAAAGTTCTGCACTTCAGATTGTCAAGTTTTTAGTTGTTATTTAATCATTGGCTACCTGTGTATTGCTCTTAGAAAATGTTTACTTCAAACTAGATGTCAACCCTCACTTACGCTTTCGTTCATGAAGGAATCCTAGCTATACCTTTCCGGGTCTCCGGGAACCCCTGCTAATAAATATCATAAGTACAAGTCGTGGAATGGCCAGTGGGTAGAGTGCCCCTTACGTTGGTGGCCAGTGGGAAGGATTACTTTTATAGCCATTGAGAAGAAACCCCTCTTCACAGATAAAGAGATTACTGTCAGTGGTTCTGTATTTAAGGGTTGAAATTGCTCACAAAACCTGGCAAACTGTGGAGAAACCGTAAAGTTCTGCAGAATATTGATTAAGGGTTAACTAGATGAAGTCTAGTCTGCCAAAGCAATTTTGTATCCTAAAGAGTCATAATTTTTTTTCCTTTTACAGAATACTTTGTACTCTTTTTCTCCTTGTTACATCTTGGTGCTGCTGATCTCCTGCAGTCTCTTTACAACCAATTCCTGTATACATGCACTCCAGGGATGGTGTCATAGCATTTCTAAGGATGGTGTTCCTTATGGTGACTACATTGGATCATGCTTTTGTAATGTGTAATGAAATGGCCAAATAGTAGTTGACGGATGACAACTCCGGAGCCCAATTGGCAGTGAGTGACAGAGTGTTGTCATTTTATAACAAGAAGTGCTTATACAAGGATCTTCATGGCAGGACCACCAGGGATTATTTTAATGGAAGCTGCTGATATAAAATGAAAAATTGCCTTCACAATTACATTAATATGTCACTTTTAGTGAAACTGTCCAAATAAAGCCACATAGCTCAATAATTGCCCTCAGTCCCGATTGTTGGGCCTTCATTTGTCTGCACTATCCAACACTACACAGTACAGAACAGCCCTGGTCACGTGCGATCTCTAATAAGCAATTAAGCATGCATGCTGCTCACTCCATTCGTTCCTGTAGCTGGGGCTGCGATCTTCTATATCCATGCAGGGGTGGTGTCATCATTGGTGCATATGGTGCAACTGCACAAGGGCTCCCTTGGGATTCAGGGGACCATTTTAAACAGTATTCTGGTCAGGCTGGTGCTGGGATCATCCTGTAGACCTGAACACTGCTGACCCGAAGCTCAATTCCCAAATATTCACAAAAGGATTACCATATGGCCCATAGCTTGAGCTTCAGCTTGACAAGTGTTGTGTGTGTTTTTTTTTTTTTTTTTTTTTTTTTTTTGTCCTCCATATATTGGTGGGAAGACTGCCCCTTACCTTTTTTTGGCGGCCTGTGGGAAGACTGCCCCTTACCTTTTTTTGGCGGCCTGTGGGAAGACTGCCCCTTACCTTTTTTTTGGCGGCCCGTGGGAAGACTGCCCCTTACCTTTTTTTTGGCGGCCTGTGGGAAGACTGCCCCTTACCTTTTTTTTGGCGGCCCGTGGGAAGACTGCCCCTTACCTTTTTTTGGCGGCCCGTGGGAAGACTGCCCCTTACCTTTTTTTGGCGGCTCATGGGAAAACTGCCCCTTACCTTTTTTGGCGGCCCATGGGACGATCTCCCTGGTGTAAATGGGGCCTTAAAGTGCAGAAGATACCTTGGTCATAAGTGGCTCAAATGTCAACGGAATTTGCCATTCAAGCCATCGATGACCATGCTGACGCCAAGAAAAACAAAAAGTTGGCAGAGCAGCGACTGCCAATTGGCCACAGTCACTGTTTGGGTATTCTGACAGCCGCGGGCCCCTGCTGTCAAATACAATAGACGGCAGCAGGAGATTCTCAAAGGACATCTCAGCAATGGTTGTCCCCATATGTTTCTAATAATGGTGTCCTTTGAGGGACACTAGTGGTGGTTTTTAGTCATTCCACATTTGCACCATTCATCAGAGAGCAATTGACAGGTAGGTAAGAGGAGATACAATGGCTTTAACCCCTTGGACTCTACACTAGCGCGCCGCAACCGCATGCATTGCATGGAGTTGCAAGGTAATTGCAGAGTGGTCCCAGTCACTTGACTGGGTGGCAATCGGCCAGTGGGAATGTGCCTGGCTTTGCACAGAGGGAACAAAATGAAATTCCACATATTTAGGCATTAAAGCGCATTTTTTCTCATATTTTATTTATTTTACTGATCTGAATGTACTATATTTCTTTACACAGGCAAATATCCCTAAAATAGTGGCGTGTCTTAGTTTAGCAAAAAATTTAAATATTTGACCAAATATATTTATTTTTCAATAATAAGTAGTAATAATAATTTATTATTATTATTATTATTATTATTATTATTATTATTAATAAAAAAATTATATATACTCCTTTTTTTTTTTTTCCTTTAGCCGTCCATCGAATGGCGAGTGACACTCCTGTCTGCACCGCCAATGTAAAGTGCCTCATCTGCTGCTCGAAAATCATTGGTTGCTGGGACCGTGGGCGTCTTGGCAACCAATGACATTGCGTGTGCACCCCGCCCCCTGCTGCTGTCTGTCATTCGGCTCCTGCCTCTCCCTCCTGCCAGTCCACGAGGTAAGACGTGGCATCATATGCACGTCCCCTTCAGCAGGACTCCCAGCGCAGCTCCCGCCCCTTGCAGCTTGCTACCACTGCTGGCTCCCGCTCCCTGCCTTCCCTCCAGGTTTTTTGTGGGGTGTGAGATTTACAGGGGCTCGCTGATGGGCACACTTTCTCTTAAGAGGCAAGCTGATGGGCACATATTGTTGGGGGGGCACTCTGGGCACATAATGTGCCCAGAGTGTCCCCCCCAACATAATGTTGGGGCACTCTGATGGGGGCATCTGATGTAAAAGGGCACTCTGATGGGGACACTTAATGTAAGGTGGCAATCTGATGGGGACACCTGATATAAGGGGGTTCTCTGACGGTAACTGATTTATGGGGGTAGTCTGATGGGGACACCCAATGTAATGAATTACTCTGGTAGGGGCACCTGATGTAAGGGGGGAACTTGATTGAGGACATTTACAGAGTATTACCAGCGTGTGTGGAGGAAACCATAACAAAAGCGCCATAAAGCGTGTTTTGCACCAAGGGAAAGAACACATTCAGGCTCGGAATTCTACTAGTGTGACTTTTCATGTGATTTGGCACTGAAAAGTCGCATGACAAGTCGTACCCCATGATTTCCAATGAGTACTGTTCATATCTGTGCGACTTCAGAGTAATCCTTGGACTACTTTGGTCCCACTTTGATGCAACTTGAGATCCATAGACCTCAAGAATACACAGGCATTGCTGCAAGTCGTGGCTAAAATAAAATCGCGCGACTTTGGGAGACGTAATAGTGGAAGCATAGCCTCAATCTTTCATAGCACAGACTTGAGATTCGGACCTCAGGCCGGAAGTAAATTTTAGTGACTGGACCTCCTTGAATTTTAATAAAAAAAAATAAGATTTTTTTTTTATATATATTTATTTATATTATAATTTTTTTTTTTTTTGGATTAAGAGGGCCCTGGTCAGAAGAGCTTACAATCTAATGTGCGTTTTTTTTTATATGTCCATAGAGAGATCTATTCCATCCTATCTGGTCTCCCTCTTGAATATTTGACATTCTGGGAACTAGGAGACTTTCACATGTATGCGTGTTTTTTGAGCAGGAAATTGGTTCCCGGAGAATCCAACGTTCATACATCTGTAGCATCTGCCAGGGTCCTCAAAGTACAACAGTTATAGTGAAATGTAACGCTTTAGGAAATGAGAAGTATTGCTTTTTCGTCCCATCGTCTGATTTATGGGTCGGCTGTATGATCATTTGGGTTGGTGATCAAGGTTTGGGAGGGCTTCGTCTATTAGATGTGACTTTTCGCGGTGAGTCATTGAGGATTGGGGGCGTTACTGGGCAGGGTGTGGTTCTGTGGGGGATGGGAGGTTCCAAACTTTCCCGCATTTAGGGAAGACAGTTGAAGCGTTCTGTATGGAGTGTGATTCTTGTCTTCTACTGAAAGGAAGTGACCAACATTAACCCAACGTTAACCCTGCACTGCAAAGCTGGAGGTTCTGTTTATCGGTGAACATGCCGCCATCGCCCTGAATGTGACAGCTGTGTACGCCATACTTTTTTTTTTTTTTTTTTGTGAAGAAGCAAACCTTGGACGATATAGTTTCCCAAAGTATAAAAAAAAAAAAAAAAAAAAAAAAAAAAACGATTTCCGTGTTTATATAATAAGATCATTTGTGGTGTTTTTTTATATCTCGGTACTACTGATCTCCTGTAGCAGCCAAAAAATGTAGTTCTCCTCAGCCTTCCTCTTGGGGTCCATGTTGATGACTATTTGTAGAAATTTCATGCACAGAAGTTTACATTCAGAAAATACGTCCGATTTGCGTCATTTTACAAAAGCACATTCACTTGTATGGCCGGCTGTACGCGTCACCGGCTCGGGAAAGTGCTTGGAAATGTACGCTAGGCTCATCAGATGCCTACAGATAACCATATGCATGAACCCTTACGCTGGCCATACGTTATTCAATTTTCTTGAACCTTCACCTACGGAGTGCAAGGGCCTGCCTGAGTGCATACACATTGAAATTGTTTAGGTCTGATCTCCTCCTATTATTCACTTGTCGACCACAATCTCTATATATGTTGTGGTTTACCTTCAGACCTCATGGAAGTGGTCCAAAGAGCTAAATAGCCACTGGATCACTTTCGGAAGCGGAGGGAGGGGACTTACCGCTGGATCACTTTGAGAAGTCCCTTACCCCTGCTCCCACTCGTTGCTCGCTGGGGTTTCTCGTTTTTATAGCAGCGCATCAAAGAAAGGATCCGATTGGTTGCGCGGCTGGCCATAGATGTTCCCAGACACCAGATAGTCTTTGATTGTCTCTATGATCTTGGCTGACCAGAGCGACATCATGATGCCGCTTCCGGTTTAGGGTTCTATCTCTTATATTCACCGACCGACACAGCTCCTCTCTGTAACAAAATGGGTTGTCAGCCCTATCCCTGGAGATTACTAGGCAAGTTGTAATACAACACTTCAGAACTTTTAGTTCCACCCATGGTGCGGTCCCTAGGCTACAACCCCACAGCCTGCTCAGGCAGAACTCAGTTTTTTCTTGCCTAGTGAGGAGATAAGACCTAGGAACCCTGCGGGCCCATAGGTCCGTGTTTTTTTTTTTTTTTTTTTTTTTTTTTTTGGTGCAGAAGCTTGGCTTTTTGTGCAAGATGAATGATCCTCTGATCTTCTATCAACAGCCGGCTGGGTGACAGGCTGGTTCGCTTATCCTTTGTAGTCTCCCCAGTCCGGCCATCGAGCGTGTGCAGGTCGCAGCTAAGGCTCGGCAGGCCATGACATACCTCAGCTCCAGAGGTTGTAGTGGGCTTTATGCTCCGGGGCGTACATATGACCGGGCTTCTGATGTCTACATCACAGTATGCCGAGGCCAGTAGTCTTCCCTGTACTGATCAGGAGCTGACTACCGTGGAATATCTCCCAGCTTCAGGACTGGTAAGTACAGCCCTCCATGCCTGGCAGGGTGGAGCAGCTGGGCATTCCCTGGGAGGTTGATTTGGGGGGGCCCCCTCACCCCCCTCTTCTCTCCCCTGTCCCTGTACATGGGCTGTACATGTGCTGAGTGGGGGGTGTGTGTGTCTGGGCTCTCACCTGGGGGCTTTAGCTGTGCTGGGTGCCTTAGTCCTGAAGCTTAGTCCCGCTGGATGCCTGTGTAGTCATGCCCCTGTGTTGGTGCAGCTCTGTGCCTGCCACATGTTTTCTCTAGTCCCTCATAGCGCTGTTCAGCGGCCATTTTAAGTATGGGCAACGGTCAGACTGGCTTTTGGCTTCAGTCGGCCATTTTCCTGGTGATTCCCTATTGAGAACACCGGCGGCCATTTTCTTGTAGCCGGACCACGTTTTTGTGCTCTAGCAGCTGCCCCTGTGCCCCCTGATTCCTGTTTGGTCATCACAGGGTGCTGGGAAGGTTATCCTGTGTTCTGAACATGTGTATTTGATGGCCCACCGATCGTTCACCAATCGTGCGACCGTCCGGCCACCGACACAGTTTTCTGCTATATCTGCATCTGGGACCTCTGGGGATCATCAGGCATTGCGGTAATACAGCACGGAACGGCCCAGAATGGTGAGTCCAGCGGGTTAGAGCCCCTCAGCCAGCAGCAGGAGGGTGGGACTGTCGCTGGCCTAAGTCCCCTTCGGGTGGCAGACAGGGTAGGGTCAGCATGGCTTCACAAACTGGTGTTTCCAAAATGACTTTCAGGATAGCCACCCGAGAGATCATGGCTCCACCTCCCACAGGAAACACCTCCTCCATCAGAGATTTTTAAGGGAAGTCTCCACGCAGCCTCCTCAGTTTCTTGTGTTTCCTCCAGCCTGGAGGAACACCTCCGGTGGGAGCCATGATCTCTAGGGTGGTCCTAGAGGTCGTGGTGTCTCTCACCTGAAACTTTTTTTCTGTTTGCAGGAGCTGGTGCTCCCATTTGCCTCCCAGCGTGGACGGCGGCATGGGTTCTCTCTCCTCCTTCCGTGCTCAGGGAGAGCCAGCATGCCGGGTATGTCTTCTGTCCCCTGGTCAGAGTGGCGGCCGCATTTATTTGAATCTCCCGCGTGCAGCACATGCTGCATTGCGGGAGAGCAGGCGCTCATCTCAGGCGGCCAAGAGGGCTGGGCTGCGTCCTTCGGGAATGGGGGCAGGACAGATCTAAGCTGTTAGAGGAGCCTGGAACATCGGGGGAGTCTAGAGCCCAGCAGTCTCCCTTAGAACCGGGAGATTCAGTTGCTGACGGGGGGAGGTTTGTCCCAGGACACCTCACAGGATTCCTTTTCACTGGCCCTAGAGGAGTTGGACTCTGAGAAAGAAGAAGAGGACGCAGCTTCCAAGTACAAGTTGTTGTTGGATGAAGTGGGAGGCCTCCTTAAAGTGATTTATGCCACTTTGGGTATTGAAGAGGAAAAGGAGCTTTCCTTACATGATCGAATGTATGCGGGCTTAGGAGATTCCAGATCTCGCACCTTCTTGGTGCATTCCCTGGTGTCCGACATGATAAAAAGAGAATGGTTTTAGCTGGAGAAAAAAACTTTTTTTTTTTTTTTCCAGATCACACAGGAGAAGGTTTTCTTATGAAGAAAGCCTAGACCTAGTGTGGAACAAGGTTCCAAAGCTGGATTTAGTCTTTTCCCAGCTATCAAAATCAACGGATCTAGCTTTTGAGGATATGGGCACTTTAAAGGAACCTATGGTAAGAAGATGGATCTGCTTCTGAAAAGGGCCTGGCAGTCGGTGGTGATGAATTTGAAACCAGCCATGGCAACGAACTGTGTGGCAAGGAATCTGGACCATTGGGTTAACCAATTAAAATCTCACATTGTGGCTGATTTCCCCTAAGCAAGAGATCCTGGATTCCTTTGCTACTCTGTCCACGGCTATTGCCTATATTGCTGATGCCTCTGCGCAATCTGTCCGCAGCCGCCCGGACCAATTCGGTTAGATGGGTCTTGTGGCTGAAGACTTGGCCAGGGGACACGACCTCGACAAATAGGTTATGTGGCATACATTTTTCGGGGGATCTATTGTTTGGTTCAGAGTTAAACTCTATTTTGGACTGAACGGCGGATAGGAAGAAGTCCTTTCCCATAAAGAAAAAGCCGGCGCAGGCACGTAAACGTTTTTTTCGGGGACCTAGGGGACAAGCTGAGCATAGGATGCAAAATAGGAGGAAGTCTTGGGCGCAGAAGCCCAAGGGTAAAGGGTGAGTCCTCCTCAATCCACCTGCGTCCACCTCTAAGCCACAATGACTCTAGTCAGAGTAGGGGGGGAGACTTTGGGGGTTTCTCCCTCAGTGGGAGACCATTACTCAAAATCTATTTGTTTTGAGGATGGTTTCCCAGGGTTACAAAATCGAGTTTACTGAGTTTCGCCCTCAAAGATTCCTGGTCACCAATGTTCCCAGGGACCCAGTCAAGGCCCTTCCTATGAAGTCCCTAATTCAGTACCTGATGTTTCAAGGGGTTGTTTTACCGGTCCCAGCAGAGGAGCTAGGTCAGGGATTTTACTCTTATGTGTTCCTGGTCAAGAAACCTTCGGGAAAGTTCCGTCTAATTTTGAACCTCAAAGGTCTAAACGGGTCAGTGCGGTACGAGAGGTTTCAGATGGATTCTATTTTTCAGTAAGAAACCTCCTGTCCCCGGGATGCTATATGGCATTTACAGGATGCGTACCTCCATGTCCCGATTTGGAGCGGGTCTCAGAGATATGAGGTTGGCACTAAGGGAAGGGAGCAAGGTCATTCATTTACAGTTCAAGGCCCTCCCTTTTGGTCTGTCGTCATCCCCGAGGGTATTCACCAAAATTATGGCAGAAGCATTAGCGCCCCTTCATCTGGGGGGAATCTCTGTGATTCCTTATCTGGACGATTTATTATTTTTTTGCCCAGACCAGGGAGGGGTTGCAGAGGGATCTCGACAGAGCTTGCGTCCACCTAAGGAAATTAGGTTGGATCATAAACCTTCAGAAGCCAAATCTGGTGCCCGCTCAGGAAGTGACATTCCTGAGGTTTCGATTCAGCTCCATAGACCAAAGATCTTCCTGCTGGAAGAAAAGGAGAAGCTGGTCCAGGGGGTAGCTCAGTTACAATGCAACCAGCCCCGACCCATCAGGAAGGTTATGTTGGTATTGGGGACATTGGCCTGCTAGAGGTTTGGGATCATTGTCAGAGCTCTCTAGACGATCTGGTGAGGATCCCCACCTCGGTAAGAAGAGGTCTGTGGTGGTGGAGAAACCCAGAGCTGCTTTCAGAGGGCATGTTGTGGTCCTTTCCAGTCCAGGTGTGGCTGACAACCGACGCCAGCGCCTGGGGTTGGGGGGCCCATGTAGACACCCAGTGGGTCCAGGGCTTATGGTCCATAGAAGAGGCACAGAGGTCCTCAAATTGGAGGGAACTGAAGGCAATGTGGTTCAGAAGCAACACGTGAACAGACAGTGAGGAACTAGAAGCAGGGCACTGTAGGTTGTAGCAAAAGGTATCCTGGGCTGGGCAGAGGGGTTTACTCGATCCTTGTCAGCAATCCACCTAAAAGGGTCCCTGAACAAAAAAGCAGACTTTCTCAGCAGGAACAAGGTCCTAGAGGCAGAGTGGCGTTTGAATCCAGAAGTCTTCAGACTGATCGGAGAGAGATGGGGTTAGCCAGAGGTAGATCTCTTTGCCACTCAGGAAAATGCCCAGGTCCCTCTATTTTTCTATAAAAAGAAAGTGTTGCACTAAAAAAAAACATATGTGCAAAATGTGACAATTGTGACTTGTGTATTTTGCCAAGTACAAATTCTGACAATTATTTATCAACCATAAACACGATTAGTGCAAATATAACATATAAACATATATATGAAAAGAAAGTCCTTTCGTGAAAAGTCAAATGCAATCCCCCTTGGTGCAGAATGAAGAAATGAAAATGTCCTTCAATCCATAGAAATATTGATCATAAACACCCTGGTGCCGACACCGCCACACAGAACAGATGTAAGCTTACAGACTCCAATTGGCACAAGCGAGCGTACGCTCCAAGGGTCAAATGCGCTTTAATATCATACAACTGGAGGACCCTCCAGCTGGAAAGTGTTAAGACTGGAAACTCTAAGCTGAAAATCGCTTCTCAAACCAAGTTGAACACAAAGCCAATAATCACAGAACAGGTCACACTCCCCAAAAGGAACCATGCAGAACGAAAAGATGGGGCCAAATAGCGTAATTCCGTAAAACAAACTACTTTATTAAAAAGTTATCACACTTACATTTAATGTAGTTGAGCGCTTCTCACATACAAATTGGCAGCAGTGGAGTACTCCGACGCGTTTCGTCTCCTTGGACATCGTCTGGGGTGTCCCTCCACTGCTGCAACACTTACTTATATAGCAAAATGATTGGAATTCCTCCTCCCAGTGTCACTGCAAGTCACTTCCGATTTAGGCCCAAAGATGGCCGCCCCGCGTGTGTTTCAAGCCTCTTTCTGGAGAACAGAATGTAAACTCCACCTCCCTTATCAACGATCATTTGTTTCAAAACAAAAGGGGCCAATGATGATCAAATAGTACATTGTAATACCAAGATGTGTACTGTTGATCCCCCCCAAATTGTAAAACGATCAATGGTTTAATCTTTCTCAGCAGGAACCGGGTCCTAGAGGTAGAGTGGCGTTTAAATCCAGAAGTCTTCAGACTGATCGGAGAGAGATGGGGTCAGCCAGAGGTAGATCTCTTTGCCACTCAGGAAAATGCCCAGGTCCCTCTATTTTTCTCCCTAAACAGGCACGAGAGGTCATTGGGAGTGGACGCCTTAGCACATGGCTGGAATTTTCGTCTAGGCTATGCCTTTCCCCCGTTTCAGTTGATTCCCTGGGTGTTAGGGAAAATCAGGAAGAGGAAGCAGGGGTAATTCTGATCACCTCCTTTTGGCCCAAACGACCATGGTTCTTGGCCCTTCTCCAGATGCAACAAAGCCCGTTCTGGCATCTCCCTCTAAGACAAGATCTCCTCCAGCAGGGCCTTCTTGTCCATCAAGACCTAGCAAAATTAAGGCTTGGTTTCTGAAGAGCAGCTCTTGAAGAAGAAGGGGTTCTCAGGCAGGCTGGTTGTTACCTTGTTGTTCAGTAGGAAGAAAGTTACCAGGGCAATATATTTTAAATGCTGGAAGGTGTTTCACTCTTGGTGCAGGACTTCAGCTAGGTCACCGAGACAAATTTCTTCGGTTCTGGAATTCCTACAGGTGCAGATAATAAGTTAGCAATCGGCACCCTAAAGGTGCAGGTGGCCGCTTTAGGGGTCTTTTTGGAGAAACCTTTTGGCATAGGACCCTCTAATCAGGTTCTTTAGAGCTCTTTCTCGCTCTAGGCCTGTAGTATCTAAAAACTGCCCGGGCTGGGACCTGTCTACTGTCCTGCAGGCCAAGGGTCCATTCGAACCTATTGTTTCAGCTTCCCCGAGATGGATTACTTTGAAAAACGTTTTTTTTTTTTTTTTTTTTTAGTAGCCCGAGTCAGTGAGTTGCAGGCATTATCAATCAGGGAGCCGTGTTTATTTATTTTTATTTTTTCCGGACATGTTAGTCCTTAAAATAAACCCTAATTTTTTTGAACAAGGTGGCATCATTTCAAAATCGTTCCCTGGAGATAATTCTCCCTACATTCTGCTCTGATCCATTGGGTAAGAAAGAAGAATATTTCCACACCTTGGATGTTAAGAGGGCAGTTCTAAGTTATTTAGAAGCCACTAAAGACTTTAGACAATCGGATGCTCTTTTTGTTTCATTTTCCGGCACTAAAAAGGGAAAGCAGGCATCCAAAGGGACCATAGCCAGATGGCTGAGAATGGCAATTTCGGAAGCATATTCCTGTGCTGGGCAGAGGAGTCCAGTGAATGTCTGGGCTCATTCCACAAGGGCTACAGCGGTGAGTTGGGCAGAGAAGGCTAGCGCCACCCCCGAACAGATATGTAAGGCTGCTACCTGGTCAAGTCTAACGACATTTGCCCGCCATTATAGACTAGATCTTTTATCGGCTGGGGATCAGGCTTTTGGAAGGAAAGTCTTACTGGCTGTTGTCCCGCCCTGAATGGAGAAAGTCTCGGTAATCCTCTCGGGTGGCTGTCCTGAAAGTCGTTTTGGAAAATTCAAGTTAGACTTACCGGTAACTTGTTTTCTCGTAGACTTTCAGGACAGCAATAACCCGCCCTGTGGTGTATGTGATTTGCTGTAATACTATGTTTTAACTGTCGCTTATGTGTTGCAGCAGGGGTTGGAGAGTCTCTACAAACAACTGAGGAGGCTGCATGGAGACTTCCCTTTAAAAAGCTCTGATGGAGGAGGTGTTTCCTGTGGGAGGTGGAGCCATGATCTCTCGGGTGGCTGTCCTGAAAGTCTACTGGAAAACAAGTTATTGGTAAGTCTAACTTGAATTTTCTTCAAGTTTGAAATCCAGGCAATTGCAACCGGGTCACCTGTGGACTGTGCGGTCCCTATGGACACCCTTACGGCGGTCCTCAATTCGTTCATTGCCAAGATCGAGGCGGTGCGTGGGTAGAAAGGTGCTAAAAAGCGGACCCTGCCCCCCCCCCCCCCCCATCCTCTGGGGAGAGCTCTGACGCAGACTCGGGTCCTGCTGAGGCCAGTGACCCCTGTTCTGTCTTGTCAGATGATGCTGACCAGGACCGTTCGGGCAGTGAGGATGAGTCCCTGTCTGGGTCCATGCGCGACAAAGTGCTAGTTGGAGCACTTATCACAGCTGTGCGTGATACCCTGAAGATTCAGGAGCCCTCTGCTGATGTACCGGTCTCTTTTGGGTCCCACAAGCCAGCACGTTCACCTAAGGTGTTCCCGTATCTGACTTATTTTGATAAGTCCATTTACAAGGAATAGGGTCGCCCACAACAGACCTTTTCGGTCCCCAAATACATGGCGGTGCGTTGCCCCTTTGAGAAAAGCCTTCTCAAGAAATAGTCGGCTCCTCCGATCGTGGACCCCCCAGTATCCAGGTTAAACAAAGTAACCACAATCCCGGTTGAGGGGACTCCTGCATTCAAGGATCCCACAGACAGGAAGGCCGAGGCGGTGGCTCGTTCCTTGTTTATGGTTGTGGGGTCAGCTGTGCGACCTGTACTGGCATCCGCACTGGTGTCGCAGACACTGAGTGGGCAAAAGTGTTGCACCGTGAATTGGGAGAGCAACAGGCCTCCCCTGTCTGTGTGGAACTAGCAGACCAACTAGTGCAAGGCCTTAAGTACGTCTATGATGCGGCCCTGGATACTCTCCCTCTGTTATCCAGGGCTTTAGTGTCAGCTGTGGTGCTGAGGCGCCTGATTTGGTTGAAATGCTGGTCTGCTGACCAGGCATCCAAGAAAGCCCTGACGGATCTTCCCTTCCTTGGTAAGTGGCTCTTTGGAGCCTCGCTAGATGACATTATTAAAAATACCACTGGTGGTAAGAGTACTCTACTCCCACAGGCCAGGAAGGCTAAGGAGCCACGCCGCAGGCAAGGGCCCTCTTTTTCCGCTCACAAGCGGCTTTTTTGTCCGCCCGGTGCTTCGACAAAACCTCTGCAGCCCGACAGGACGCCCACGGACGGTCAAAAACGTCCCTGGAACTGCAAGCCTAACAAGCCTGCGAACAAAAGTGCTACCGCATGAAGGTTTGCCCCTCCCATGTCTTGGGTGGGGGGTCACCTTCGGGAATTTGCAGCCCGGTGGTCCTCCTGGTTATTCGACCAATGGGTCTGCGATCTGATTTCCACAGGCTACAAGACAGAGTTTCTCTCTTGGCCGCCAAACAGATTCTTCCCCTCCAGCATACCCATATCCCCAGTTCGCCGGGCGGTGAACGCTTCCAGGGATTCTACTCAAATCTGTTTGTGGTTCCCAAGAAGGAAGGGGTACGTCCAATCTTGGACTTAAAAGCCCTCAATCACTTTGTAAAAGTGCAGAGGTTCAGAATGGAATCAGTTCGCTCAGTAGTCGCTGCACTCCATCAAGGGGACTCCCTGGCGTCCTTAGACTTCCAGGATGCGTACCTGCACATACCCATATGCCTTCGGCATCAAAAATGTTGGCAGTCGGGCAAGCCCATTACCAATTGGTGGCTCTTCCCTTTGGCCTGGCATCAGCCCCCCGAGTCTACCAAAGTACTGACTCCAGTATTGGCTTTGCTGCGACAACGTGGGATCGCGATCGTGGGCTACCTGGACGATCTCCTCCTGAGAGCATCTTCCGCCTCAGAATTAGAGGAGGATGTGGCGATCACCATGCAGACCCTGCAAGAATTTGGGTGGCTGTTGAACCTAAAGAAGTCGGTGATTGTACCGACTCAGCGTCTGGAGTACCTAGGTTAGCTATTGGACTCCAGGGAAGCGAGAGTTTTTCTCCCTTCAGACAAATTGCAGACTCTCAGATCTGCGGTCAAACTACTGATGAACCGCAAGTGGTCGTCGCTCCGCTTTTGCATGCGAGTGCTGGGACTCATGGTAGCCTCCTTCGAGACGATACCTTATGCCCAGTTCCACACCAGAGTACTGCAGAAGGAGATATTGTTGAAATGGGACAAATCTCAGTTGTCCCTGGATTGACAGATCCAGGTGAGCCAGCCAGTCAGGGACTCTGATCTGGTGATTCAGTCCGGAAAATCATTCCTTCCTCTGAAATGGACGGTGATCACTATGGACGCCAGTCTATCCGGCTGGGGTGGAGTGATGGGGATTCAGTCGGCTCAGGGCCTCTGGTTGATGGAAGAATCCAAGTTGCCGATCAATCTGCTCGAATTGAGAGCGATCAGGCTGTGCCTCCTACACATGGTCGATGAGTCTTCAAGGGCGTCCGATCAGGATAGTCTGACAACGCCATGGCTGTGGCATACATAAATCACCAAGGGGGAACAAGGAGCTCAGCCGCTGCTCGGGAGGTCGCTCACATACTTCGGTGGGCAGAGCGACACATACCGATCCTGCCGGCCATTTACATCCCAGGGGTGGAAAATTGGCGGACGGAGTCGACAGATGCTGGACCCAGGAGAATGGGCATTGCATCCGGAGATATTCAGGCTGCTGTGCCTGAGGTGGGGCACACCAGATGTGGATCTATTGGCCTCCCGTCTCAATCGGAAGGTGCCAAGATTCGTGTCCAGGACTAGATCCGTGGGCAGACGCGTCAGATGCGCTGGTGGCTCCGTGGGATCAGTACCAGCTGATCTACGCCTTTCCTCCACTGAAACTGTTGCCACGCCTGCTTCGCAGAGTGGAAGCCGAGGGGATTCCCATAATCCTGGTTGCCGTTGTGAGGGGACCTCCTATCTCAAGGTCCAATCTTTCATCCTGCTTTACCATCGCTGGCTTTAACGGCATGGCTATTGAGAGCCAGGTGTTAAGGAACCGGGGTCTGTCTGACTCGGTGATTCCAGCTATGTTGAAGGCACGGAAATCTTTTTGGAAGATATACAGTCGTACCTGGAAGGCCTACATCTCCATGTGTGAAGAGAGGGTGGCATCCGCGTTCCTTTTCCATAGCAAGGATCCTGCTGTTTTTCCAGCAAGGAGTAGACCAGAGATTGGCATTGAGCACCATCAAGGTTCAAATCTCAGCCTTGGCTGGCTTCCCCCCCCCCCCCCCCCCCCCAAACGACCCCTGGCATCGCACTCCTTGGTGAGTACCTTCGTTCAGGGGGTACGACATGTGCGCCCACCGTTACCCCCATGGGATTTGAACCTGGTGTTGTCGGCGCTTCAAAAACCGCCATTTGAAAATATCAGGGAGATTCCCCTGTTGACTCTTTCCCAGAAAGTGGTCTTTCTAGTGGCCATCCCATCGGCCAGGAGGGTTTCGAAATTGGCAGCCTTGTCCTGCAAGTCGCCTTATCTGGTCATCCACAGGGATAAGGTGTTGTTGCGCCCGCAACCGTCCTTTCTACCGAAGGTGGTCTCGGCTTTTCATATCGATGAGGACATTGTTGAGTACCATCGTTGTACCCTAAGCACCCCACAGAGGTGGCCCTTGACGCTGGTGGCTGGCCCAAAGAAGGGTATGGCAGTCTCGTCTGCCACCATATCCAGGTGGATCAGACAGATTGTAGTACAAGCCTACACCTTGAAGGGGCAGGTGCCCCCCTTTCCGGTCACAGCCCACTCTACGCGGGCAATCGGAACATCTTGGGCCTTCCGACACAAAGCGTTGGTCGTTCAGGTGTGTAAGGCGGCGACCTGGTCATCTGTCCATACGTTTACCAAGTTCTACAAGGTAGACGTCAGTGCATCGGCTGATGCCTGTTTTGGCTGCAAAGTTTTCTCTACGTGTAGTTGCAATTTTATATATGCAATCAAAAATTTTTCCTGGTTTTTCAATAAAAACGCAGTACTGTTATGTTAATGCACTGTTGCATTACTTCCGCAAATGGTTGCGGTTTTGGGGATCACTCCTGTTGAGGATACCCGGTTATGTGGTGGTGTTTTTTTTTTTTTTTTTTTTACACACTGCTGTTTTTTTGTGGGTTTAGTTTCACTAGTTCCCACTTGCCATGGTGGATGACATTTTTATGCTCATTTTCCCACCCCTTGTTTGGCACTGCTTGGGGACGTCCCATTTTGTTACAGAGAGGAGCTGTGTCGGTTGGAGAAAATAGGATTTTTGTACTCACCGTAAAATCCTTTTCTCTGTAATTCACCGAGCTACACAGCACCCGCCCTTCCTTCCTTCTTCTTTTTTTTTTTTTTTTTTCTTTCTCTTTACGTTATACTGCTTGTTGACTGAGTTCTGCCTGAGCAGGCTGTGGGGTTGTAGCCTAGGGACCACCCCATGGGCGGAACTAAAAGTTCTGAAGTGTTGTATTACAACTTGCCTAGTAATCGCCAATGATAGGGCTGACAACCCATTTTGTTAGAGAAGAGCTGTGTCGGTCGGTGAATTACAGAGAAAAGGATTTTACGGTGAGTACAAAAATCCTATTTTTGCTTTATTAAAAAAATAAATATAAAATTTATATATATATATATATATATATATATATATATATATATATATATATATATATTTATATATTACATTTTATATCTTTTACTTTCAAAGGTAGAGAAGAGTTTCTACCTTGATGCTAAGTTCACCTATGCGATGCGGGAACCAGCGCGATTCTTGTGCGGGTTCCCACATTGCAGGTGTCAATACAAAGTTAATGACCCCTCCCAAATTGAAACGCAGTGCGAACTGCCAAATGGTGCATGAATAGGATGACATGGGGGTGAACGCCTTTTCGATCCGATTCCAGTGCGGACCAAAGGACCATTCTGGTGCGATTATAATGCAAATTCAGCCATACAAACTTTATGGCTGATTTCGTCTAGCACAAGCATCGCATGTGATCTGCACAACAATGTCATGCTAATCACATGCCATGTCTGACATCACAATAGCGTGAACCCAGCCTAAATTGGAACTATTTTTATTTTATTTTTTTCATTCTGGGTAACACAAGGAAGGGTTATAACCCGTTTTATTTTATTTTACCATCTGTGTCCCGTT
Organism: Lithobates pipiens; assembly: GCF_037356315.1. Classification (NCBI taxonomy): domain Eukaryota; kingdom Metazoa; phylum Chordata; class Amphibia; order Anura; family Ranidae; genus Lithobates; species Lithobates pipiens. The sequence continues at coordinate 2,877,500 of NW_027507882.1, forward strand.
GCGGAGATTTCTCTTCACTTCCTGTCCCCATAGCCAAATGGGAAGTTAGAGGAAATCCCTTAAAATTAAGGAAATTCCTTTAGCACTAGTGTCCCCATTAGAAGATTTCCCCTTTATTACTTTTCTGGGGGGACAACCCAAAATTTTGGGATTTTCTTTTACTTTTCACTTTCAGTGAACATGGTAAACAGAACAAATAGAGAGGGGAATCTCCTTAACAAATTGAAAGGGGTTCTCTGCCTTTTTGGTTATACTTTAAAGAGGACCTGTCATCCGTTGTTCTCTATTAAATTAGATGTTTACTTTCCACTCTCCTCCCCTTCTAGTTGTTGACCCGGAAGTGATGTGTGATGTTGCTTCCGGATCTGAGTTGCCAGTTTCCCCGTCATCAAGGGAAAGCATGATTACATTCAGTGGAGCACAGGGGAGTCTAAAAGACCCTGCATGTCTCATTAAAGAGAACCTGTCGCCAAAACAAATCTTCACATATGGATTTTCACATTATGATGATTTTGTTCTCGCATAACGCCTCTGACGCCGTGTGAAAGCCACAGGGAAGTCCCTGTGTGTCAGAGGGGGGCAGGGTCACTGTGTGGACCTGCCCTCAGTTATAAAAGAACTGTCGCCTGCGACTAGGCGTTATACGGTGGGAGCTTCCCATGGAGGTGGGTCGGTCTTGGCTTTTAAAAAAATAAAATAAAAAATAGACTTGCCCCAAGTTGTGTCTGGTATTTTCTACTATTTTGACACTTTTTTTTTTTTTTTTTTTGTGAAATGGTAGGGGTACATTTTTACCCCGGTACCATTTCACACGGGGGGGGGGGGTCCCTTGTTAAAGGGGGGGGTTCCAGATTATGATAAGCCGCCCGAAGACCCACCGGGCAAGGGTTGTGGGGATGAGGCCCTTGTCCCCATCAACATGGGGACAAGGTGCTTTGGGGGCTACCCCAAAACACCCTCCCCATGTTGAGGGCATGTGGCCTGGTACGGTTCAGGAGAAGGGGGGGGATGCGCTCTGTCGTCCCCCACCTCTTTTCCTGCGGCCTGTCAGGTTGCATGTTCGGATAAGGGTCTGGTATGAATTTTTGGGGGGGACCCCCCCCCCCACGCAATTTATTTTTAAAATTTTGGTGTGTGGTTCCCCTTAAAATCCAGACCTATTGGGTCTGATATGGATTTTGAGGGGGGCCTCTACGCCTATTTAATTTTGGCATCGGCCCCTTAATATCCATACCACACCCTGAAGGGCCTGGTATGGCATTTGGGGGGGGGGGCGCCTATGCAATTTATTTTTTTAAATGTATGTATTTTTGGTTCGAGGTTCCCCTTTAATATTCATACCAGACCCAAAGGGCCTGGTAATGGACTGTGGGGGAATCCCATGCCGTTTTTTTTTTTTTTTTTTTTTTTTTTTTTTTTTTTTTTTCAATGACTTTTATCTTTTTTGCCAAGACCGACAATTCATTATAGCCGCGAGTACTTTTTAAATTACTTTTTTTTTCCTTTTTAGAAATATCATTTTGTGCAGGGACTGTTCTAAACACAGGAAAAAAGCTCCACTTTACAGGCATACTATAGACACCCCCCAGGTACGAAAATTTAAAGGAATATGTGACTTTTATTGTTTCACTTTAAGCATTATTAAACTCACTGCTCCTGAAAAAACCGACCGTCTTTAAAACTTTTTTTTTTTCAATTGATACATGTCCCCTGGGGCAGGACCCGGGTCCCCAAACACTTTTTATGACAATAACTTGCATATAAGCCTTTAAAATGAACAGTTTTGATTTTTCATGTTAATGTCCCATAGACTTTGACGGTGTTCCAGTAGCTTTCGAATTTGCCCCGGATACTGCATATTGTTTGGTGTTCTGCAGAACACCCGAACAAGCAAAGTTCAAACTTTAGGAGTCGCAAGGGCATCCACAACCCAGGAGAGATGATTGAGTACACTTACCAAAAGGCAGCATCAACCAAGCATGTAGCAATACTGGTCAGGATGGTAGTCACAGAGACAGTATCTAAGAGTAGGGCAACATGTGGCAGTCTCTGTTCCAGTTTAGGCTGGTGCAAGGACTGCTGATCCTTTAAGCTCCAGCTTAAACTGGAACATAGAATGCCACACGTTATATGGATGGGGAAGAGGTAGATGTTAGAACAGGATCATGCACTGCAGATGTTGAAGTCTATGATTTGAGTATTGCTACATGCTTGGTTGATGCTGCCTTTTGGTAAGCATATTCAATCTTCTAGGTGCTGGATGCACTTTCCGTGGTGACTCCTACAGTCAATTTTTGGATTTTTTATTTTTTCCTCCCTATCGCCATTTGAAATTAACTTTTTTTTTTTTTCTCCTATTCACTATTTGGACTATTTAGACGATGATGGTTAAGAAATGGTATTTAACGTTTTCTCACTTTGGGTTAAATTGGCTTCAGTTTAGTTAGAAGGTCTCAGTTTTGCCATATGGACCTGACATTCCTTTAAATTGTTGCGCCCCCCCCGATTTGAGAAACATTGATTTCATACACTCGGTAATAGTCATGAATTTTTGTTGAAGGGATTAGCATTCTCTGGTACATTCTTGTTTGTTTGCATATAAATCAGCCGAAAAAACCCAAAATTGCTACTTGCCGCTGCTGAGAGAATGCTATTCTTTGTGAAAGGCACGTCCTTATACATAGACCAGCCTGACATTATGCTGAATGGGGACATTAGCATTATTTGGAAGGCTAAAGGCTCACAATCCAAAAAAAACCCCCACTAAACTCTATAGTTTCTTTTCTGGGCCAGATTTGATTTCTATGATGTGAGCTAGGCAAGCCAACAACTAGGCAGTACCCAATGCTGCTTTACCTCTTCTCTCCCATCCCGGCATCCCTTAACACCCAATTGCTGTCGTGGTAGTCCCGTGATTGAAAGCTGGACCCACCGGCTGCCGATCTTTCTTTATTCCGGACCAAGAGCCATTTTTGTGCCGGGAGCGCGCTCTCAGGGCATGCACACCGGCTGCCTAGTGACGCATATGTTCGGTGTGTAGGTGTTGGCCCGCTCTTTTACCACCAGTTGGGCAGCCAGCCGCAAAAGGGTTAGATTTACTTGTTTGGCGAGTCCACCCAAACAATTTCTGATTTGGGATAAAGTAACCCTGTTGCTGAGTTAAAGTAAAAAAAACACCCTGCAAAAGAAGAGCATTAATACTTGCCCTTATAGGGATCTTAGTAGTTCTGAAGATTTGACACCAATGATGGGGCACAATTGTTCCCACTGACACCAATGATGGAGTGGTGTTTTTCTCCGCCGATGTCAGGACCTTTTCTACTTCCAAGGGCTACAGTCCCGCCCTCCTTAAGTCAGAGGGCAGCCAGCTGGCCCTTGTTTAGAAAGTTTGTAGATTCCTGATATAGAATAGCATGAATCAGGAAAATGCCATGTAATGGCCACTAGATGGAACTACCTCCTTTCTTTCTACGAGCCAGTCTCTGTCCTTGGGACACAGCCACATAGCTCTCCATGGGACCGCCTCTGGTCTTAGGACACTGATTTATATAAATTTTCTATTGGATGTCTCTGATCATATTTGACCATGGGATACAATTTCTATGAGTTTGCCTTTTGATTGTGCCTGGCCTCGGGACACAGACACCAGCTCCGCCCTTGTGACACAGCTGCATAGACTTCTATGGGAGTGTCTCTGGGTTTGTGACACAGCCACTAGAAACTTCTATAGGACTGCCTTTGATCGCCTCTGCTCTTGGGACATAACCACATGAACTTCTATAGGACTTTCTCTGATTGTCTCCTGTTTCGGAACACTGCCACATAGACCTCTATGGGATTGTGTCGGGCCTTGGAACACAGCCACACATAGATTTCTATGGGATCATCTCTGATAGTATTAGACCTCAAGACAGTCAAATGGGCTTCTATGGGACCATCTCCGACCTTGGGGCACAGCTACACAGACTTCTATAGGTCAGTTTCTTACCATATTTGACCTTTTGGACAGGGCCACATACTGTAGGCTTCTATTGGACTGTCTTTTGGTCATCACCACTCTTGGGACATAGCATAGACTTCTATGGGACCATCTCCAGTAGAGGTCGACCGATATGGGGTTTTCTCTGGCCGATGCCAATATTTAGAAATCATGGCGGCCGATAGCCGATATATATGATGCCGATTTTTTTATTTTTTATTTATTTATTTATTTATTTTTTTTTTTTGGGCCGATATGTTAGGCCCTTTTTTGTTTTTTTGTTTTTTTCCTTTTTTATTTATTTATTTTTTTTAATCCCCCTTGATCTAACACACCTTTCCCACTGGGGCGTTTTTCAGGCGCTTTTGGGCTAAAAATGGCACCTGTAAAGTGCCTGCAAAATGGCTCCCCTGCAGTCTGTGTGAAAGACAGAGTGCTTTCACACTGAGGCGATGCGCTTGCAGGATCTTAAAAAAAAAAAAAGTCCTGTGAGCAGCACATTTAGAGTGGTGTATACCGCTCCTCCACCACTCCTGCCCATTGATATGAATGGGCACTACTGCCGAAGCGCATGCAATGCATGCAGTGCTTCATGGGCGCATTTAACCTCTTCCTTGGCCACTAGCTGGGTTATATGTGCCCCACTAGCAGCCAAATAGCACCGCTAAAATGATGGTTTTTACCATCAACGCCTGGCCGCTCCAGTGTGAAAGCAGCCTTCATAAGTGATACAGAAAATGTCTTACATTTAAACATTTATTAACCACTTGCCGACCAGCGCACGACGACGTACGTCGATGGAATGGGCAGGCAAATGGGCGTGCATGTACATCCCTTTAAATTTGCCGCCCTGCCATCGGGAGCGTGCCGCCGGCGGCGCGCTTCCGCGCTGGTCGGGACCCCCGTGAGTCCGGTCGCGGGACCCGCGGACTCGATCGCCGCGGCATCCCCGCGATCGTCTCACGGAGCGGCCGAATGGAGAAGTGCTGTTGTAAACAACATTTCTCCATTCTGCCTAGCAACTAGTGACGCTGTTCTCTGCTCCATGTGATTGGAGCAGAGATCAGTGTTCACTAAATGAAAGCCCAACCCCCCCACAGTTAGTAACACATCCCTAGGAACACTTAACCCCTACACTGCCACCCACTGGTTAACCCCTTCACTGCCAGTGTCATTTACACAGGAATCACTGCATTTATATAGCAGTGATTACTGTATAAATGACAATGGTCCCAAAAATGTGTCAAAAATGTCCGATGGGTCCCCCACAATGTCGCAGTCACAATAAAATTCGCTGATTGCCGCCATTACTAGTAAAAAAAAAATAATAATAAATTATTAATAAAAATGCTATAAAACTATCCCCTATTTTGTAAACGCTATAACTTTTGCGCAAACCAATCAATCGCTTATTGCGATTTTTTTTTTTTACCAAAAATATGTAGAATACGTATCGGCCTAAACTGAGGGAAAAATGTTTTTTTTATACATTTTTTGGGGGATATTTATTATAACAAAAAGTAAAAAAATAATGCGTTTTTTTTTCAAAATTGTCGCTCTATTTTTGTTTATAGCGCAAAAAATAAAAACTGCAGGGGTGATCAAATACGACCAAAAGAAAGCTCTATTTGTGGGGAAAAAAAGGACGTCAATTTTGTTTGGGAGGCACGTCGTACGACCGCGCAATTGTCAGTTAAAGCGACGCAGTGCCGAATCGCAAAAAGTGGTCTGGTCTTTGACCAGCAAATTGGTCCGGTCTGAAAGTGGTTAAACAAAACAAACCTCCAATCAGTTTACTTGTATGTATGATTTAGATAAAAAAATAAAAAAAATAAAAAAAAATTAAAAAAAACCTATATATTAAATAAAAACAGGAAGTCAAAACTTTTGGACGAAAAAAAAATGGGCTAACTTTACTGTTTTTATCTTATTTTTATTTTTTAAATAGTGTATTTTTTTTTCCCCAAAAAAATGCATTTGAAAGACCTCTGTGCAAATGCCGTGTGACATAAAATATTGCAACAAGCGCTATTTTATTCCCTAGGATCTCTGCTAAAAAATATATATCTAATTTTTGGGGGGTCTAAGTGATTTTCTGGCAGATAATACAGGATTTTTACTTGTAAGCAACACGTGTCAGAAGATTTAGTCTTTAAATGGTTAAACTGAGAACTTCTACACACAGAGATGACTTCATCCATTCAAGTGTAAACATTGTATCTTTCTGTTCTTTTCTTGGCAGGCTGCCCAGAGAGGAAGAAAGACGTTTCTATGATGACTCAGGCAACTTACACTGACTTCTATTACAGAAGTAATTTCAAAGTCCCGCTGTAGTTCTAAGGCTCCATGCACACTGAAGCTCAAAAAAGCTATTTCTGGACGCCAGATTGCTGGCAGAAAACGCTGGTTGAAAAACCTGCTTTTAACAGCGTTTTATACTAGCGTTAATGAGCGTTTTACAGCGTTAGCGTTAATGGGCGTTTTTTATAAAAATACACAGAGGACACTCCAAAAATCCCACAATGCATTGAAAAATAGAATGCCGAACGCTAATGAACAAGCGTTAATGAGCGTTTGTCGTTTTTTGCCGCTGAAAAACGGCACTTTGAACGCAAATTTCTGGCGTTCAGAAAAAAGCCCATAAACTCCACTGCTCATTAAAGCTGAAAAACATCCATGTGTGCATGGACACATAGGCTAACATAGAGTGGAGTTTATGGACTTTTACAAAAAACGCCCAAACGCCAATAAACTGCAGTTTATCAGCTTCAGTGTGCATGGAGCCTAAATCAGCTTTTTATCAGCACAATTGGCCGATGCCGATTAATTAAAAAACAGCAAATATCGGCCGATATATCAGTCGACCTCTAATCTCCAGGCTTGGAACATGGTCACATAGACTTCTATAGGACAATCTGTGCCCTTTGGACACAACCACATAGCCTTAAATGGTACTGTAGTCTCTACCCATGGAACGCAGCCACATGGATATCTTCGAGAATTTCTTTACCTTTGAGGCACAGGCACATAGACTTCTCTGGCCTTAAGACACAGCCAGATTTTTATGGGGCTGTCTCTGACCTTGGTACACAGCCACATAAACTTCTACGGGACTGTCTCCTCCCTTGGGACACTGCCACATAGACTTCTATGGGACCTTCTCCGTCCTTGGTACACAGCCACATAAACTTCTATGGGGCCTGTCTCTGGCCTTGGTACACAGCCATATAGACTTCTATGGGACCGTCTCCTCCCTTGGGACACAGCCACATAGACGTCTGTGGGACTGTCTCTACCCTTGGGACGCAGCCGCATAGACTTCTATGGGACCTTCTTCAGCCTTGGAACACAGGCATATATAGCTTTCTATTGGATGGTCCTCTGATCTTATCTGACCATGGGACATAACTTCTATGAGATTGTCCTTGATTGTATTTGGCCTCGGGGCACAGCAACATAGACTTCTATGGGTCAATCTCTGGCCTTGGGACACAGGCATGTAGTCTTCTATGGAACTGCTAGCTTTTTCTTAGCTGTACTGCAGTCGGGGGTGGAGGAGGGTGATCACATTGCTTGCTCCACTGCACATTATGACACTTCCTTCCTGCCAGTAGTTCTATATGGGTGGAACCTTTTTTTTTTTTTTATTTTTTTCTTTTTATTCTAAAGCAGCAGGAAGCCACTGTGGTTTTTTTTTTTTTTTTTTTTTTTTTTTTTTTTTTTTTTTACCATTTATCAGAAATATATAGTGTGTGTGTGTGTGTGTGTGTGTGTATATATGTATGTGTGTGTTTTTATATATAATTATTTTTTTTTTATTTTTTTTTTGTAGATGCAAACCCAAATTTTGAAAGGTCATTTTGTAATATTAAAGCTTGAGCTTGCATTGGAAATCCATGGCGATCCGGCTATGAAAGACCCCCAGTCAGGCACTTCCTGTTGTAGGGTGACCATACTCCACTGTTGTCTCCCTGTTGCGAATTCACATGGGCATTAAAAACAGCAATTTGATCTGTGTTTGTACCCTAACATGGCAGCTGAAGGGGCTCATAGAACTTGCCGCAGCCACTGCATGTGTATCTCAGCATGTCAAGTTTGACTCGCCTATTGACGTCAATGGGATCGTGCTGTAAACATGCAGGCATTCAGAAGATGGCAGGATCTCCTCCTGAATGTCTGCAAACCATGGATTGCTTTTCAGAGGGACGGTAGGGACTGCTGTCAGTGTGAATGAGCCCTAGGGTTACCAGTGACCATTCCCACGCCATGCAGCCTTTGCTGAAGTGCATGTGGGCGGGAAGTGGCTGAAAAGGGGCTGCAGGAGACCAGCAGCACTAAGATGTAACAGAGGAAGTAAATTAATTAAAGATTTATCTAAAACTTCTTTTTTATTTTGATTTATTTATTTTTTTAATACATTATAGTATATACAGTATATCTCTTTGAATAGTATATAAAGTATCTCTCCTCTAATAGTGTGTGTGTATATGTGTGTGTGTGTATATATGTGTATATATGTATATATGTGTATATATATATATATTACACACACACACACACACACACACACACACACACACACACACACACACACATATATATAATTAAAAAAAAATTGGCATTTGGGATTTTTTTTTTTTTTTTACGTGTGTGACTTGCTGCTCTGCTTGGAAATTTTGGGTGCCTAGAAATTTGGGAGCGCAGATTTCAAGGCTTGTGTTGAACGGCTGAATCTTCTTTGTATTCTGCCGGCATAGAAGTGAAAACTTTGCATCCTCTGGGGGGCTCTTGGCAGTTGGTGATGAAAACCGAACCTTGTTCCAGCTTGAATGGAGGCATTTTTGGCCGCTGTTCTTCAAGCTCCAACTCCTTCAAGTTTGTACTTGAATGGAAAGTGTAAAGTCGGCTTGGGCTTGAAAAGAAGATGAGACTTAAGTATTGCTAGCAATTCTCTTACAGTTCAGTACTGCTACAGTGTTTTAAAAAAATAAATAAAAAATGTATATGCATTTTCTACGTTTAAAAACGGATGTTTAAGGAAAGACAAAATATTTTATTTTTCTGTATAAAATCTTTTTAAAGTGTGACTCCTCAGTAGACGCAGGGAAAATAAATATATATATATATATATATATATATATATATATATATATATATATATATATATATATATATATATATATATATATATATATATATATATATATATATATATAATTTATTTTTTCCCTGCGTCTACTGAGGAGTCATACTTTAAAAAGATATATATAATGTCTTTCCTCAGACATCTAAACATTTGTTTTATTAAACGTAGAAAATGCATATACAGTTTTGATTTTTATTTTAGTTATTTTGAAAGAATAAAATGTTATCAGTTGCATTTGTTTTTTGTTTTTTTTTGTTAAACTTTTATTAAACCCATAATATAATTTTAGTAAAAATACATTAAGCCCTGATGCCCATTGATCGTTTTTTAAATGCCACTTCTAGAGACCCCTTTCACAGAAAAATATCTGATGTGCCTAAACGCATGAAAATGTGTCTATACGCACTTAAGCGGTGGGCTAGTCAGACCCACCTAGGGCAGCCCATTGAAATTAATGGGCTGCCGTAAGAGCATGGCAAAAATCGCAGGCACTTGGACGCGCACCTCCCATAGTGTGAATGCGCGCAAAGGTTCAACAAGTGCCTTACTGGAATAAAAGAATCTAGATTTGTTGTTATTAATAAAAATATTAGCTTTTAAAGCCTATAGAGGGTGCTCTACTCATGCCTGCCGCCAACGCAACATGATCTGTCCCTTGTCCCTTGTGCTGCCGCTGTCCCATACAAGCGCAGCCTCTGAGGGCTGCTTTTGTGGGAGGGACAGGGAGCTAGGAAGGCCATTCAGCGTTGTCACCCAAAGTTCTTCTGTAGGCTGTAACTGGCAGGATCAACAGTTTGAAAGAAAGGAGTGGAAAAAAATAAATAAAAGTAAGGCAAAAAAAAAATGGAATAAAAATAAATAAATAAAAAAAAACTAAAGGAAAAAATAAAGGGAAGACCCAAAAATAAAATGAAGAAATCTAAATAGGGGAAGAAAAAATAGAGAAGACAAAAAAATAAAAATAAAGCATAAATATAAATGGAAGTAAAAAAAATAAAAAAGTTAATAGAGCAATAAAAAATAGACATTATTTTTATTATTATTATTATTATTATTATTATTATTGAAAACCTGAAAGGAAGACATAAAATTGAAAAAAAAAACAACAATATATTGATGAATATAATAATCATAAAGAGGCTCTCCAGGCTTCTTTAGAAAAAAAAGTCAGCAACTGCTGACTTTTTTAATATTGGGGTATTTACCTGTCCAGGAATCCAGCAGTGTCCTCACCCAAGCCGTTTTTTGTTTTTTTTTTCCAATCTGCTATTGGGTGCTGCCGCCACCATTTTGACAGTATATGGCAGCGGAAGGGGGGAAGCTCTGTTTTTTTAAAGAATTAATAAAAGGGGGGGGGGGGGAATAAAGGAAAGACGTCAAAATGAAAAAAATAAAATTAAATACCTTTACATAAATATAATACATTAAAGAAAAAATAATGGAAAGTCTTAAAGCATAAATAAATAGACCAATAAAATAAAAACATCAATAAATATAAATAAGAATCTACCATGCAGATGCATTGTTCATTTTTAGGCCTTCCCTTTTTATTTTTAGATTCTTATTTATATTTATTGATGTTTTTATTTAATTGGTCTATTTATTTATGCTTTAAGACTTTTCCATTATTTTTTCTTTGTTTTACTAGTCTATCCATCTTCTACAGGAAAGGAAATTTATCAGAGCTGGGAATGCACTTTTTTTCCTTTTTTTTTCTTTTTTTTTTTTTCTAAACTGAGAAAATGATGATTCCCCAAAACTCCATAAAGAATCGGGAATATGCTGCAAAGATTTAGGCCTGGTGTTTAACTCTCTGTATGCAGAATATATACTGTGTGTAAGGGTGTTTTTTTATTTTTTATTTTATTTTTATTTATTTTTTTTTTGGTGGGAAGAAAGCTCCTTGCGTTGGCGGCCAGTGGGAAGAAAGCTCCTTGCGTTGGTGGGAAGAAAGCTCCTTCTATCAGCAAGAGCGCCCCTTCCGTTGGCAGACAACGGGAGGAGGACCACCTTTACATTGGTATTGAAAGATGGACCTGATTGTATTGTGGTCAGTAGAAAGACTGCCCCCCCCCCTTACAGATTACAAATGTGGTGACCATTGTACTTGGTGCAAATCTACGAGAAGAAAATTAGAAACTGGCCTTCAGAAAGACATATTTAATAAAGGTTACATATTCGTGACTGATGGGGCTGACCTACCTCCTCTTAATTGCACCACATATAAAATACCAAATGTGTTACCAAAAAAAAAAATTGGGACTTCTTCTCTTTTTTGGTTTTATTTGAGGAGCTAGAGCACCGAGTTCTAGATATGAGTTTTGCAGCCATGCCTCAGGAGTAGGATAATGTAATATAGATAGAAGAAATGGCTCAGTACATCAGACTGGTTTTGTCCCAGACGTTGCTCGGGTGCCTTTGTTCCTTTATTATTATCATAATTATTTATTTATTTTATTTTTTTTCCGGATTTTCTGAAGCTCCCTCTTTGTGTGATCTGGGGGATTTCAGTAGTCGGTGGATGTGTAATACTTGCGCCACGCCTTGTAGCTGGCTGTCTGCATCCGGCAGGATGTGAGCCGCGGAGTTGCTGTTCTAGGTGTAGCCCCACTTCACAGTTCAGAGCGGAATTGTGAAGAATCAAATGTACATATTTATAGTGTTGAGTAACGCTGGCTTCCATAAATGTCCTGCAGTCATTTTTACTGTACACGAGCAACACCCCTCAATTTATTTGCAGTGAAATTACATGTGATGGTTTGAGGATATCCCTTAGTATCAGATATATTTTATAGGATCAGTGCAGCATGCTAAATTATGTCAGTATAACACTTCTTGATATTTACTACCTCTCACAGAGATCATAGTATTGTCCCTGTAGAATCCTCTATCTACTTTCCTATCCAGAGGGATGGCACTATCTTTGTTTAGGCATCATCCAGGGTCACCAGCTATCTTCTGGACTGAGATTTCCCGGCTTCGAGATGACAGTTGTGGAAATCCTATTGTCAGTGCGGTTCTTGGCTGTGTTCAAAAATGTCTGACACAGATCAGCCTCTGTTGCAGTCTCCCATGTTGTGACATGAGACAAAGTTATAATGTTGCCGTCTGATCACTAGGACAGAAGAGACAAAGCGAATGCTCCTGCCTGCAGCAGTCTGGTTGCATCACCTCAGCCTAGGCAATGTATTTGGCCTGGTGAAATCACCTCCGAATAGACAAAGGCCACTGGTGTGATGACTTTGTCTCAGCTTAGGCATAGTCACTTGGTTGGTGAATTCCTTTTAGCCTCGGCAAGGTCATTGGCATGGTGACCTCCTCTTGGCCTTGGCAAGGTCACTGGTGTGGTGACCTCATCTCGGCCTAGGCAAGGTCTCTGAACTTTAGGCGGGATCACTGGATTGCTGATGCCATCTTAGGCTAGGCAAGGTCACTGGACTGGGGGCTAAGGGGTCAGTGGAGCTTTTCCAAAGAATATGTTGCTGTTTGCTTTTAGGAGCAAGTTGAGCAGAGTGATGCCCTCAGTCTGCTGCTGCTCTTTTAATGCCCAATCAACAAGTGAGGTGAGAGGGGCACCACTGAATGGGCAATGCAGCCTTCCTTATTGGTTGATAACCAATCAGCAGGCAGGGTCAGGTGATGAGGGCAACACTGGCTATCAACCAATAGGAAGGCTGAACTCTAGTTTTAAGTACAGGTCTCCTTTAACTGGTGTACATAACTCTAGTTATTGCGATGAAGTTTTAATTAAATCCTCACCATCTGCTCTTGTGACAAGTTTTGTGCTAATCGGATACTATTCAAATGTTTATAGTAGTAAAGTACAAATAATAATGAGTGAAATGATACAATTAGTGTCAGAAACGGTTCTGTTTTTTTTTTTTTTTTTAGCCAGTTGGAATGCTTCACTGTTTTGCTGAAGAAGGGAAGCAGCACAAGGAGCCAATCAGCTCATGTGCTGACAAAGTGCATGCTGATTGTAGGAGAAAGCAAAGTGACAGAGAGAAGCTTGTCACTGTGCTGTCTCCCCTTCACAGGCTAGGGGCGGGCCTATGACAGTCTGGGAGGAAGTGTGTTAAAGGGTGCTGGCCATCAGACTGAGGACATCTTGTGGCGGGAAATGGGTACTGCAGGAGACAGCATTGGATTAAAGGGAATTGTTGCAGCTAAAAAAAAAATATTTTTTTTGTTTTTCTTTCTCCATTTGTTTTATAGTTATGATGGGAATTCTGCTTTATTTCCATTTGTAACCACATTCCTCGGTTTTGATATGCTGCCATAATTTCTGTGAAGCATTTGCTGTTCTTTACCTTTTTGTATTTGCCTATAGACTGATAACAGGATTAGTGTTTACTTTTGTTGTAGTTTCAATCAGCCTTGTATATGTAAATAGAAATAAACTATATTGTCAAAAGTATTGAGATGCCTGCTTTTACATGCACTTTAGTGGCATCCCAGTCTTAGCCCGTAGGGTTCAATATTAAGTTGGCCCACCCTTTACAGCTATAACAGCGTCAACTCTTCTGGGAAGGCCGTCCACAAGGTTTAGCAGTGTGTCTATGGGAATTTTTGAACATTCTTCTATAAGCGCATTTGTGAGGTCAGGCACTGGTGTTTGGATGAGAAGGCCTGGCTCATAGAACATCTTTGGGATGAATTGGGGTGAAGACTATCAGGTTGAGGTTAGGACTCCACCCCAAACTCTCTCATCCATGTCTTTATGGACCTTGCTTTGTGCACTGGTGGGCCAACTCCATATTTAACCCTACGGACATAGACTGGGATGCCATTAAAATTCATGTGCGTGTAAAGACAGGCGTCCATTACTTTAGGTAATGTAGTGTATGTGCGATGGATTCCTGCTACTGCCATTTGTTAGGGGGCCATTTTAATAGTGTCACAAAACCACCCATGTGAATCTGACCATACACTGTTTTGTTTGGGTTGGTCCACCTATTGCTTACTTTTGGTGAAAGATTATCTAAGGCTAGGTTCAAGAGAGCCAAGCGCACTTTTTGTGCTTTTGGATGTAGGGCAGCCCATTAAATTCAGTGTGAGAAACATCCAAAAGATGTCCCTGACCCTTTTTTCCAAAAATGTGCCACAGCACCATGTGGGTCGGTGCAGAGCAGATGCATGAGGCGCTATTACCAAATTGCCAATCACAAAGGTCTGAACCTAGCACGCTAACCGTTTAGCCTCTGTGCTTCAACTGCCGTTGTTTTCGGGTACCTGGAAATGCATGAGCCCTAAGAGATTGTACAGATTGTAACCCGTATGGTCACCCTTTGTCATGGGTGCTTAACCCGTGGCCCTCCAGATGTTTCAGAACTACAAGTTGCATCATGCCTCAGCCTTTGGGAGTCATGTTTGTAACTGTCCGCCTTGCACTGCCTCATGGTACTTCCACAACAGCTGGATGGCCACAGGTTCAGCACCCATGTCCTACGTGATCCCTTCTATGCTGATGATCATGTTTTCCAAAAATGTTATAAATGCAAACTGTTTTTGCTCATAGGACCCAAACATATTTACTTTGTTACTTTGCCCTGCATAAGTGGTCTCCGAACTTTTTAAACAAAGGGCCAGTTTACTGTCCTTCTTCAGACTATAGGGGAGCCGGTCTAACCTGATTCCAGTGGAACTAGAAAATACCCCAAGTGTGAGTAAACGATGAACTTTTGGCACGGTCCTAATAGACCTAGTGAAGACCTAATGAACTGACACCAGTGGAACTAGAAAATACCCCAGTGTCAGTGGGAGTAAACAATGCCTCTGGCTTGGCGGTCAGTAGGAGTAAAAACTATCAATTGTGCCCTATCATTAGTGTTTGTAGAAGGAATTGTTCCCTGTCTTTGGTATCAGTGGAGGGAATAGTGTCCTACTGTTTGTTTCAGTAGGAGGAATAATGTTCCATCATTGGATGCCAAATGGGAGGAATTATGCCCCATTGGTGTCAGTAGGAGAAATAGTGCCTCGTACCAGTAAGAGGAATAGTTCCCCCAAGAGCCAGATAAATGCACACAAAAGCTGGCACCTTGGAGACTACTGCCCTACATGGACAAGAATTTTATCTTTGGTTAGTTGCCAAAACCAAATTTAAGCCGTACTTTAGCATCAAGTAATTTTGCCAAAGATTTACTGAGGCACTTCCATCGATCAACACACCATTCAGAGTGGTTTAGGTAGTAGAGTACACAATGGATCAGTAATGTAGCCATTCAGACCTCTCCAAAAAGGGACACCCTTTAACAACCGGTCAGATCTTCAGAAAGTGGGTCTAAGTCTTGGTCTGGTAATGTAAAGGCATATACCAGGGAAGGTTTGTTCAAGTTGACTCTAGGCGACTAATGAGGAAGAAGATGGTATGTATGTGGTCACTATTAACTGTGATGGTTGGCACTCAGGCTCTTTGGCCATGGATTTCAGAAAAGGAAGTTAGAAAGAAATGGAGGAGAAAGGAGAAAACAGAAGTGAGAGTGCACATAAGATGGAAAGAGAGGGTTGTGTAACCTTCCATCTGAACAAGACTGGTTATGTGGTAATGGGTTTGAACTGTGGGGTACCCAAGCAAACAACCCAAGTGGTCCCTGTAGCAATATACAGGAAATATCATGATGTTGAGCCATCAGTAGTTCTAGATCAGGGTTTCTCAACAAAGGTTCCTCCTGAGGTTGCTATGAGTTCCTTGAGCAATTTATGCCTCTGGGATAAGTTCCCACTGACACCATTGATTTTTTTTTATTTTATTTTTTAGCTATCTGAATGGAACATTCTTCACACTGACCACACATGTAAGGAGAATTCTTTCCACTGACCATCACACTAATGTATATTGAGTTGTAGGTATAATTAATTTTTTCTTTTTCTTTTCTTTTCTTTTCTTTATTTTTTTCTTTTTATTTTTTTTTTATTTTTTTTAGCAGGGTTTCCCTGAGACCAGAAAGTTATTTCAAGGGCTCTTCTGTGTTGAAGAGGTTTAGAAAAGCTGTCTGTTGTAAATGTTGGAGATGGTCACAGGTGGTCTACTGCTTTTTAGAAGGTAATTTTTAATGTTGGATGAATGAATGAAATACTTGTATAGCGCACAATGCGAACTGAATCGCCTCTAGGCGCTGTGGCGAGCTTTGATCATCTGCTAAAAGAGGAAGGTCTTGAGTTTTTTCCTAAAAGCCAGGTGATTTTCTTCCTGGCGGATGTTGATTGGTAGAGCATTCCATAGCCGAGGCCCTTGGACAGCGAATCTCCGATCACCCTTGGATTTATACCGGGCTTTGGGCACAAGGAGGAGGTTTTTGTTGGCTGATCGAAGACTGCGGTTTGGTGTGTAATGATTTATTTTCTCCATGAGGTATTGCGGAGCTTCTCTATGCACGCATTTGTGGGTGAGGCACAGGGTCTTGAACGTGATCCGATTTTTTTACGGTTAGCCAATGTAAGCTCCTCAGTGAAGGAGAGATGGATTCCCAGGGTTTTTTTCCCCTAATCGTCTTTCAGGACAGCCACTATGAGAGATAGACTCCTCCTCTTCCTCTGGAAACACTGCGCCAGCCCATAAATTCTTACTTCCCCTGCTGGACCTCAGTTATTAGTGTTTCCTCCGGCGGGGAGACACTGTGCAAGGAACTAGGCCGATCAGTCGGGGAGGCTGTGGCCATTTTGACGTTGAAGAGCCCGGTGGATAGAAGCAGGGGCTTCGTTTTAAAAAAGCCGGGTTCAAACCGTTCGCAACCAACGTCCGCGTGTCGGACGGGTCGAACGGTTTACTTACCTTCACCAGGTACTGCCACCCCTTCCGAGTCGAGCGCGGCTTCAGGTCGTGGGGGACTCCTATCGCGTCTACAGGGACGCAGCTGGCAAGCCGTTCGGATGATTTCCCTGTACGGGGGTACAGTCCGCCTCCTTTTTTTTTCTTGAACCGAGCGGGCCGAACGACGGGCGACGTCGTATCCGGCGGAAAACGAAGGCTTGACCTCGATCGACTTCCGGTTCCGGGTCGTGGAGCTGATAGGAGGGCCGGGCACAAGCTGGAGATGAGTTCAGAACGCGCGCAGGCAGCGTGGAACTCGGTGTTAAGCAGCCACCTGCAGTCATGTCGGAAGCCGAGGCTCAAACGACCGACTCTGTCTCCAGCATTCCTAAGGTAAGAGCGCCCTGGGGAGGGGTTCTCTTTTATCTAGGATCCCCCCCACCCCAATGTATGGTTCTATCATGGGTGGGGGGGCAGACCCCCTGGGTGGCCAGGGGGGAGGGGAGGCTCAGATCCCTTCGTTTTATAAAAAGGGTCTAGTGCACTCCCAGGGTTGTATCCCGAGCTTTTGATTGACTCTGTTTTTTCTGTTTTTTCTTTCTCCTTTCTTTTAGAAAGCTGCGGAAAAAACTAGGTCTACGCATAGCTCTAGAAGGAAGTGTGCCTCCTGTAGGGACATTTTAGGGGAATCTTGGACCAAGGTGTTGTGCAAAGGCTGTATTGACTCCCTTGTTAGGGAAAGGGAATCTGAACAGGAGTCAGGACTAGCAGCTTCAGTTAAAGAGCTCTCGTCCACCTTCTCTTCTTTTAGGTCCCTTTTTGAAAAATTCCAGCTTCCCACGGGTCCATCTCCCCAGGATACAACCCCACCTCTAGCACAGAGTTCTGCCCCGGTCCAACCCCCTAGTGTAGGGGGGACAGAGGTTGCAGGCCCTTCAGGGACAGATAGGGAACTTCCAGACAGTTCCTCTTCTGATTCCGAGGAGGGTTCCGAGGGGGAGGACCAGGATGGGTCCAGGAAAGCCTCCAGATATAAGTTATCCCTTGATGAGGTAGAGGACCTCTTAAAGGCAATTTATACAACCCTCGGTATCCAGACGGATAAAAAGCCCCTTACCCTGCATGACCAAATGTATTCTGGTTTGGGGGAGCCAAAGAGAAGGGTGTTTCCAGTACACGATGTGTTAATGGAAACAGTTAAAAGGGAGTGGCAGGATCCGGAGAGAAAACCCTTTTTATCCAGATCCCTTAAAAGAAGGTTCCCATTTTCAGAGGACCCGGCATGCCTTTGGAATAAAAGTCCCAAGTTGGATGCCGCTTTCTCCCAGGTCTCCAGACACACAGACTTGGCGTTTGAAGACATGGGGGCCTTGGCAGATGTCATGGATAAAAGGATTGACTCTCTTCTTAAAAAGACGTGGGACTCGGCCATTGGCAATCTTAAGCCTGAAATGGCAGTTACGGTTGTGGCTCGCAATTTAGAGCACTGGCTCTCACAGATCCAACAACATATTGAGGCAGGCACAGATAAGGAAACCATTCTGTCATCCTTCCCTACTATGCTGCGAGGGATCTCTTACATAGCAGATGCCTCTGCTGAGTCCGTCCGCATGTCGGGCAGAACGGCGGCTCTAGCCAATTCGGCCAGAAGGGCCCTCTGGCTAAAAACATGGCCAGGGGATAATGCCTCCAAGATAAAACTTTGTGGGATTCCCCTCACGGGGGACCTCCTTTTTGGCCCAGGGCTAGAGACGGTTCTAGACCGGACAGCGGACAGGAAAAAGTCCTTTCCTCTCAAGCGGAAAATCCCTGTACCAACAAAGAAGGGGTTTCGTCCGCAGGGGCGTAGGGAAACCTCTAAACCAGAGACAAAAAAGAAAACCTGGCCCCAAAAAGGCAGGGGCAGAGGAGGGGCGATTTTTCGCCCTCCTATCCAGCCCAGTAAAACCCAGTGACAGTCCAACTACAGTGGGAGGAAGACTGGGGGCCTTTCTTCCACAGTGGGAAGCAATATCCCCCAATCAATTTATTTTAGGGGTAATAAGAAGGGGGTACCTCTTGGAATTCCTAAGACCACCCCCTCAAAGGCTACTTGTCACGCATCTACCCAGGTGCATGGTAAAGGCCGAGGCCTTGCTAGAAGCTCTGAGGGAGTTAGAGAATCAGGATGTTATTCGCAAGGTCCCGAGAGCAGAAGAGGGAAGGGGGTTTTATTCTCACGTCTTCATAGTAAAAAAACCCTCAGGGAAGTTCAGGCTGATTCTGAACTTAAAGCCTCTAAACGCTTCAGTGACATACAAGAGATTCCGCATGGAATCGATCTTTTCAGTAAAAGCGCTCCTGCCCCACAACTGTTTCATGGTGTCTCTGGACCTAAGGGACGCGTATTTGCACATCCCTATAGCGGAGGCCTCGCAGAAGTTTCTACGCCTTGCCATAGATCTGGGCGGGGAAACAATACATTTTCAGTTTCAGGCCCTGCCATTCGGGCTATCCTCTGCACCCCGCATTTTTACCAAGGTCCTGGCAGAAGCCATGGCCTTTCTTCGGCTCCAGGGGGTATGTGTAATTGCCTACCTGGACGACCTGCTTCTGTTTGCAGCATCCCCAGCGCAGTTGGTCAAGGATCTCAATCTAACCAAAAGGGTCCTTACAGACCTGGGGTGGCTTCTGAACTTGGAAAAATCCAGCCTGATCCCCTCACAACAGATCTCCTATCTAGGTTTTCTGTTGGACTCAACACTGTTGAGAGTTTTTCTGCCAAAAGAAAAGGTACAAAAACTGGACAGTGCGGTGGCCTCTCTTCAAAGCAATCAGCTGGTTTCCATAAGGGTTCTGATGTCAGTACTAGGTCTCCTTACATCCACCCTTCCAGCAGTACAGTGGGCAGGGCTACACTTTCGTCCCCTACAAACCTTCATCCTAGGGGTGTGGGACCACAGTCAGGAGGCCCTAGACACCCTGGTACATATTCCCCTCCAGGTAAAAAGATCCCTCTGGTGGTGGAGGAAAGTGACAAATCTGTCGCAGGGTCGTCTGTGGCTCATCCCGGTTTCTCGGGTAGTAACCACAGATGCAAGTGGAAAAGGCTGGGGGGCACATCTGGGTTCCCTTCTAGCCCAGGGCACTTGGGAAGACGACGAGTTGACTCGATCGTCCAATTGGAAAGAATTGAGGGCAGTGGGACTAGCCCTCAGATTCTTCAAAAAGGAGCTTCAGGGTCACCACATTCAGGTGCGGTCGGACAATTCGTCCGTAGTGGCCTATCTGAACAAACAGGGTGGCACCAGAAGCGGAACCCTGTTGTCTTTAGCAACAGAGATTCTGTCCTGGGCCGAGACCTACACCCTTTCGCTCTCAGCCGTTTTCCTGAGGGGAGAGAAAAACGTAGTAGCAGACTTTCTCAGCCGAAAGAAGCTGAGGGAGGGCGATTGGGTTCTCAACCAGGAGGTCTTCAATCTCATAGTAAAGAGATGGGGGTCTCCGGAGGTGGACCTGTTCGCGTCCAAAAACAATGCAAAAACCCCTTGTTTTTTCTCCCTAAAAAGGGGAGAGGGAGCTCTAGGGGTGGATGCCTTGAGCCAAGATTGGCATTTCGGAACTTGCTATGCCTTCCCACCTCCAGTGTTGTTGCCAGCAGTTCTGAGGAAGTTTCAGATGGAAAACACATCTCTGATTCTGGTGGCTCCACATTGGCCAAAGAGAGCATGGTTCTCAGTACTAAAACGGTTGGCGATAGAACCTCCCCTGCTCTTGCCCCTTCGGGACGATCTCCTCTCTCAGGGGCCAGTCCTATGCCCACAGGTACACCAGTGGAAGTTAGCGGCCTGGCTACTGAGGAGGGTTTGTTAAAATCTAAAGGATTCTCAGAGAGACTAGTTTCTACCCTTCTGGACAGTAGGAAGAAGGAAACTCGCCAGATCTATGAAAGGGTCTGGTTACGTTTCAACAAGTGGTGCGCAGAGAGCTCTTTCTCTGTACGAAGCTCCTCCGCAGTGTTGGAATTTTTACAACGTGGGGCAGATAAGGGGTTATCCATCAGTACCCTTAGAGGCCAAGTATCAGCCCTTAGTGTTTTTTTGGAGGATCATTTGGCTACCAATCCATGGGTAGTAAGATTCTTTAGGGCCCTGTCCAGACAGAGACCGGTCCAGGGTCTGTCCTTTCCCAGATGGGATTTATCTTTAGTTTTGCAGAGTTTAACTGGACCCCCCTTCGAACCTTTGAAGGAGTGTTTTCTGAGAGAGCTTACTCTGAAGACAGTATTCCTGGTAGCAGTAACAACTGCCAGGAGGGTCAGTGAGATGGAGGCCTTCTCAGTCAGGGCTCCCTTTTGTGTTATTTTTCCGGATCAGATAGTTTTAAAGACCGATCCAGCCTTTTTGCCGAAAGTGGCATCCAGCTTTCATAGAAGCCAGGAAATTGTTTTGCCCTCTTTTTGTCCCAATCCCTCCGGTGAGAAGGAATTAAGATTTCATTATTTAGATGTTAGGAGATGTATCCTACACTATCTGGAACTGACCAAGGCATTCAGAAGGTCAGATTCCTTATTTGTTTTGTTTTCCGGGGCCAGGAAAGGTTGTAAAGCGTCCCGGTGCACTATTGCTAGGTGGCTCAGAGTAGCCATTGAGCAGGCTTATTCAGCAGCAGGGAAAGAAATCCCAGTGGGTATTAAAGCACACTCCACTAGAGCTATGGCAGCCTCCCAAGCAGAAAGAGCAGGAGCGACGCCAGAACAGATCTGCAAAGCAGCAACATGGTCCAGCTATTCCACCTTTGTTAAACACTACAGAGTGGATCTGGTGTCGGCAGGTGAGCAAACCTTTGGGCGGAAGGTTTTGCAAGCTGTAGTCCCACCCTAACTGGTAAGTGCTCGCTTATCCTCTCATAGTGGCTGTCCTGAAAGACGATTAGGGGAAAATTAGAGTTACGCTTACCGGTAACGTCTTTTCCAGTAGTCTTTCAGGACAGCCCTAGTTCCCACCCGAAAATTGGGGGGAGTCTTACAAAGACCAGAGCGCAGCAGGATAATAGTATTTGATAAATATGTTATTAATGTGTTCTTGTGTCTCCCCAGCTGGCCGGAGGTATTCTCGATATAACTGAGGTCCGGCAGGGGAAGTAAGAATTTATGGGCTGGCGCAGTGTTTCCAGAGGAAGAGGAGGAGTCTATCTCTCATAGTGGCTGTCCTGAAAGACTACTGGAAAAGACGTTACCGGTAAGCGTAACTCTAATTTTCCTGTTATCAGCCTTGCCGCCGTGTTTTGGATCAGTTGTAATCGCGCAAGTTGATATTGTGGTAATCCTATGTAAAGCGAGTTTGCGTAGTCCAGTCGTGAATTAATGATTGTTCCAACTACCACTGCTTTGTCATTCTTTGGGATAAAAGGGATGAGTCTGCGAAGCATGCGCAGCAGATCGTGAGATCGACTGACTACAGATCCTATTTGCGCATCCATTGACATTTGTGCGTCTAAAATAACCCCGAGACTCTTCGCTTTGGTCTTTGGGGAGATAGTCTGCCCAAAGACGGTTGGTGGAGACCAGGAGGTTTTGGTTGCGGACTTATGATTTGGGTGTAAGATAAGAAGCTCTGTCTTTGATTCGTTCAGCTGGAGGGAGTTGGTGGTCATCCAGTCCTCTATTGATTTGAGGCAGTTTTCAAGTTGTTGTTGGTGATCTTTTTTTCCATTGATCCGGAAATAAAGTTGCGTGTCGTCAGCGTAAGAGTGGAAGCAGAGATCTGAGCATCTGATGATTTGGAGGAGTGGGCAGATGTAAATGTTGAAGAGAACGGGTGACAATGTTGTGGTATCGCATTCCAAACATCTAGGAGGAAAAAGCAAAGCAAGCCCTTGGCTGAAGCGATGCAGCCTGGGAGTATAGAGAGCAAAGCAATCTTAGTTGACACTAGTGTTGCTTTCTTATGACCATGTGAATTGTCAAAGGCATGCAGGACTTGGTCCAGAACTTGTGAATTGGTGGGCTGGTCCACCTTCTGTATAACATAGTTCCTGTCCCCTTGCACCTTCAGGATACTTTTGAGGTGGCAGGATATATTGTATGTATTGTGTGATTGGTACAATGGTACCAGCATTTCATAGTTCTTTTTTTCTTGTGCTGTGGATGCTACTCCTGAACGTAGTCCGATAGAAAATATTTTGGTGGTGTTTTCCCAAACAAATGAAGTCTAGGTCATTTTCCCAAGTTGAGATGTAGTTGGGAGTGTGGGGTGAGCGTAAGTAAGTAGGATGGTGCAAAATTGGGAAATTAGGTGAGTAGGTCTGGCTTTCTGGAGGCCTAGGGCTTCAAATGTGGTCAGCCCAATGCAGTCTACCTCATGTACAGCATGGTTCCTGTTCTCATGCACCTCCAGAATAGTTTTGAGGCGGCAAGATATATTTAACTAGTTGCTGACCGCCGACCGTCAAATGACGGCCAGGCGGCGCACCTATTGTGGCGGGAGGCCGTCATATGACGGCCTCCCGTTTAAACAGGGAATGCGCGCGATCGTGCGCGCGCATCCCTGTTTCTTCGGTGGCGGCGTGTCACGGAGACACCGCTCGCCACCGAAGGGGGTGAACAGCCATTCGTTATGGCTGTTTACCACGTGATCGACCGTGATGAAGTCACGGCCGATCACAGATGGTAACATCCCGAACGTGCACGGCGCATGCGCGCGATCACGTCGGTGGCGGCGTGTTCCCCGGGAACACTGCTCGTCACCAACGCTGGTAAACAGCCATTGATCACTCAAATGTAAACAAACCGTGGTAACGGGATGTTACCGGGTTCTCCTCCTCACACACCGATCGTGTGTGAGGAGATTGCGGTAACATCTCGTTACCGCATACAGTGTACACCAAACATACTGATTGCCCCCCCCCCCCCCAATAAAGAGGACCTGTCACCACCCCTCATAGTACCTGTCAATCACAGTCCATCAGAGTACCTGTCCCGGCCCATCAGAGTACCCGAGTACCTGTCCCGGCCCATCAGGGTACCCGAGTACCTGTCCCGGCCCATCAGGGTACCCGAGTACCTGTCCCGGCCCATCAGGGTACCCGAGTACCTGTCCCGGCCCATCAGGGTACCCGAGTACCTGTCCCGGCCCATCAGGGTACCCGAGTACCTGTCCCGGCCCATCAGGGTACCCGAGTACCTGTCCCGGCCCATCAGGGTACCTGCCACCGCCCATATGAGTACCCGAGTACCTGTCACCAGGCCATCAGAGTACCCGAGTACCTATTTGCAGCCCATGTCTCATAGAATATACGTTGGGGTGTTTGCTTTCCAAAATGGGGTCATTTTGTGGGTAATTGCACTGTCCTGGTGGTCCAGGACCTTCAAAAGTGTGATGGGTAGGAATGAAATAAGATGTGTCATTTATGCTCCTAGAACGCCTGAACGTACTACTTCAATGTTCGGCCTCTCTATGTGGCCAGGCTGTGTAAAAGTCTCACACGTGTGGTATTGCCGTACTCGGGAAGAGTAGCAGAATGTATTTTGGGATGTAATTTTTGCTATGTGTTAGAAATATCTTATAAATTGACAATTTTGTGTAAAAAAAAAAAAAAAAAAAAATGCGTTTTAATTTTTTTCCACATATTCCAAAAACTTCTGGAAAAAAATTAACCATTCAAAAGACTCATTATGCCTCACAGATTATACGTTGGGGTGTTTGCTTTCCAAAATGGGGTCATTTTATGGGAAATTCCATGGTCCTGGTACTCCAGGGACTTCAAAAGTGTAATAGGTGGTTGAGAAATGAGATGCGTCATTTTTGCTCGTAGAACGTCTGAAGGTACTACATCAATGTTGGGCCTCTGTATGTGGCCAGGCTGTGTAAAAGTCTCACACATGTGGTATCACCGTACTCGGGAAGAGTAGCGGAATGTATTTTGGGGTGTAATTTGTTGTATGCATATGCTGTGTGTGAGAAATAACCTGATAATATGACAATTTAGTAAAAAAAAAAAAAAAAAAAAATCTTCATTTTGCAAAGAATTGTGGGAAAAAATGACAACTTAAACTCACCATGCTACTTACTTAATACCTTGGGATGTCTACTTTGTAAAAGGGGGTCATTTGGGGGGTATTTGTACTTTCCTGACTTGTTAGTGTCTCAAGAAATGAGATACACCTGATGTACTGAAGGCCTGATCAGAAGTGATCAATTTTTAGTGATTGGCACCATAGTTTGTAGACTCTATAACTTTCACAAAGACCAAATAATATATACTAATGTGGGTTATTTTTACCAAAGATATGTAGCAGTATAAATTTTGGCCAAAATTTTATGAAGAAAAATTACTAATTAGCAATAATTTATGACAGAAACTAAGGCATTTTTTTTCACAAAATTTACGTTTTATTTTATTTATAGCACAAAAAATAAAAAACCCACTAGTGATTAAATACCACTAAAAGAAAGCTCTATTTGTGTGGAAAAAAGGACGCAAGTTTCATATGGATACAGTGTTGGATGACTGAGTAATTGTCATTCAAACTGTGAGAGCGCTGAAAGCTGAAAATTGGTCTGGTCAGGAAGGGGGTGTAACTGCACTGTTTTGAGGTGGTTAATGTGTGGTGAAAGGACAATGGTACCAACATTCTGGTATTTTGGCAGCTCATTTATTTGATTAGGCTGCTTTAACCACTTGCTTACTGGGCACTTAAACCCCCCTCAGCCCCAGACCAATTTTCAGCTTTCAGCGCTGATGCACTTTGAATGACAATTGCGCGGGCATACAACACTGTACCCAAATGAAATTTTTATAATTTTTTTTTCCAGCAAATAGAGCTTTCTTTTGGTGGTATTTAATTACAGCTGGGAGTTTTATTTTTTGCTAAACAAACAAAAAAAGATGCAAAAAAAAAAAAAATCATGTTTAATAGTTTGCTGATGAGGCGGCACTGGTGGGCACTGATGGGCTGCACTGGTGGGCACGGATAAGGCGGCACGGATAAGGCGGCATGGATGGGCGGCACGGATGGGTGGCACTGATTGATGGCTCTGGGCGGCACTGATGGGCACAGATATATGGCACTGGGGTGCAGCACCTTAGTTGAGGCAGACTGTGGGCACTGCTGGGTGGCACTGTGGGCACTGCTGGGTGGCACTGACAGGGGGGTGACACATTTTTTATTGATGTGCCAAAGCAGGGGGCAGGTGGGCACTGGCAGGGCTGGCCGTGATCGGGACTGATGTCCCGATCACGGCCGCCAGGTGATCGGCTCTTTTTTTTTTCTTCTACTCGCGCTGTCAGCGCGAGGAGGAATAATAGCCGATTACCGGCTCCGTTATATCACATGATCAGCTGTCATTGGCTGACAGCTGATCACATAAGGGGTCGGGATCGACCCCTTGCTCGGATCGGTGATCAGGCGAGTCTCATAGACTCGCCGATCACAGAGCGCGCCGCGCGCGCCCCTCAGGGGGCGCACAGGCCGCTCGTGCACGGGACGACGTCAATGGAGCCCAAGGACAAAAATGACCCCCAGTCCAGTGACTTTGCCTAACCTAGGCTGAGATGTTGCTATTTAGTATGCTGCAGGCAGGAGGAAGCATTTCCTCAGTCTCCTGTCCCCCAGTGACCAGACTGTACATTGTAACTTAGTTTGTAGGTGAGAGGTCACAGCAGGGACTGACCTTTTTTGTCAGACATTTGTGAACACCAAGAACTGTGCAGGTACCAAGATTTACATGATTGTGCCATCTTTGAGCCCGAGAAGTAGATTGGTGGCCCTCTGTAATGCCTAAACAAAAGATGGAAACTTTTTTTTTTTCTGCAGGTACCCTGTAGGGGGTGGGGACCTCCCACAACTCTGCTCCCTGCCTGGGCTATGTACAGTTCAGTGATGATATCACAGCTAATTTTACAACGTAGTATCTGGGTTTGCAAAGGAATGTCAACAAATGCCATGTAGCCATCACTAGAGTGAGTAGCTGCAAAGAGGATGCAGGGAAAAAAGGGGTGGGGGTGAATATATACACACTTATGTAAAAGTTGACTTGCACAGAAGTGGATGCAGCGTTGAAGGCCAACACTGAGTTTGAGGAGATGGCAGCAGATCACCCATTCGTTTATTATTTTCTTAAACCGATCGCTCAACACCCACCCTCCCTATTGAGGGGACCGTGCCAGTGTTCGCTCCTTACTTATGGAAAAAGATGACATTCTCTCTAACAGCATCATAACGGTCCATTTTGGCTTTGTGATTCATAATCTGATTTTTATGTGTAGGTCTTGTCCATCGTGTCGTTGTCTAGGGCTGCCGTGTTCTATTTTTAGACCTTTGAATCAGACGAGTAGAAAGCTATTTTTAGATTCTTGGGTCACTTATTTTCATTGATACACCTTCCTCTCAGACAGTGTTTAAAAAATAAAAAAACTTTAGTTTGCTACTGTGATTTTATTTTATTTTTTTCCCTTTTCTCCTCAATTGTTACATCTTTGTACTACTGATCTCTGGATGCCTCTCTGCAGCCACTTCCTGTCCTACTCCAATGATGGCTGCTTGGTGGTTTCTCCAGGTGCCTTTCCTGATGGTGACCACAGTGGACGATGTCTGTGTAATGTGTGGCAAAATAGGCGCTCTCTATGGAAGACAGCGTGAAAACACGGCTTAATTGGGAGAGAGAGACATGGCGTTGTCACCCTAGAACAGGATGTGCCTAAACAAGGACCTTCTAGACAGGATCACCAGATAACAGTAGACAATGTCTGTATGTGTGGCAACATAGGCTCTCTATGGAAGTCCAAGTGACAACAAGGGCACAATTGAGAGACAGAGACATGGCGTTGTCACCCTATAACAGGAATTGCCTAAACATGGACCTTCGTGGCAGGATCATTTGGTGACAACTGTGGGCTATGCCAGTGTAATGTGTGTCAAAATAAGTGCTCTCTATGGAAGCCAGAGTGGAAACAAGGGCACAATTGAGAGACAAACATAGTGTTGTCACCCCATACAAAGAAGGGCCTAAACAAGGACCACCTCGGCAGGATCACCTGGTGACAACAGAGGGCCATGCCAATGTAATGTGGGTCTAAATAGGCGCTTTCAACGGAAGCCCGTGTGACAACACAGAGGCACAGTTGTGCGACAGAGACAGAACTTTGTCACCCTATAACAAAGTGCCTAAACAAGGACTTCCATGGCAGGATCACCTGGTGACAACAATGGACCATGTCTGTGTAATGTGTGGCAAAATAGGTTCTCTTTATGCAAGGCCCCGTGACAGCAAGGGCACAATTGGGAGACAGGGACATGGTGTTGTCACCCTATAACAGGAAGTGCCTAAACAAGGACCTTCATGGCAGGATCACCACTGGGCCTTGCCAATGTAATGTGTGTCAAAATAGATGCTCTATGGAAGCCTGTGAGACAGAGTGACGGCACAGGGCCACAATTGGGAGATGGGGACTAAGTGTTGCTACCCTACAACAGGAAGTGCCTGAACAAGGACCTTGCTAATTCTTAATGGCATCCCCACGCACCTTCTAACATACATGCCAACACACATGGTGCCGCAGTGCCAAAACATTATTATTACATAATTATTTGCCGCTACTTTTCATTCTTGTTTGATATACCATTGTAATTACACGTTAATGGAGTGGGGTGCGTGCTTTGCAACCAAGCAGAGTGTGTATGTGAAGGCTGAATGGGAACACAGTTAGTGTTTGGTTTTGTCTGCTGAAAGCTTTTTGGAATGTCTCCAGAGCTTCAGTAGGAAATGGATGACTAAAGTCTTCCTATGGGCTACGTAAGCGGCTGAGGCTTTTCCTGGCTTGCTGTTCTGCTCCAATCCTTATTTGGCCATCTGACTGGTCCTTTGTAGGTGATTCTCCAGTGTTCTCCTCCTCTCTCACACTGCCTCCAGACTTGGAGAAGCTCAGCGTGGCTTACAAAAATCACAATTGACTGCCCCTTCATCCTGTATATATTAACGTGGACCTCAACCCCATTTTTTGTTCCTTGGTTTTTGTATTGGGGGGGGGGGGGGGGGGAGTGGTACACCTTGCCTAGGTGAGTGACGTTCTCATATGCCCAAAGCCTCCAGTGATGCTTATAGCAGGCATCTCGGGAGGCTTCAGGACAATCTAGGACACACTGAGTCATGAGGGTCCAAGTACAAGAACCAAGAAGAAACAGTCAGCTTTCGATGTGGTGGTGGACAATGCTAAAGCAGAACAGCGCTGGACTCCTGGAATTTTTAGAGAGATCCAGCCTGGAAAAGCATGTATGTATGTATGTATGTATATGTGTATGTATATGTGTGTGTGTATGTATATATATATATATATATATATATATATATATATATATATATATATATATATATATATATATATATATATATATATATATATATATATATATATATATAAAAATATAATATAGTTTATTATTTATTTTACTCCATTTTGGCCTACTAAAAAAACAAAGAAGTTTCAGACTTGTAGTCTCTCTCTACAGATCTCCCAGTCGAGCCCCCAAATTCAGTAAGGGGATACTTTTTGTGGGTTGGGCGCTGTGGACTGTGACCATGTTTCATGTTACACCCTAAATAGGGTTAGAGCTTTGCGCTTTTATGTACAAAATAAATACTGTTTGATCCTGCCAGATATTAGTGGAGTGGGCTGATAACCTCCTATGCTGCACTTATATCAGTTACATTGATCCCAGCTGTGTCTTTGGGCTACAGAATGTCCCCCCCCGTGTTATGAAGGAGAGGTGGCATGTTCTGTAGTCCTGTCCTAGGGTGATAATGCTACTACTCCATAGATACAGTACAGTTACTAAGTATTGTGACCCTGGAAAAGGACTACAGAACACCCCCCCTTCATAACACGGGGAGACACGTGGATCATGCATGCAGTGCACAGAATTCTGCAGACTATCCCTCTAGCCGCAGTTCCATACCAAGGTACCAACTTTTATTATAGGACTAGAGGAAGTGTCAAAGGACTAAAAGCGCAGTGGCATTGCATTTGTGCTTCATTGAGGTCTTCACATTCACACATCTCCTGGATGAGCCCCCAGATTCAGTAAGGGTAGATGCGTTTTGTAGGCTGTGACCATGTTTCATGTTCTGCCCTAAATATGGGTGAAACATGAAATATGATTAGCGAGGGTTAGCCTTTTAAGTACATAATAAATATTGATTGATCCTGCCAGAAATGTAGTGAGCCAATAACTTCCTGCGCTGCTATATCAGTTACATCAATCCCAGCTATCTCTTTGGGCTTAGGACCTTTTGTAGGATGTCATACCAAAAAAAAAAAAAAAAAAAATACAATTGCATTATAAATAATTTTTTGCATTGAAGCTGGAGGAAGCGTCGGTGGCCAACGGGGCTGGAGGAAGCGTCGGTGGCCAACGGGGCTGGAGGAAGCGTCGGTGGCCAACGGGGCTGGAGGAAGCGTCGGTGGCCAACGGGGCTGGAGGAAGCGTCGGTGGCCAACGGGGCTGGAGGAAGCGTCGGTGGCCTACAAGTGTGGGGAGACATCGCTGCATTTTTGCTCCATTGAGATCTACTCTGGCAGGGGAAGATGGGACTTGTAGTTTATCCATTCACAGCTCTCCCAGACGAGCCCCTGGATTCAGTAAGGGGAGTACGTTTTGTGGACTGCAAACATGTTTCATGTTCCACCCTAAATATGGTTGGAACATGAAATCTCATCAGAGAGACTTAGCATTTAAGTACAAAATAAATACTGGTTGATCCTTCCAGAAATCTAGTGAGCTGATAACTTCATGTGCTGCACTTAAATCAGTTCCATTGATCTTGGCTATCTCTGTGGATTACAGAACATCTCCTTATGTTATGTTATGTTATGTTATGAAGGAGGGTTGGAATGTTCTGTAGACCTGTTCTAGGGTCACAATGCTACTCCTCCATAAATACAGCACAGTGACTGAGCAATATCACTCTAGGACAGGAGTCTCCATATGATTTTTGACCACTTCTGAACCGCCTCCCATCATTCTAAGTCGGCCCTTTGACGTTAAATAGTGTTTATGGCAGCATATAGCTGCCATAACCCTGGTATTCTGTTATTTCGGCGTGTGGTCCACTTTATGGTAAAAGTGGTCGCCGTGGTGGATTTGCCGGGAGAGGTGAGCACCCCCCCGCCACGTCCTTGTTGTCTCCGCCACTTACCGGAGCCGTCGGTAGCGGCGGAGATGATCCTTCGACTCTATGCCATTGGATGATGGCAACGACATCAAGAGTCACTTCCACCCAATGGCCTTAAAGGGACTTTTTATTTTTTTTAATGTGTAAATTAGGTCTTTTTGACCCCAGATCTCACATTTTTAAACAGGTCCTATCATGCATTTATTTTTATTTATTTTTTTTTTTTTTAAACCACAGTGTAAAAATGCAAAGCAAAAAAGGTGTTTTTATATTTATTAAAAAAAAAAAAAAAAAAATGTAAGCTCCAAGCTCATGTGCAAAAGCGAACGCATATGTAAGTGGCGCCCACATATGAAAACTGTGTTCATACCACACGTGAGGTATCGCTGCAATCGCTAGAGCGAGAGCAATAATTTTAGCACAGGACCTCCTGAGTTACAACTGGTAACCTGTAGAAATTTTTAAACGTTGCCTATGGAGATTAAGTGCCAAAGTTTGACGCCCAATCCACGAGTGGGCACAATTTTGACATGTTGGGTATCAATTTACTTAGCGTAACATTTTTCACAATATAGAAAAAAATTGGGCCAACTTTACTGTGGTGGTGTTTTTTAATTAAGTGTGCCCCCCCCCCCCCCCAAAAAAAATTGCGTTAGTAAGATGGCTGCGCAAATATGGTGTGATATAAAGTATTACAACGACGGCCATTTTATTCTCTAGGGTGCCTGAAAATATATGCTGCCCCATCATTCGTGCCGGTGGGAGGAATGGTTTCCCAATCGTTGGTGCCGGTGGGAGGAATGGTTTCCCAATTGTTGGTGCTGGTGTGAGGAATGGTTTCCCAATCGTTGATGGCGGGGGGAGGAAGAGTGTCCCGCCGTTGGTGAAAATGATATGAATATAGGGGTGGGTGGCGCTGCCCATAACCTGAAGAGTGCTCCTCCGCAATGGGTCACTCTTTCCAGGTGAATGTGCAATAAATGGGTGAAAAGACACTGCCATCAACTGAAGGATAATCCTCCACAGTGAATCGCTCCTTTTTTTTTTTTTTTTTTTTTTTTTTTTTTAAGGCCTGAGTAGTGAGTGCTAGATAGTATGGTTAATCACAAATAAAATAAATATCATAACGGGTGTTCTCAGCCTGTGCTTAAGATGAGTTTATACAAAATGAAAGTCCTATTAGTGCCAGTTGCTAACTGGTGTGTCACCCTGCAGTGTGAATGTGCTTAATGTAATAGTGGAATGTTCTCACCCAATCAGCAATTATAGTCAGATTTCATCCTAAACAATTCATCTCAACAACTATATCATGAAAGTGCAGCATGAATTAATAGGGGTACACCGAATGAGGTTTTTTGGTGCTGAAACCGATACGAAAATGACCAAAACTTATTTAAAAAAAAAAAATTATTTTTATACAGGAGATGGTCAGAGACTGGGGGCATGGTACAGGCGATGGTCAGACTGGGGACATGGTACAGGAGATCAATACAGCCTTACCAGTGCCTGTCAGATGCAGCCAGCCAGCGTCCCCAGTGCAGCTAGCCTGGGCAGGGGAAGAGAGAGAAGAGCCACTGCCGCCTGGTTGATTAGAGTGCTGGGAACATCACAGCTTTCATTTTAATAGCTGTGTGTTCCCCGCCGCGCGCTGTCACATACAGCCCCTCCTCTTTGTCCGGGCACTTTGATAGAGAGATCACCCGTCCAATCCTGGGGTGGGTGATCTGTCTATCAAAGTCCCCCGGACAAGGGGGAAGGGCTGTATGTGACGGCACGCGCGGAGAACACACAGATATTGAAATGAAAGCTGTGATATTCCCAGCGCTCTAATCAACCAGGCGGTGGCGGCTCTCTTCTGCACTATACACCCCCGTGATGGGCGGCACCAGGGACTGGGGGTGGAGCCCCCCCCATTTTCTGCTCCATTAGCGGCCGTTTTTCTCTTTTTGGCAAATTGCCGAAAAGGCCACTCACCAGATCGTTGCACCCCTGCAGGGATAAATTGCATGCAGTGAGTGTAGTGGCAGTCCTCCCAGGGCATTCACCTCCTCCTTAGCTCAGCACATAATGGGATATCCAGATCCTTGTGCCCCTCTGGGGGGCTAAGCCGTTCCCAATAGATTAAGTTGCAGTAGTTGCCGCCTCTGTGGTAAACCGCAGGTTATCCTCATGGACAAAAGAAATGGGTACTCGTGTAAATCCAGATGATTTTATGAAAAATGTATTAAAAACACCACTTGACACAGTCGGGGGTGTGTGTGTGAGCTAGCATAGCTTGGTTGCAGTACAAGCTCCGGCTTACACGTTTCGTCAGAGGACATCATCTGAGGTCCATCTTTGGTGTCAGTGGGAGGAAGAATGTCCCATCTTTGGTGTCGGTGGGAGGAAGAATGTCCCATCTTTGGTGTCAGTGGGAGAAAGAATGTCCCATCATTGGCATTGTTTGGGGGAGGGGGGGATAGTGCCTTAAGGGCTGGATAAGTTAAGCAAAGGACCACATCCAGCCTATGGGGCCACAGTTTGGAGATCCGCCCTAAGACACCAAGTATGCTACTGGCAGGATTACTAGGTGAAAATAAAGGATCAAACTATTTGAAAAAAGAAAACGAATGCAGCCGTCCCTTACCAGGGACTGGTAAGCTGCAATATATGACTTTTTTTTTTTGGGGGGGGGGATTTAGACATCCTTTAATATAGGGGATTTTTTTATTTATTTCTCAAATAAACACTCTTCGTCGGATTAAAAAGCTCGCCTTCCTTCTGGCCAAATATACCATTTATAGATAAAAGGATTGTATATAAGCCATGTCTTAACATTTTCGGGAAGGCACAGCGACTTAACTATATGTTTCAGGAGGGCCGCTTATTATACTGTGTTCGCTGTTGCTGACTCTCTTTTTGAAGGGATTCATTGTATTTCTGCCAAAACTGGAATTTAGTAACCCCCCCCCCAACTCCCCCAGCCCACGCCTTTCTGTTAAAACACACACATACTCTTTGCCTCGGCCTAATGAGACTTTTGTTTACTCGGCTGGAAGTGGCTTTCTGCTTTGGGTGCAGGTTTTTATCCCAACGTACAGCAAGAGGCCACACTCCACTGGGAGTTCTATATTTATGGCCAGGCCAAAGGGTAAGGGTTGACTTGACGGTGAACTAGTTTATAAACTGGTTAATGGTGCCGCACTGACTGGTGAGTGTTTTGGGTGAGTGCGTTTTTGTACACTCGGTGGAAAACACTTGATTATTGACGTGCATAGTCATCGCTTCGCCTTGACGATCCGTAATCCTGTTAGCTGTGCAGCCCCCCGATTCATTAGATGCAGCTAATTAAAGGCTATTCATGAAATTTGCATTTGTGTGTTCTTCCATTTCTAGAAGGCGTAACCGCTCAGTTAGCGGCCTTTTTCCACCTTTTGTGCATCCCTCTGGCCCTTTTAGACACTAATCTGTCTTTTCCTATTGCCCTGCTATAGTGGTGATATCTAGCAGTCTCCTGTAATAGGTTTCCGGTCTGTCTCTCGATGTGTCCCCAGTCTCCCAGCGGCCCTCTGTGGCATGTCCCCAGTCTCCCAGCGGCCCCCTGTGGCGTGCCCTGGTACTGCATCATGGGACATGTGGTCCCAAAGAGAAAGAGGTCGGAGATACTTCCTCTTAAGTGATTTAATGTTTGTTACCGATTGGATGTTTGGGGCTTGTAGTGAATTTAATCCCAGAGAGCTCCTAACCTTCTCGTAGTTTCTCACTAGAAGAACAAGATAAAAGAAAAAAGGTTGGGCATGATATAGGAGGACATGGAGGCTTGGAGTTAAATATGGGTGATGTCCAGGTATACACTTTAATTCTAATGATGTATTAAAGTATAATCCTTTAAACTATGCATTACTTGCTTTGTGCTAACATTGGTCCTAAATTGAGGCCTGTTCAGCCTAACAGGCATAATACACATAGATGCCATTTGTTCAATGAAAATTCTTCTATAAAAGCACAAAGAGGTGTAGAAAAAACAGCTTTTTTGAACATCTCTACCCCTAAGTTTCTTTCCTTTTTTTTTTTTTTTTTTTTTTCTGGCCTCTGCTGTGTGGTTATGATTCCCTGCCCAAGTAGACAAACGCGGCGAGATCACAACTGGTTCATGATCTGTGGACTACTCAGTTCGCTAACTTTCATTAACTATTTACCATGCGGTGTAGCTAATTCATCTGAACTATTAACAGGTGTCAACTCGTATATGCTCCTCCAAATGTATCCATTTAAATAAGCTTTAACCCAGGCACACTCAATCAGGGTCCTGTGGAACTCTGGGATCCCTCCCAGATGTTACTAGAGGTTCCTTGAGCTGTGGCTGGTTGACCTTCTATTTGATGATGCTTGCATGGATCCAAGGTTAACACCACTTGGCAGAGCCACCTGGATGATTCCAATGATTACTTTTAGGTATATGTAAAGGTGGCATTATGACCACCACTGTAATAAAGGCCACCAGTGTAAGGGAAATTTTCCCATTGACTGCAAAAAATCCTGAAGACCTGAAACTTATTTCACTTCCAGGGCACGGTTTTAAAACCGTGCCCAACTCTTAATTTATCCCCAGAGCGGCCATGGTGCTTTGCCAACAGCTAAGGAGCTTTACATCTGGAGGCCAAAAAACCCTAGATCAGAGCCCTGTGTTTTATGGTGGGCCGGGCACCAGCACAACAGCAACCGATGACACTGTGTAGCAAGCTGCCCATACCATGGAAATGTATTTCAATGTGCAGTGCCATTGAATTTTTTTTGCCTCCCTCCTAAATTGCCTGTAGTGTTCCGAGGGTTTGGGGACTGCTGCCTTAGAAAACAGAGATAGACGGCTAATATTCAATGTGAAGATTGTCCCTTCCCCACCTCACCTATTTGAGGCTTCATATTGGTAGACTGTACTGTCAAAAGAATTTAGACTTCTCTCCAAATAACTGAGCTCAGGTGTTTCCAGTAAAACGCACTGTTAATACTACAGCATACAAAGACATTTTAGATGTGCTCTTCCAACTTGTGGTAACAGTTTGAAGGCCCTGTTTGTTTCAGCATGACTGTGCCCCTTTGTACAAAGCTAGCTCCATACAGACATGGTTTGACCAGGTTGGTGTTGAGGAACTCTAGTGTCCTGCACAGAGCCCTGACCTCAACCCTACTAAACAAATTGGGGATTAGATCTTCTCATTCAGCCTCAGTACCTTAGCTCATCCCTACTGAACACCTTTGGGATCAGGTCTTCTCATTTAACCTCAGTACCTGATCTCAACCCTCCTGAAGACCTTTGGGAGGAATTGGAGCTCTAATCCAGGTCTTTTCAACCAATGCCAGTATCTGACCTGATCATAAAGTCATTGTTTGACTATTTTTTTACCATCGGAAATACAGAGCCATGTCTTCTAACCGTACATCAGTACCTGACCTTACAAATGAGCACAAATTCCCACAGACACGCTCCAAAATCTTGTGAAACCTCTTCCCAGAAGAGTGGGTGCAGCTGTAACCACAAAGCTCGAACTCCAAATAATTCCCATGATTTTGTAACATGGTTGGGGTTCTTCAACAAGCTTAGCTAGGTGTCCACAAACATTTGGCCATCTAGCATAAGTGAGCCTTTCTATAAGAGTAAAGGGACCGCTAAGGAGTCTGTGTGGGAAGACTGTGCCAAGCTTGACCTTTTTCGGGAACGCCAGCCTCCTACATTCACCGCAACTATTGATTGGTTTTTGTACACGATTTTAACCATTACATCTGCTTTCTCTCTCTTGTATGATGAGTTTAACTACCAACGTTTGTCACAGTTTTGCTTAAATGGTTAAATTGCTTAAACTTTTTGCAATTTCATTTTTATTTTTACTTTAGTGCGTACGCTGCTGTCGTGTTTTGCTATGTATGACTTGCCGTGCAAGCTCTGCTTTCCTACCTCACCTTTGACCAGTCATTTGGAAGAATATCATTGTTATCTTTCGGGGGCATACAGTGGGAAGACAAGTGATATAAACATGGTCACACCTAGGGAGATCCCTTGCTATGCAGCCAAAAATAATTTGGAATGTTTCACCTTTCTGAGTCTTTTCAGTTATTATTAAAGGAAGGGAAATCTTTTCCGTAAGAGAAATGAACTTAAAGCGTACCTTTCATCATTGACCTCCTCTAATATTCACAAATTCTTTACAGCATTTCTCCCAATTTTTATTTTTTAATAAAATATTTGCTGTGCCCTCTTCCTTATGCCTCACTTAGGGGAGGGTGATGCTCTTGGGAAATCCTCATCACAAAATAAGGATACAGGGCAGAGTAATTCCTGTTTCCACATGTTGCTTTCTCGTTGGCCATGGTGTCGCGCCATCAGTTGTGATTGATGTTCTATGTAAAGGAT
Source organism: Lithobates pipiens (assembly GCF_037356315.1). Lineage (NCBI taxonomy): Eukaryota > Metazoa > Chordata > Amphibia > Anura > Ranidae > Lithobates > Lithobates pipiens. The sequence goes on from NW_027507882.1 coordinate 2,914,913, forward strand.
TTTGGGGAGTGGTGCATGGAAATGGGTATTTTCTCTGCATCTCTTGGCAATCCTGTTGCTTTTGGTTTGCTGTCATGCACTGTTTTGGGGGGGAAAGGCAGATCATTTTTGTGCTACCTACCAGCCCATTCAAAATACTGGGCTAATTTTATGCGCAAGGATATATGGGTTGATGCAAAGTACAGTGAATCTGTAAAGTATTAACAGCGCTTCACTTTTTCTACATTTTATGTTACAGCCTTATTATGGATTCAATTTATTATTTTCCTTAATATTCTACAAACTATATCCAATAATGACAACGTAATAGAAGTTTGTTTGAAATCTTTGCAAATTTATTAAAAAAATTAAAAAGCAAACAAAATCCCACCTACATAAGAAGAATGTGCAGCCTTTGCCATAACACTCCAAAATTGAGCTCAGGTGCATCCTGTTACCACTGATCATCCTTGAGATGTTTCTACAACTTCATTGGAGTCCACCTGTGGTAAATTTAGTTGATTGGACATGATTTGGTAAGGCACACACCTGTCTATATAAGGTCCCACAGTTAACAGAGCACAAACCAAGCCATGAAGTGCAAGGAATTGTCTGTAGACCTCCAAGACAGGATTGTATCGAGGCACAGAAGGTCCCAATGAGCACCGTGGCCTCAATCTATAAATGGAAGAAGTTTGGAACCACCAGGACTCTTCCAAGAGCAGGTGGCCAGGCTAAACTGAGCGATCAGGGGAAAAAAAGGGCCTTAGTCAGAGGTGACCAAGAACGTGAGGGTCCCTTTGACAGAGCTCCAGCTCTGGCACAAAAAAAAGGCATGACAGCCCTGGAGTTTTCCAAAAGGCACCTGAAGGAATCGCAGACTGAGAAACAAAATTCTGTGGTCTGATGAAGTAAAGAGAACTCTTTTTGGTCTGAATGGCAAGCATGTCTGGAGGAAACCAGGCACCGCTCATCACCTGGCCAATACCATCCCTACACTGAAGCATGGCGGCATCATGCTGTGGCCATATTTTTCAAAGGCAGGAACTGGGAGACGAGTCAGGATAAAAGGAAAGATGAATGCAGCGATTTAGAGAAATCATTGATGAAAATCTGCTTGAAAGCGCTCTGGGGCGAAGGTTCATCTTCCAACAGGACAACGACCCTAAGCACACAGCCAACATAACAAAGGAGTGGCTACGGGACAACCTTGGTGAATGTCCTTAAGTGGCTCAGACTTGAACCTGATTTAACATCTCTGGAGAGATCTGAAAATGGCTGTGCATGATGCTCCCCATCAAACCTGATGGAACTTGAGAGGTCCTGCAAAGACGAATGGGAAAATTGCCCAAAAATAGATGTGCCAAGCTTGTAGCTGCATACTCAAAAAGACTCAAGGCTGTAATTGGTGCCAAAGGTGCTTAAACAAAGTATTGAGCAAAGGCTGTGATACTTATGTACATGGGATTTGTTTTTGTTTGTCAAAAATAAATTTCTTTCACGTTGTCATTATGGGGTGGTATTTGTAAAATTTTGAGGAAAATAATGCATTTTATCTATTTTGGAATAAGGCTGTAACATAACAAAATGTGGAAAAAGTGAAGCGCTGTATATACTTTACGGATGCACTGTATAATGTGAATGGGCCCCCAAGCAAGCTTCCCAAATTACTTACAAGTTGGGCATGATTCCCCAAGGCAGAAACATGATGGCCTATATAGTTTCACAAACTATGGCGTGATGAGGTTGCCTACTCCTGCCCTAGACAACACGCTGGACAACAATTTGTGGGCACCAGACCATCACACCTATATGAGCATGTTGGCCATTTCATTCCAAAACCATGGGCTTTGATTATGATTTTGTCCCCCTCCTTGTGGCTATAACAGCCCCCGACTATACTGAGATGTTCTACAAGATTTTAGAGTGTGTATGTGGGAATGTGTGTCCATTAAAGAGTTTTCACTGTGAAAAAAAAATATTAAAAGGCAGCAGCTACAAATACTGCAGCTGCTGACTTTTAATAAATGGATATTCACCTGTCCCAGGATCCAGTGATGTCGGCAGCCGAGGCCGATCGATCGCTCGGCTGCTGCCACCGCCCTTCTAGGTGAGAGAATCAGGAAGTGAAGCTTTGTGGCTTCACTTCCCGGTTCCCTACTGCGCATGCGCGAGTCACGCAGCACAATAGGGATGGTCCCAACAGACAGCGTGCCGGGACAGGAAGAGGCATAGACTCCCGTGGGAGTCTATGCCAGGAAGTGGGTGAAAATACCTGTCTTAGACAGGTATCTGCACCCCCTCCCCCCTGAAAGGTGCCAACTGTGACACCGGAGGGGGGGGGGGGAAGGTTCCAATGAGTGTAAGTTCAACTTTAGGGTAGAACCCTGCTTTTAAGCTAATTGAACTATTATGACTCGCCATAGGATTTTCAGTTAACCCCAAAAGGTGCTCAGTAGGGTTGAGGTCAGGGCTCTGTGCAGGTCACTTGAGTTTCTCCACACCAAACTGTAATGGGGCATCATATTCCAAAACCATGGCCATTATGCATTTGCCCCTTTCCAGCTGTACCAGCCTCCACTCTACTAGAAAGGATTTCTGTTGATGTCTTTGGTAATCTCTGCCCATTTGTGAGGCTATGTACTTATATTGGATGAGAAGACTTGGCTGACAATAGGACCTGTAGTCCACCCCAAAAGGTGTTCAGTAGGGTTGAGGTCAGTTTCTCCACACCCAGCTGATGAAACCATTTCTGTATGGAGTTGATTTTGTACATGGGTGAACAGTCATGCTGGAACAGAAAAGGGCCTTCACCAAATTAGCAGCGAAAGGTTGAAAGAGCACATTTGTATAAAATGACTCTGTATGCTATATCTTGAAGGAGGCAATGAACTCTAAATGATGCGCCTCCAAAAAAAAAAAGTGAGAGGACAAAAGTTTAGTTGCCAGTATTGCTTGTACTCATGTCAGTGCTGGCACCCTGAAGACTGGTTGGGTAATGAGGAAGAAGTAACAGGAGAGGGGGAGGAAACCCAGATCCAAAGAATGAGTGAAGCAGGGAGATCCTTGCACTGCAGGTCCACAGGTACAGCTTCCCCTCCAGCAGGAAGAACAGCGAGCAGGACAGTAGTCACATCACCAAATCTTATGAGGCTAGCAGTCGGTGCCCTACCTTAGATGATCTCACACTGCAGATATACAGCTATGAGGGTCAAGGCACAGGAAGTGCAGTACTGTTTTTCAGGAAAGGTTCAAGACAAAAGGTGACTTCAGACAATTTCTAGATGTCCCCATTAACGTAGCACACCTTCATTTTTGAGCTCAGGTCTACTGTAACCCTTTACTGGGTGTTCATGTTGTGATGGTCAGGTGTCCATGTATTTTGAGTTTGACCATATGGTGTAGCTCACCCGTTGTTTCAGATATTTTTATCTTCTTGCTGCTGCTATTACACATGCACTTGTGCCTGTAGAGTCATTCAGTGGCTTTGGCTTATCTTACATTTTGACAGATAATAGGCTCACAGTTTGGGTGTCATTAAATAAAGCATACCTCCCACCCCTTCCTCTTCGGATATGTACTCAGATGGTGAATGCTATTTTTGGAGGATGTTGCTCATTTCCTGTGATAGACCTACCCTTGGGTTTGATTGCATGTACCTAAACGAATGTATGTTTAGTACAAGGCAACACATGTTTTATGCCCTTGCCATTAAAACATCTTATTTAGATGAACTCCAACTCCAAGTGTCTCCAGAATGTAAAAAATAAAGTATATGTGTGTGTGTGTGTGTGTGTGTGTGTGTGTGTGTGTATGTCCCCCGCCGCTTACTGGTGGTTCCTGGTCTTGCGTTACCAATCAGTGAGCCCAGGAACCATCTGGTGTTTGCAGTCGTTTGGCCCTGTAAACTTTTTTTTTTTTGATTTCTTAAGCAAAAGATAGAGCTATAGATAAAAAAGTGTGTGTGATTAATATAGTGTGTGTAATAAATATATATATATATATATATACACACACACAGTCACGGCTCCTCCCCCCTCAAAAAATGACATGCCAAATGTGACATGTCAGGGGGTCACCTGCATTTAAGCGACAGTTCCATTTTTGGGTGGAACTCCGCTTTTAAGTGGTGTAAAAAAAACTAATTATAATTTGTTATAATATTCATGTGATTCGGTCAGGGTTCATATCTACTTCTATGTAACAGTTTTTTTTTTGTTTTTGTTATTTGTGTTTTTTTTCACCTACTTGTGAGCACTGCTTGGCGGGGTATAGAAGGGACCTTCGCCTGTGAGGAAGGCTTGGTTTAATCAAACAGGTAATCCTTTGAGAAATGGCAAGCTGTTTCATGTGATCCAACACTTGCTTCTGACCAAGAGAGAGAAATCACAGAGAGCGTGCGTCGTGCAACTGTCCCCAATGTCTGTAAGTCGAATATTCTTTAAATTAGCTTGGTTACTTTATAACTAAACCCATGTAATTTGTTCCTGATTATTTCTATAAGTAGAATGTGGTTCCCATTATCTCTGGACTTTTAGAATTCATTGTTTTTCTTTAATGGGAATTTGCTTTGCATTAACTGTTGGCAGAAGTCATGGCATCCTTCATCTGTATTGGACTTGCGTCTTTATAAATATCTTTGTTTTACTCCTATTTAATTGAAGAGAAACTTTCTGGTAACGCGGCCTTTCAATTTATTTTGCTTTTCTTTTAAGTATTCTTATAATTACAAACCAGAAAATAAACAAAGATGAGAATTGTGTTGGGTAAATCGACCGTCCAGCTTTGACTTAATGATGTGAGGTCTACCAGCATTGAATTCTCCACAGGATGTTTTTATTAAATCGGCCTATTCACCATCACTAAAAGAAATGTTTAAAGTGTGTTTTTGCTCATTTATCATCTTGTATACCAAAAAAATAAAAATAAAAATCAGTTTCCCCAAGAAAACCAAGCGTTTGTATGGATGCTGTGAAATTTTATTGTATTTGGAACCTCTTTGCATCGGAAAAATGTCTACCTTTTGCAACTGAGCTACCGTTGGTTGGGGGCTCAATGCTTTAAAATCCAACATGACCCATTTATTTTGTATATGTCTGGCAAGCAAACATTTTTCATTGCCCAAGGAGGACTGTGCAGCCTCAGGTACTGATGTTAGATGAGAAGACATCGGCAATCCAGTTCATCTCAAGGGTGTTCTGTAGGGTGCAGGACAGGGCTCTGTGCAGGTCAGTTGAGTTCTTCCACATCTTTTTTTTTTCAGCTGAGCTACTGGTGGTTCCTGAGGGTCAACGTCTTAAAATCCAACACGGTCAATGCATTTTTTGTTCGTCTGAGAAGCAAAAATTTCTCATTGCCCGAGGAGCCCCTTGCAACCACTGGTGAAACCATAGGGTTCCATGGAACCCAAGTTGAGAAACCCAGAGAAGATCATCAAAACACTTAGTATCAAACAGTTGATGGACATTAATGTGTCCTCATACATTGATGGTCATTGTAGTGCCCTTCCCTCCTACATTGATGGTCATGGTAGTGCCCCACCCCCTCATACATTTAGGGTCAGCTTTGAAGAATTGGACCTCTTGCCGATAGCTAAAAAAATTCTTGGTGTCAGTGGTTACTTGTCTGAAAAGCAACAATGCTTGAGGAGGACCTTGCAGCCTCAGGTACTGGTGTTGGATGTTAGATGAGAAGACCTCAGCATTCTAGTTCATCTCAAGGGTGTTCTCTAGGGTGCAGGACAGGGCTCTGTGCAGGTCAGATGAGTTCCTCCACACCATCCTTCTTCCTTCTTTTTTTTCTTTTTTGTTGAGCTACTGATGGTTCCTGAGGGTCAACATCTTAAAATCCAACATGGTCAATGCGTTTTTTTTCATATGTCAGACATTTGAGATGCTAAAATTTTCTAATTGCCCGAGGAGACCCTTGCAACCTCTGGTGAAACCATAGGGTTCCATGGAACCTGAGTTGAGAAACCTAAACAAGACCTCCTACATTGTTAGTCGATGTAGTACCCCTTTTACATGTGTAGTCAATATAGTACCCCTTTGCATTGGTGGTCAGGTTTGAAGAATTGCACCTCTTACAGATGGCTAAAAAGATCAGAGAAGCAACAAATTCTCATTGCCCGTGGAGCCCCTTCTCTGGGGAAACCAAAGTGTCCCATGGAACACAAGTTGTGATCACCAAAACATTTAGTATAGCATGAAAGGGGGGGGGGGGTGTAAGAGAACATTGATGGTCATTGTAGTGCCCTCTTACATTGGTACTCGGTCATTGTTGTGCCCCCTTGCATTGGTAGTCATTGCAGTGTCCCTTTACATTGATGGTCAGTTTTGAAGAATCACACCTCTTATTGATCGCTAAAAAGATCCTTGGTGTCAGTGGTTACTTATCTGAGAAGCAAAAATTTCTCATTGTCAATGAAGCCCCTTGCAACATCTGGAGAAACCATAGGGTTCCTTGAAACCCTAGCTTTAGTATGGCATGAAAGGGGAGACGGCAAGAAAACCTTTTTGCTTCAGGACATGCTGGCGTTTTCAATAGCTCATTTGCCTTCGTTGACCTCATTTTTGAGAGCAAGAATTTGATTTTGTGAGTTTAAGCTCTATTTTACACTTAATGACCAAACATTACAGTGGGATGTTGGACATCCCATTTCAAAACCTGAACGGGTCAGGTACGGATGTCAGATGAGAAGACCTCAACATTCCAGTTCATCTCGAAATGTCTTTGTATATGAAGTATTAATGGTATTCTTTACCCCTTAAATCTGATCAAACTGAGGACGTCAACATTATTTCGGTTATGTAGATAGAAATGATGTTTGGGTATCCACACAATGGATGGCAGAAGTTGCCAACCAACAGGGATTTTGGCCTTGATCTTAGTGAATCGAGAAGGGCTATGTGTTTCAGAACTTAAAATCCATCTAACTTTGACAATATACTTTTTTTGTTCCAGATTAATTTTATTTGCAATGCCCATTAGGTCCAGATAAACCAATTAAAATATATTTGTATATGAATCTACAGCACTCTGTTGTACTTTTTTTTATTTTTTTGCTGTCTCTGATCACATCTGGGTCTATGAGTTTGATTTAAAAGGGTGATGTGTATGCTCATCCCACTACCCAAAATTGAAGACGAAACCCTTGTTTTTTTAATGCTCTATGAGGAAAGCAAGATTAGATACCGTCTGTGTTAATTTTTCCCTGCTGCGTTTTTACTTTGGTTAAAGTGGATCTTCCATGCCAAGCTGAAGATTCCCATGTTTAAAAACCACCTACCGTATATACTCGAGTATAGGCCGACCCGAATATAAGCCGAGGCCCCCAATTTACCCCCAAAAAACTGGAAAAAATTATTGACTCGTGTATAAGCCGAGGGTGAGACATGCCTGTCCATCCCTGTGTGTCCGTCCATCCCTGTGGGTCCATCCATCCCTGTGTGTGTCCATGCATCCGTGTGTGTGTGTGTGTGTGTGTCCATGCATCCGTGTGTGTCCATGCATCCGTGTGTGTGTGTGTCCATGCATCCGTGTGTGTCCATCCATCCCTGTGTGTGTGTGTGTGTGTGTGTGTGTGTGTGTGTGTGCATGCATCCGTGTGTGTGTGTGTGTGTGTGTGTGTGTGTGTGTGTCCGTGCAGCCTGCCTGTGTCTGTCCAGCCTGCCTGTGTCTGTCCAGCCTGCCTGTGTCCGTCCAGCCTGCGTCCCGTCCAGCCTGCGTCCCGTCCAGGCCCGTCCCGAGCCGAGCCTCCGTCCTTCAGCTCTTCGTCGGCGGCCATTCTAGGATTCAAAAGCCGCGCCTCCGTCGGTGATAGGCGGAACACTCAATTTCCCACTGACTGCTGGGAAATTGAGTGTTCCGCCTATCGGATGTCCGTGATAGGCGGAACACTCAATTTCCCAGCAGTCAGTGGTCCGCCTATCATGGACGTCCGCTCATCCTCATACTACGGACGAGGATGAGAGGATGTCCGTGATAGGCGGAACACAGACTGCTGGGAAATTCAGTGTTCCGCCTATCACCGACGGAGGCGCGGCCTTTGAATCCTAGAATGGCCGCTGTCTGTCTGCTCGACACGCTGATCGGGCAGACAGACAGCGATGACTCGAGTATAAGCCGAGGGGGGCACTTTCAGCCTCAAAAAAGAGGCTGAAAATCTCGGCTTATACTCGAGTATATACGGTATATTTGTAGACTTGCCTTATTGCCAGCTTCCAAGACATCCGGGAGGCACGAGAAACCACATCATTCCTTCAGGTAAAGCTGGGAGCTCAAAATCCCAAGATAATGTACTCCATCTAATTGTATGTGTGCTTTCTCACGGGATTTTAAACTCCCAGAAGGCACAGTGACGTCCATGAAAGTGTTGAAGGCTAAAGTTGATGTTTTATTTTCCTGGTCTGCAATGCTTGTGGAGGCATGAGTGACGTCACCATTCCCCCTCAGCTGCCTCCTAGGATAGCTGGGTGCTAGATATTTTGAGCTCTTAGCTTTGCAGGAAGGCATGGTGACATCAGCCATGCCTACAAAATGCGTTGAAGGCCAGGGCCAAGGTAAGTAAAAGAAAACCTCCACTCCGGCAAGGTCCACTTTGAATGGGAAGCTTTTTGGCTCCCTTTTAGCCCACCTCATCATCAGTTATTTTTTTGGTTGTATGGTCTTGTGTACCATAAAGCAAAAACACGAAGGCAGAAGGTAAAAATAAAACCGAATACCAATTTCATCTTCACAGGTACCATCTTCATAGGGTTCCATGGGACAATGCCTCTTTCTGCTTTTTACTAACTTATCAGACTACAAAGGTTCCTTGGTGCATTGAAAAATACCTTTTGGGTTATTTAAAGTGGTGTTGCCACCAAAAAAAAAAATTGGAAAAAAAATATTTTTACTCTCCTCTAAATGCCTGTTACTAGGGGGTCCCTCATAGTCTGCCTTCTTCCTTGCCCGGGCTGGTGACATCACTTCCCCTCCTGCCGCACAGTCATCTGAGACCTGTCTCGTGTCCCAGATGACTGTGCGGCGTATCACGGTGCCCGGCGCCACTCGCGCATGTGCAGTGGGTGCCCGGCTGTGAAGCCACAGCCAGGTGCCCACAGTAAGAATGCTGGTGCTGTGAGTGGGGAGGGGAACGAGGGGGGGGGGCTTTTAGTAAGTCAGCAGCTGCAGTATTTGTAGCTGCTGACTTTTTTTAATATATTTTATTTTTTTATTTTTTTTTTAGGGGGCACCCCACTTTAAAGTAGAACTATATGCAACCTTTTTTATTTTTTTCCATTTTGGATAGACCAAGGGAGGGTTATAACCCCCTGTCAGATTTTTTTTAATTTTTTTTTCCCCGCCATCTGGGTCCCATTGCAGAGATTTCACTTCCTGTTCTATAGCCAAACAGGAAATGAGAGGAAATCCCTGAACATTAAGGCTACTCCTTGGGGACCCCCAGATCACCAGAGTAGTGTCCCCCGTTGGAAGATTTCCTGTCTATTACTTTTTAAGGGACAACCCAAAATTTGGGATTTACTTTTACTTTCACTTTCAAGGATAATGGTAAACGGGGCAAATAGAGAGGGGGGGATCTCTGGGGTCACAGATGGCAATAAAAACTGACAGAGGTTCCCTCTTCACTCTATCCGAATCTAAAAATTGAAAAGTTTTACATATAGGTATAATTTAAAATGGGCTGCGGTAATTTACGTCTTTTGATGGGATATTATGGGCTACACGGCCTTTTTGTTCACTAGGTTTGGGATACATTTCTTTTGAAGTTTCTAGTTGAGAAAGAAAAATTTAAAATTCTTGGGAGGGTTGACATTTGTTTGCTCGCCACTTCATTGCTATACCAGAGAAATATGAGCGACTGTGTTAGAGGTCTCAGGAATGTACTTGCTGATAGCTGTACCAGGCTCAGAACCAACCCTGCAGGTGGGGGAGGATAAAGTATTCCGTAAGCCGAATTTTTGAATGCATATGTTGAGGCCTAAGAGCATGTGCTAGTCATATTAATAATAATATTTCAGGTATTTGTATAGCGCCATCAATTTATGCAGTGCTTTGTATATACATGTTTACAATATCTATATCTATATCTATATCTATATCTATATCTATATCTATATCTAATATTATTCTCTATAAACATCTCTCTATATCTGCAATTAAGCTACCAGCATGTCTTTAGAGTGTGGGAAGAAACCTGCACAGGGAGAACATGCAAACTCTAGGCAGATTTAGGTGAAAATGCTAATCACTACACCACTTTGCTGCCCTATACCTGCTAAACTGTTTTCTAGTTCCTTATTTAAAAAAAAATCTAAGGTAGCCATTGTTACTTTTTATTGATGCATACATTGTAAAGGCAAGACAAACAAAATTAAATAAAAAGTACAAATGCACTGTGTGTATGCACATATGTATTTTTTTTAAATGACCTAATGTGTGTGTTTTTCCATATGTATAATAATATTTATATAGTTTAAAAAAAAAAAGTGTGTGTGTTAGAGCTGCACGATTCTGGGAAAAATGAGAATCATGATTCTTTTGCTTAGAATGAAGATCACGATTCTCAAAAAACTGTTTTATTTGGAAAATGTAATCTCTGAGAACATTAGGTTATCAGAGCTTTGTTAGTTTAATGTTGTCCATTGATGTTTGCCGATTATAGTAATGAATTTGCCTTGGTACAGAATAGATCTGCACATTTTATCCAAACACTTATTTGTTTGGCAGCGCCGAGGCATGGATACACTGGCTGCTGATTTATGCAGGACCAGATGTCAATCTGTTTTTGAAAAACACTAAGGGCCGGTTCACACTGCGGCGCGAGGCGAGGCGACACGGCTCGCCTCGCCTCGCTCCCACAAGTCGTCCCCATTGAGTACAATGGAACCGTTCTGAGAGGAGCGACTCGAGTCGCTCCGACTCAGAAAAAAGGTTCCTGTACTACTTCGGGGCGACTTCGGGGGCGACTTGCATTGACTTCTATGCAGAAGTCCTCTGCAAGTCGCCGCTGACCCCCCCTGCAAGTCGCGGCGAGGAAGTCGGAGACGCCTCGCCGCGGCTCGCAGTGTGAACCGGCCCTTACACTTTCCCAAATGTGTTTTTATTTAATCCATGTGTGTAAATATGTCCTGATGACTCAAAAATGGCGTTGCAAACCCTTTGGAGCCTTGTCCTATCTAGGTTACCGTCACAGGAAATATTAATCTGTGATCTTGCCTGTCTTTTATTACTGCTACTGTGTATAGCAGTGCGTACTCACACTGCTGTTTCCCGGCCACTGTACCCACCCAAAACCAGGCAGCGGCACGCCACGTCGCACGCTCCAATGACTGACGTCGGTTTCGATATCCGCCATTTGTGTTCCACACTGGTTATGTGGAACCGGCGGCGCTAAAAGAAAATCGCGGGTCACCCAGAACTTAGATCGCATGGGGGGGGGTTAATCGAGATTGCGATCGTATCGCGATTAATCGCGCACCTCTAGTGTGTGTGTATATGTATGTATGTATGTATATGTATGTATATGTATGTGTGTGTGTGTGTGTGTGTGTGTGTGTGTATATATATATATATATATATATATATATATATATATATATATATATATATATATATATATATATATATATAATTATATATATATATAATTTATATTATACTGGTAGATATCATCTGGCTGCAAAAAACTGAGGTTTTGGTAACCCTGTTGACTTCTCCTCTGACTGCACTACACAACTCTTCCTCCTCCTCCTGTAGTCCAGCAGGAAGAATTGGGTAATGCTGACAGCGCTACTTGGAATTTCAGTGCACATAGGCAGAGTTGTCAAGTCACTACAGGAAGTTAGGTAGACACTGGATTTCTGGCAGATCAATTGGTATTTAATTTTTTATTTTTTTAAGCACTGGCAGCATTTTTGAAGACAAAACATGAGAAAATGTGCACGTATTTGGGAGGTGTACTGCATGTTTTTTATTTTTTTTCCTAGACTTACAAAGTGTAAGTCTAGGAAAAAAAAAATGTCTATTTAAAAAAAAAACATTTGTTCAGAAGAGAAAATATTACAGAATAAATGTATATGCACATTCCCTGGATGAATGACTATGCATTTTTTTTTTTTTTTTTTTTTTTTTTTTTTTTTTTGTCATTCATCCAGGGAATGTGCATATACATTTATTCTGTAATATTTTCTCTTCTGAACAAATGTTTTTTTTTTTAAATTATGACCAGCAATAAAATATCACATGGCCACTAGAAGGAGCAGAGGAGCATAGAAAATATGTCTAACAAGTTACTTTTTTTTTTTTTTTAACCACTTTCAGACCGGAACATTTTGCTGGTAAATGACCAGAGGTCTTTTTACACTTTGGCACTGCGCTGCTTTAACTGGTAATTGCGCGGTCATGCAATGTTGTACCCAAACAAAATTTGCGTCCTTTTCTTCCCACAAATAGAGCTTTCTTTTGATGGTATTTGATTGCCTCTGCGATTTTTATTTTTTGCGATATAAACGTAAAAAGACCGCAAATTTTGAAAAAAAATGATATTTTCTACTTTTTGTTATTAGAAAAATCCAATAAACTCAATTTTAGTCATACATTTAGGCCAAAATGTATTCAGCCACATGTCTTTGGTAAAAAAAAAGTCAATAATTGTATATTTATTGGTTTGCGCAAAAGTTGTCACATCTACAAACTAAGGTACGTTTTCTGGAATTTACGCAGCTTTTAGTTTACGACTGCCTATCTCATTTCTTGAGGTGCTAAAATGGCAGGGCAGTACAAAACCCCCCCAAATGACCCCATTTTGGAAAGTAGACCCCCTAAGGAAATTGATAAGAGGCATGTTGAGCCCATTGAATATTTTATTTTTTTGCCTCAAGCGATTGAATAATGACAAAAAAAAAAATTTTTTTTTTTTTTTACACAAAGTTGTCACTAAATGATATATTGCTCACACATGCTATGGGCGTATGTGAAATGACACCCCAAAATAAATTCTGCTGCTTCTCCTGAGTATGGGGATACCACATATGTGGGACTTTTTGTGAGCCTAGCCGCGTACGGGGCCCCGAAAACCAAGCACCGCCTTCAGGCTTTCTAAGGGCGTAAATTTTTGAGTTCACTTCTCACTACCTATTACAGTTTTGAAGGCCATAAAATGCCAAGATGGCACAAAACCCCCACAAATGACCCCATTTTAGAAAGTAGACACCCCAAGCTATTTGCTGAGAGGCATGTTGAGTTCATGGAATATTTTATATTTTGCCACAAGTTGCGGGAAAATTACAAACATTTTTTTTTTTTTTTTTTTTTTTTTTTTTCACAAAGTTGTCACTAAATGATATATTGCTCACGCATGCCATGGGCATATGTGAAATGACACCCCAAAATAAATTCTGCTGCTTCTCCTGAGTACGGGGATACCACATATGTGGGACTTTTTGGGAGCCTAGCCGCGTACGGGGCCCCGAAAACCAAGCACCGCCTTCAGGCTTTCTAAGGGCGTTACAGTTTTGAAGGCCATAAAATGCCAAGATGGCACAAACCCCCCCCCAAATGACCCCATTTTGGAAAGTAGACACCCCTAAATTTAGGGGTACACTAGTGAGACTAGGTAATAAATGGCGGGTGCCCTGAAACTATAAAAAAAATAACTAACCAACCAGCGTCACCTGTAACAGTTATATGGTGATCACTGGTGAAAGGGTTAACTAGGGGGCAATTAGGGGGCTTTATGCGGTAGTATATGGGGGTCCCTGGCGCTATAAAAAGCTGCAGCGAACCTAAATACCTACCTGCCTAACTAGCGTCACCTGTGACACTAATACAGCGATCAGAAAAACGATCGCTTATTAGGCTGGGTTCACACTGGAGCGATGCGGGAACGCCACGAATGCGCGGCGGGTTCCCGCATCGCATGCCTCCCGGCGGCAGTTCACACTGCCCTATGCGAACTGCTGGGAGTGTCAGTGAAATGTTACTGACATCCCCAGATAAGTTCGCATATCGCAGTGCGATCTGCAAACTCGGATCGCATGGTGTGAACACCCATGCGATCCGATTCTGCTGCGGGCCAAAAAAAGGGTCCCGTGCGAATTTGTGGCGGGTGCGAAGAATGGCTGAACTCGAATCGCACAGAGATCGGATGCGATTTGCACTGCAGTGCGGTGCGAATCACATCCGTTCTCATAAACCGCTGCAATGTGAACCCAGCCTTAGTGACACTGGCGACGGGGGGTGATCACGGGGTTAAACCTTTATTGGGGGGGTTAGGGGGGTACCTTAGAACTAAAGGGGGCTAACCCTAACTGCCCTAACAGTTATTAGTCACAAATGACACCCGCCGGGTGATCAGGGGGTTAAACCTTTATTAGGTAATAAATGGGTGCCCTGAAACTATAAAAAAATAACTAACCAACCAGCGTCACCTGTAACAGTTATATGGTGATCACTGGTGAAAGGGTTAACTAGGGGGCAATCAGGGGGCTTTATGCGGTAGTATATGGGGGTCCCTGGCGCTATAAAAAGCTGCGGCGAACCTAACTAGCGTCACCTGTGACACTAATACGGCGATCAGAAAAATGATCGCTTATTAGGCTGGGTTCACACTGGAGCGATGCGGAAACGCCGCGAATCCGCGGCGGGTTCCCGCATCGCATGCCTCCCGGCGGCAGTTCACACTGCCCTATGCGAACTGCTGGGAGTGTCAGTGAAATGTTACTGACACCCCCAGATCAGTTCGCATATCGCAGTGCGATCTGCAAACTCGGATCGCATGGTGTGAACACCCATGCGATCCGATTCTGCTGCGGGCCAAAAAAAGGGTCCCGTGCGAATTTGCGGCGGGTGCGGCGGGTGCGGCGGGTGCGGCGAATGGCTGAACTCGAATCGCACAGAGATCGGATGTGATTTGCACTGCAGTGCGGTGCGAATCACATTCGTTCTCATAAACCGCTGCAATGTGAACCCAGCCTTAGTGACACTGGCGACGGGGGGTGATCACGGGGTTAAACCTTTATTGGGGGGGGTTAGGGGGGTACATTAGAACTAAAGGGGGCTAACTCTAACTGCCCTAACAGTTATTACAGTCACAAATGACACCAATGCAAAAAAAAAAAAATGACATTGGTGTCACTGTGACTGGGGGGCAGGGGTAATTGGGGGGGTGATCGGGGGGTAAAGGGGGGGTGTGAGTGTGCCTGGCATGTTCTACTGTGTGTGTAGAGTGTTGGTGCAACTCACCGATCCGCTCTCCTCCGTGTCGGAACGGAAAATACCGACACGGAGGAGAGAATACATCACTTCCTCTCCTGTGTTTACATTACAGGAGAGGAAGTGATGTCACGCTGCCATTTCATTCGTCGGGAGCGATCGCGAGGGGGTGGCCATGAATGAATGGCCGTCCCCTCGTCCGGGATCGCTCCCGAACGAATACCGACCGCCGCAGGCACCGGGCGGGGGCCCGATCGGGCCCCCGACCCGCGGGAGGCAAGGGACGTACATGTATGTCCTTATGCCTGCCCGTGCCATTCTACCGACGTACATCGGCGTGCGGCGGTCGGCAACTGGTTAAGATAACAGGGAATTGGCAAATGTTTAATCGGTTATATTTATTTGCCGATTCTCTAGCGTTGTTACATTGTATCTCTCATTAGTCTGAGTGGTGGTGGTGAGGCAGTACTCAGCTGCATATTTTGAAGAAATTGGACTGTCTTTTTGCATTTCCTCCATTTATTAAATGTTTCTTCGCTCTTCTCTTTCAGATCAGTGTACGTGTGACCACAATGGATGCCGAGCTGGAGTTTGCCATCCAGCCGAACACCACTGGCAAACAGCTCTTTGACCAGGTGAGCAGCTATTCTATTTCTTCTGTTTAAAACAAAAAATTGCTTTTAGGCTCTACCCCCGCCCCACCCCCCCCCCCCTTTTGAGTAGGCTGTGCGTCTTCCAATGGCCCCACAGTGAAGGTCTATGAGGAGTGGAGCAGGGTGTTTGTAGAATTTGGATGGAGATGCTAGAAGGCCCCATATAGGAGGACCAGAGAAGCCTCAAATAGGGTGACTAGAGAAGGAGACCATCAGTGTGGGAGACTAGAAGGGGAGGTCACCAAAGGGACAGACCAGAGAGGGGCGGCTGCCGAGGGTGGCCACCAACGGTGGAGGCCCAGAGAGCTTGTATAGTCTGAGACTAAAAATAAGGCTTTTTGGCCATTGGACTAAACACGGTGTCTGTCACACATTGAAATCAATAATTCCCCATCCACTGTGAAGCATGTTGGTGACAACATCATTTTGTGGGAATGATTCTCTGCAGCAGTTGGTGGGACCCCTGTGAGGGTAGAATAAACCCAGATAGATACAGGGAAATCCAGGAGAAAACCTCAGTCTACAAAAGGCCCAAGCCTTGTAATTGGTGAATTATCTGGTACTTGGAACAGTTGTGTACATAGTCTCCTCAATCTGAGGCAATGACACTTGTAGCTGGCCATGCATTATACAATTTTCTTATTCAATTTCCTTTTGGTTTAACCTTCTGTTTCAATATGTTTGAGAATTTTTGAATAAACAGTAATAAACAAGAGATTACAATCAACTCCTTGTGAGCCCTCGCAGGGGCCACTAATCATGAATACAAACCCAAAGGGCTAACCATCACAATATATTTCTAGTAAACTCAAGATAAGGAAGGGAGATGAGCAAGAGATGGAATCTAGACTGGTTCAGTACCAAACAACTCGTTCCTTTATCATTTCCTGCGAGTAAGCCCTGTTCCTACTACCCCCGTCCATGGGTGGTAGCAGTTTTTATTAGCAATGGGAGAGATTACTAAGGAGAGTGAAGAGAGATAGGGAACAGAAGAAAGAAGGGTAAAGGGGAAAAAAAGGGGGAGGAAAGGAAGGGGGGAAGCTCGGGCTCGGACGCCCCGCCAGGGGAATTTAGACCAAGCCCAGGCATGCCACTTGGAGCGTGGGGAACTCATAAGAGATCCACGGCTCCCAGATCTTTAGAAATTTAGTATGAGAATTATGGACAATACTGGACATACGTTCCTGAAGTACCATAGCAGCAGTCATGCGTGTCTTAACCCCTTGAAAATCTACCCGTTGTGACTTCCAGGCTTGGGCAATGGTCCGCTTGGCCGCTATAAACAGATAGGTAGCCAGCTTCTGTTGAGGGCCACGCAGGCCAGGAACCGGGCAATGTAGGAGAGCTAGCCTAGCGTCCCTTCGAATCGTTCGATGAAAGAGTGTCTGCAGTAAGCCAAAGATCCTAGACCAGAACCCCACCAACCTTGGGCAAGCCCACCATGTGTGCATGACATCACCTCGCTGTCCACAGTTGCGGAAGCATCTGTCAGTACTCCCAGGGAATGCCTGAGCCGTGCGGGCAGGTACCCAATACCATCGGAACATTACTTTATATGCGGCCTCTAGGGTATTTGTGTTGAACGAGCATTTGGCGACCGTGTGCCAGGCTCTGTTCCAATCCTCTGGGTCTACTGGGGCCTGAAGGTCCTTTTCCCATTGAGTCATATAAGAGAGGGGTGCCGATGGCAGGCGACCATTCAGGGAGGCATAAATGGCCGAAATGAGGCCCGGGGACCCTGGGGAGTGATGGCATGTATGTTAAAAAAAATTTTTTGGAAGGGATAGGTGGACGTGCGGCGCAATGCTACAATCCAGTGCTTTATTTGGATAAAGTGATAATGCTCCGTGACCGGCGCCCCCTGCATTTCCCTGATACTCTCCCAGGAGGGGAATGAATGTGAAGATAGAAAATTTTGGACTTGTGGGTAGCCATGCGAAGACCACCAGGAGAATGCCTGGGGCTCCACCAGACCGGGTAGGAAAAGAGGGTTATGGGTGATGGGGAGTAGGGGTAGGAAGGGGGACATCAGAGTCCCACACCTGCAGACCATGAAGCAGCATGGGGCTCAGAGAGGGAGGGCGTAGATTCCTGGGGAGCCAGAGGAGTGCCTGAAGTGAACACGGGTCAGAACCAGGTACCTCTAGGAGCACCCACAGAGGAACATCCGTGGTTGCATGAAGCATGGTCAATGGGGAGATCTGGGCCGCTATGTAGTATTTAGAGATATTGGGGACCCCCAGGCCTCCCCGGAGCCTATGGGTATAAAGGGTCGCTCTAGGTACCCTGGGACGTTTGCGCGCCCATATAAATTGGAGGATCCTATTCTGCAGGAGTCGGAGGAAAAAAGCGGGCACCCGGACAGGCAAAGTGCAAAAATAATAAAGGACTTTGGGGAGGATCGTCATCTTCGCCGCTGAGATCCTCCCTACCCAGGAGAGTGAGGGAAATTGCCAGGCTTGCATAAGGGTGGACACCATGCGTAATAGGGGATAATAATTGGCAGAGAATAGGGAGGAGTAGGCTGGAGTCAATTTGACACCTAAATAGTCAATCGAGTGAGATGCCCAACGATAAGGAAAATGGTCCTGAAGTCGCTGAACCAGTTCCAGAGGGAGGTTAACATTCAGCGCTGTGGTTTTGGAGGGGTTAATTTGAAGACCTGAGAAGGCTGAAAATTGGTCTAATACAAGTTGCAGGTTGGGCAGGGAGATGAGCGGGTTTGAAATGGTCAAAAGGGCGTCGTCCGCAAATAGGTTCACTTTGTATTGAGTGCCCGCGTAAGGAATTCCCGAGATATCACTATTGGCCCTGATCGCCGCCGCCAGTGGCTCCAATGCCAGGATAAACAGTGCCGGGGACGGGAGGCAGCCCTGTCTAGTTCCCCGGAGTATCGGGAAAGGGTCAGAAAGGAAGCCCGCGTATTTTATTGGCGCCGACGGTGCGGAATAGAGAGCCTGGATCCATCGCAGGAAATGTGGACCAAATCCCCATTTGGTTATTACAAAATAAAGGTAATCCTACGAGAGCGAGTCAAACGCTTTATTTATTTATTTATTTATTTATATATATATATATATATATATCTCTATCTATCTATCTATCTATCTATCTCTATCTCTAGGGAAAGCAAGAGTCCTGGTATTTTCCGCTGATTAAGTATATGGAGGAGATGGACCACCTTGCGGACATTATCCCCCGCCTGGCGACCGGGCACAAAGCCCACCTGATCCCTGTGAATAAGGGCCTGAAGATATGTTGACCCGCGTACTTAGGACCTTGCCCAGTACCTTCAGGTCAACATTCAACAGGGAGATGGGACGAAAGGACTGTGGGTCCGTGGCTTCCTCAGGCGACTTAGGGATCATAGAGATATGGGCTTTCAGCGAGTCCGGCGAGGGTCTCGCACCGTCCCGCCAATCGTTGAAATAAGATGTGAGATGGGGCGTGAGCAGGGGTGCAAATGTCTTATAATATAGACCGGTAAAGCCGTCCGGGCCCGGAGCCTTGGAGGGCTTAAGGGACTTTAGGGCTTGGGCGACCTCCATTTCAGTTATAGGAGCATTTAAATTATCTTGTGCCGCCAAAGACAATATAGGAAGGTCAATCGATTGGAAGAATCTCTCAGCCTTGTCTCGGTCGAAGGCTGCCGGTCTATTATATAGGGATAAGAGGAAGGAGGCAAAGCCTGCTACTACTTTTGATGGATTTGACGTAAATCCCCCTCCCGTCACCTGTAGTCGAACCGGCCTGCCCGGACGTCCCACCGAATTAAGTTTCCTAGCCAACATAGGACCAGGTTTGTTTGAGCACCTATAAAACTTATACTTGGACCAGCGCAGGGCCTTTTCCGCCTGAGCAGAGGCGAGCAAGTCCAACTCAGTGGCCAATTTGTCACGTGTCCGCCTATGGGTTACCGTAGGGTGCGCCTTCCGTGTCGCATCCGCCGCCTCTAACAAGGAGGTCAATTCCCGTATCCGCTGCTCCTTGGCCCGTTTTGTACGGGAAGCGATCTGGATCAAATGGCCCCTGACCGTCGCCTTGTGGGCTTCCCACAAGACTGGAGAGTCGACTGAGCCTACATTTTCTGCAAAATAAGTTTGGATATGAGTTTCTATCTGGGAGGATGTAGCTTTCGTACTCAGGAGAGATTCGTTAATCCGCCAGAGGTAGGCGGATAAAGTGATTCCAAAGATCAGGGGATCATGATCTGACCATGGAGAGGTGGCAATAGCGATCTTTTGTACCAATGGCAGGGAGCTAAGTTGCAGAAACACGTGGTCTATCCTACAAAAACTCTGGTGGGGGTTAGAAAAAAAGGTAAAGTCCTGAGACAATGGATGCTGCTCACGCCACACGTCCACCATGCCATAAGATTGGAAAAGATCATGCAATAGTTGTTTCTGAGAGGCATCACGGGACGGAGGCACTTCCCTGAGACTACGCCTGTCCAAAGAGGAGTTAAAAACAGAGTTGGAGTCTCCCATCATAATCAGAAGGCCTTTTTGGTGCCTGGTGATCACTTGGAGTAGGTGGGAGAAAAACTTCTGCTGAAATAAATTAGGAGCGTAGTATCCAACCAAAGTGACCTCCTGGTCCCACAGGGTGCCCTGCAGGATCAAATATCTACCTGTAGGGTCTGCTATTTCTTTAGAACAGATAAATTGGAGGTTACGCCGAAAGGCCATCAGCACCCCTCTCTGCTTCTCAGGGGCGGAGGCCGTAAAAAACATTGGATAATGGGGGGACAAATATTTGGGGGATGAGGATTGGGAGAACCTGGTCTCCTGCAGACACACCACATCAATAGATTGAGATTTTAAATGGCGGAAGACCTTCGATCTCTTATTGGGGGAATTGAACCCATGTATGTTCTGCGAGAATATTTTCAACACATTTTGAGCCATCTGGGGAGTAAAGGAAGGTACATATAATGATAACGCAGCCAGCAAGGTACGTACTTACCCTGATCCCATGGCGAGGCAGTCCGAGCCCGAGTAGGGGAGCGGGAGGGAGGAGAACACAGAGGAGAAGAGGAAGAGAGAGAAGAGGAAACATTGAGTAGACATGTAACACACATAAACACCACAATGGGTGGGCATAGCATCCCGTTACCGGACACTAAAAGAGGTGGCTTCACCACCAACCACAAGGCTAACAAATAGTAAAACATAACAGTAGGAACAATAATACTTCAATTTTGCTAGAGCATTACTACCTTATTACCCTATTACCGCCCCTGCACAGGGCTACGAAAACTAGACCAAAAACAGGTGAGACGAGCCAAGCCCATCTCGTAGAACCGCTACCGGGTGGCAGTGATTAGAACTGGCCATGGGACTATAGGTTCTCCCCACCGGGCGCCACCCCGCAGGGAGTGCCTGAGGAGAGGACGCAACCCCGGTCCCTAAACGTGACCCCCGCGTTGGCTCGCCGCCAGGCCCCTGGGAGTCAAAAAAAAAAAAGTATAAGAGGGAGGGAGTTAAGTGGAGAGGGGGGGAAGGGGAGCAAGAGGGGAAGCTGGGAGGGGCAGGAAGGGGGGAAAATAGAGGAGCAGGGTAAGGAGTAGGGGAATTGAAAGGGAAATGGGGAGGGGCCATGGATAAGGAGAGGGGGGGTGGGGACGAGGGGGGAGGAAGGGTAAAAATATATGAAATAAAAAAAAATAAAAAAATAAAGAAAAATGCAAGATTGAAGCCCCAGATGATTCTTGGGGTCCAGAGGACAACCTGGATACACAATAAGTAGACATTACATACAGTACTCCCGTAACCGGCCCCCCAGACTGCCCCTATCCCACCAGGATTATAGTCCCATTTCACTGACTTTTTCCTTTCTTTTCCTTTCTTTTCCTTCCCTTTCCTTCCCCTTCCATCCCCTCCCTTTAAAGGAAGAAGAAAATAAAAATATAAATAAAATAACATTTTTGTCCTGATAAAGGACCCTCAGGTTAGCTGAGTGGTCTGGGCAAAATTAGGCAGTCTAAGTAGGGCCGGATCACTGGCAGAAGCCCAAAGTCATAAAGAAAGGCGCATAGGGCCTCTGGATTAAACAAAAAAACAAAGTAGAACCAACTATAAATTTGGAAATGAGAACAAGGAGGGGGGGTGGAGGTATGAACAAGGAGCGCTTGGGCACGTCATCTGGTAGAAAACAAAGTCCCGCATCAGGAAGAGACAAACAGTTTTCCAAAGGCCTGGGGAAGGCAACCAAGCAAACAGCAAAGAATCATGTACGGGCTCATCCGTGCAGTCGTCATCCTGGATCTGAATAGGGGGATCGCACATGCTGCTGGGCATCAGGTGGGGGTCGTTTCCTGTTGCTGACTGGCTCCCATACACGGCCCAAGCGCCAAGAAGTGGGTTTAGGACCTGGAGCCCTCTCACGGAGGCTGGAGCAAGTGTAATGCCTCAAAAGTCGCTTGAATTTCCTCCGCGTTGCGCACAGTGTAGCCCCGACCTTGGTAGGTGAAAGCGAGGCGAAAAGGAAAGCCCCATGTGTATTTAATGTGGCGTTCCACCAGAGCTGAAATGTATGGCTTTAGTTGACGTCTCTTTTGCACTGTGGTGGGGGCCAGGTCAGTAAAGAGCTGGTATTTGTGACCTTGGAAGCGGAGATCAGGCTTGTCCCGTGCTGCTCTAAGGAGTGTTTCCTTCGTACGGTAGTACGTGAACTTGATGATGATGTCCCGAGGGGGGCCCCCCTCCTTCCTCGGCCCCAGGGCCCTATGGATCCGGTCAAACTCCATGCAAACAATAGGGATGCCTGGGACCAATTCCTGGAATAGGGCCGTGGCCGTGGAAGTTAAGTCCTCAATAGTTTCGGGAAGTCCCCTAAGCCTAAGGTTCCCACGTCTAGACCTGTTCTCATAGTCCTCTAATTTTAGGAGAGCTGCATCCAGGTCCCTGCGCAGGTCCTGCAAGTCCGGCTCATGGTGATCAATGACCGTTGCTGCAGCCTCCATTCTATCTTCCAACGCATTCGTACGGTTGCTAAGTTCACGGATTTCCTTCGTGAGATGCGTGGCCAGTTTGGAGGTGGCTGCTGACAGTTCCCCCTGCAGCATGGTTTTAAAGCGAGATAGTAGGTCAGCGTCCCGCAATGAAGGCGCTACACATGGCTGATGGATTCCAGGTATGCTTTCTGTATCCGAGCAAGCTTCGTGCTCACCAGTCAGCAGCGGAGGGGTGAAGTCCATGTCAGAGGCCTGCGAGTTCAGCGGACCGTCCGGTGGAAAGGCCTCGAGGCTTGCACAACCAGCCTGTCTCCTCGAGGTGCTCCGCGCTGTGCCTGATTTGCGTCCCATAATGTCAGCCTCAATTTCGGGGTATATCGAGCCCAAATTAATGTGCAGGAGCGGCGATTTCACTGTCAGTGTGGTCGGTGGTGGAGAAGCGCCATTAGTTTGCGACCATCTTGGTTCTTAGTTCATGAGCACCCTCAGTATGTAATGATTTTAGGTAATGTCAATGAATTAGTCTCTCCCCACACCAACAGGCTATGGAAAGAAAATTTTTTAGGGTGCTGGGTGTAGCAAGATGGCCGCCGTCATCCAGAGCAGGCCGAAGCCGGGGCCTTTCCTGAGAAAAGGGGCTACTGCAGAGTAGCATGTGGCCTTGGTTCAGGGGGGGTTATCAGGGCCCGTCCTAATACAGTCCCCTCACAGCCCAGGAAGATGATACCCACCCGGTTGGGGTAGATTAGCCTGGGGGTTAAGAAGCAGCCCGTCCTGTGACTCACCAGGCCTAGAGAAGTCCGTGGAGGGGATCAAGCGGTGGCTCCCGTTTTCGAGGTCCGGCGACCAGGGGGGTCTTCACCTGGCGACCCCCCCCCCCCCCCCCGCTGCCGATGCGGGGATTCCCGGCGGAGATGACAAGCGAGAGTGGTGATCCCTGAGGCCGAGTAGGCCGCAAGATGGCGGCCGGCGCGCCGCTGATGGGGTCCACGGCGGGCCGAATCGTTCAGCCCGAGGGTCGAGAAGAGCAGCCAAACCTGGATGGGGCTGTACAGGAGAGCCCAGGCAAGCAGGCAAGTCCTTTTTGGGATGGAAAAAATCATCCACAGCGGAGGATGGCTGTGGATTCTGAACCCGTCGGCGGAGCTCAGCCTCAGTGTGTCCTGTCGCTTCGCCGTCCGGCCACGCCCCTCTCTGGTTTAACCTTCAACCATGTAGTGCAAGGGGCCTGCTTCATTTTATACATATTGTTTAGATTTGACCTCCTATTATTATTATTATATGGTTTTGTTAAATCTAAAGGATAATTGTGTAACGTATGGCCATCTTAACGCCTTCAGCGTGGTCGTAAGGTTTTGGTGGCCTCCTTTTCTAGTTTCCCACTTTGGAAGTGTCTCACTCTAGTCCCTGCTGTTGGTCCTCTGTAGCCTTCCCCCGTTGGTAGCCTTCCTCTGTAGCCCCCCCCCTCCCCCAATTGTGGCCTTCCTCTTTAGTTTCCCCTCTCTCATTGGTGGCCTTCCCTTCTAGTCTCTCACCCCTATTGGTGCCCTTCCTCTGTAGCCTTCCCTGTTGGTGACTGCCTTCTTCTGTAGCACCCCCCTCCTTTGTGGCCTTACTCTGTAATCTCCCTCCCTCATTGGAGGCTTTCCCCTGTAGTCCCCCCCCCCCCCCCCCCCCGGTGGTCTTGCCTCTGTGGTCTTCCTCCCCTTTGGTGGCCTTCCCTTTGTGGTCTTCCTCCCCCTTTTGGTCTCCCTCCCCCTTTGGTGACCTTCCCTCTGTGGTCTCCCTCCCCCTTTTGGTGGCCTTACTCTCCAGCAGTGCCAAAACTAGAAACCTAAAGAAAATCTACTCAATGTTAGTGCCCTGGAATTGCCAAGTCAGTGTAAATCTTTGGATACTGGAGTGGTTACTTCCCCCTGTCATGTTTTTATTGTGTCCTGTTGGGAGATATTTCCCTCAATCTTCTACCCAAGAGACACAGCACAAAGTTGGAGAACATCTCAACTAGAGGTCGACCGATATGGGTTTTCCTCTGGCCGATGCCGATACCGATATTTAGAAATCGCCATGGCCGATATATGATGCCTATTTATTTATTTATTTTTGGGCCGATATGTTGGGCCGATTATTATTATTTTTTTTTCCCCTTCATCTCATAAAATCTAACAGTTAGACACCTTTTCCCACTGGGGTGTTTTTCAGGCGCTTTAAAATAGCGCCTGTAAAGGGCCTGCAAAACGGTGTGGTAAAATTTCATGCGACCCGTGAATTTCGCTCACCCCGTCACTTCCGGTGAGGCTCCGTCACTCTAACAGCTGACGGCGGGCCTTTACTGCGCATGCGCCAAGTCCGTGATCTGAACGGCGCATGCGCAAGATCGTAAGTTCAGCGGTGGT